>NC_139716.1:23495878-23518378 GCF_964188405.1 Protomyctophum parallelum | reverse complement strand
CTCTTACATGTAATACAGTCTACTCTACAACGTCGTCATGCTCAAAACACCCTTCTTCTGCTCACTTCTGTTATGTCCGGGCTGTGTTCAGATGTGGCAGCTGTATACACATGTATACACCACTTGTAACATACATTTTAATAGATAGAGTATATTCTCGATAGAGCCTGATGTGTCGAGCATCCGACCACAAGTTCACACGGTCCAAAGTCATGACCTCTCTCTCTCTCTCTCTCTCTCTCTCTCTCTGTCTCTGGTGAGAGAGAGGTGGTAATAAACGCATGGCGTAAGGGGTACTTATAACTTATTACTTATAAGTGAAAGCACATAATAGTTTAGGGGAATTGGAATAGGAATACAAATAGAATGTCTTTGCGGCTCCCTCCCTCCATGAGTATATATTGCTTTGACTTTCAGCTAGACACATATAGCACACATAAAGCATATTTACAGTATATTATATATACACACACCACTGTCTGCACAGTGCATTAGGGATAGAAGTGCTACAGCCGCCTCCATTTTCCAGACTATAGCAGCGCATGTGGCGGTGTGCTGCTAATGGCAGCATGAAGTGTGCTGTATTTCAGAGAGTCTCGTCGAGGGAGCACGGGGACAGACGTGGCTGTGTGCGCAGACAGAGAGTGAACATAAAACCCTTGAGTGTGGAGTTAAAAAGCGTCCCAGAATGTTGTGAAATGTCCCATTTGCCAGCCTTTTACACTTTCATTTGCTGAAATGTAGTATATTAGCACAAGTGCCTATAAGTGAGAGATGCAATTTCCGCTTTCAAAATGTGGCTTGTTGCCTGAATCAGAGTGTGCGTGCGTGCGTGCATGCGTGCGTCGCCTTGGCACGTGCCAGTTTTGGCATGCTCCTCCGTGCACTTGCGTGCGCATGTGTGCGTTTCACCTAGGCGTGTGCCAGTTTTGGCATGCTCCTCCGTGACAGTGCGCGTGTCCTTGTCCAGATCCCATTTCAGATGTGTGATGTACCATCAGGCCTGACGCCAGCAGCCAGCCAGCTCCGGTTTGTCACGGATCAGCACCAGCTTCTGTTGTCAAATATTTTCTCTGTTGTACCGCCGAGGCCGGCAGTTACATTTGGGGGGTGGAGATAAAACAGAAAATAAGGGTACAACGTCAAAACTATACAGAGCGTTAGGTTCTCTCCTTTTTATTTGTTTGTTTGTTTGTTAGTTTTTCGTCCTATATTTGTGTGTGAGGTCAACTTTTGTGTGTCTGTGATTATGCGACTGCATGCTCCCTGCTGTGAAGTAAGTAAGCCTTGCCGAGCCATGAGGTCCATGTAGGCCGGGGCAGGAGCATACCTCCTGTTTCTGTAGCCATGAAGTCCATATATACTGTAGGGCCAGGAGCCTACCTCCTGTTTCTGTAGCCATGAGGTCCATATAGGAGCCTATCTCCTGTTTCTGTAACGCTGAGGCAGCTTGATGTACTAGTATACACCCCCAGTGCCAAGCAGGCAAGCTGCAGGGTCCCATTGAGCCATGAGCCAGTCTCATGGCGGACACTCTATCCACAAGGCCCCTGAGCTGGTCCCCGCTGGGGGGGTGACATGCTATTCTGGAGTCTGCACTCTGCTGTCCACTCCTCCAGGTGTTTGTCCTATACAGGGTCTCCTTCAAACTGCCAGGGACCAGTATGACCTATGGGACCAGTATGACCTATTTATTTATTTACATTTGAAGCAATAATGTCAAGTTAAATGTCAGTGAGCTAAGACCCCCCCCCCCCCCCCCCCCCCCTTGTGTATGTGGTGCTCACACACTCATTTAGCTATACTGTGAATGTTTCCTCTCCACCATGCACTGTGCCTGAGGGTCCACACCCCCCTCCCCCAAGGGGGCTCACACAATCAATAGTAAAGAGAGAGAGTGACCGAGAGAGGTAGACAAAGAGGGGACTTTTTCAATCGACTCATCCTCTTGCATGGACGCGTACTTCATAAAAGACAAATGCGTGCGCAAAACACACATGCACGCATACGCACCCACCCACCCACACACTGCACCGTGATTATCTCTCTCTCGCCCTTTCTCTTGCTCGCTCTCCCCCGCTAGCGAACCCGCCCACCCACCCAATCTCCTCCCCTCCCTCCCCCTCCCCCTTCGTTGGCACACGTTACCCTTTAACGTTCAGAGTGGCTGTCAAAGCTCCGCGGGCTCCGGCGGAGCGAAAAGACAAATGTTTCCCCCTCCAAATGAGAATTGATTTTCCCCAGCGGCCCCCTTCGTATAATCAGCAGCTCGTACATTTTCATTTTGATAAAAAGGCGAGCGCAGGGGAGGGGATAGTGAGGGGAGTGCAGGCCGGTGCCCATGGGTGGAACGGGTTGGAGCGTGGAGGTCATTGCCAGACCCCCCAACCCCCCCTGTAAGGATGATGATGGCCCCACCTGGGATGATGGGGTGGGGGTGCAGCATGGCGGGGGCATTGTCAATACAGGGAACTGGCAGTGGTTACGTTAAGTAAAAGTCCAGAATTCTATGTATACTCAAGTAAAAGTACAAAATGTACTTAAAGTAAAAAGTACTCATATTGCAGAATGTCCAATTGCACAAGTTGAAAAGGTGTACAAATACTTTTGAAAATAGCCGATCTACAAGCTCACAATGAGTCGCATCGCACCGCATTGTGAGCTTGTATAGATCGGCTATTTTCAAAAGTGACCCGAATGACCCGAAATGTATAGCGTTGAAGTTGTTAAAATATCCAAAGTAACTATAGTAACTAATGTTTTCAAGTTATTGTAGTGGAGCAAAATATGTTGGCTCTGACATGTAGTGTAGTACAGACAGTAAAGGTATTGGAAATTGTGAGTTTGAGGACGTTCCGACATATCGGAGGACAGGACGGAGGCAGCTATAGCGAGGAGGAGGAGTAGGAGGAGGGGGTTAGGGGGTTAGGGTGCAGCTGGAAGCCGTCCCACCGTGTCCACGGGGGGGACGGGGGGGTCCCGTACACTCATTACACGCTATAGCGTACACCGGTTCGCGGTGCAACGGTGCCGTGCCTCTTAATGTCAGGTCCCCCGACGGCCCCAGGAAGCCAATTATAGGCCCGTATATACGGCGCGAGGTGTTCCGGCGTGTCATTTGACCCGTTGTCATCGTTTGAAATACGACGCTGACCTATCGGGGGGGGGGGAGACGGGGGGGGGGGACACGTGGCTCTTCTTGTAACTTTTCGCCTGCACACACACACCCTCGGGGGACCGAATGTCAGAATGACCCTCAAGGCATGAAATGATGAGGACTACAGTTATATGTAACTGGAGTATACAGTACTGTACGTTAGGTATAATAAGGTAGGAGACAGTAGTGTGGTTTTCACAGGCATATCAATTATATATATATATATATATATATATATATATATATATACAGTGGAGGAAATAATTTGATCCCCTGCTTTTTTTTGTAAATTTTGTAAATTTGCCCTAATACAAAGAAATGAGCGGTCTATAATTTTTATGGTACTTTTATGTTAACAGATAGAGACAGAATATCAACAAAAAAGTCCAGAAAAAACACCCCCAAAGCATAATATTCCCACCTCCATGCTTGAAGGTGGGGATGAAAACCATTGGAAACACATTACGCCGTAATGAATTGAAATCCTGAAGTGACCGCAAGGTCCCCGTGCTCAAGAAGACACATGTACAGGCCCGTCTGAAGTTTGCCAATGAACACCTAAATGATTCTGAGAAGGCTTGGGAGAAGGTGATGTGGTCAGATGAGACCAAAATGGAACTATTTGGCATCAACTCGACTCGTCGTGTTTGGAGGGAGAGGAATGCTGAATACAAACCCCAGAACACCATCCCTACCATCAAGCATGGAGGTGGGAATATTATGCTTTGGGGGTGTTTTTCTGCTAAGGGTACAGGACAACTTCACCGCGTTGTGGGGTTGATGGACAGGGCTATGTACGGTAAGATTTTGGACAAGAACCTCCTTCCCTCAACCAGAGCACTGAAGATGGGTCGTGGATGGGTCTTCCAGCATGACAACGACCCAAAACATACGGCCAAGGCAACAAAGGAGTGGCTCAAGAAGAAGCACATTAAGGTCATGGAGTAGCCTAGCCAGTCTCCAGACCTTAATCCCATAGAAAATCTGTGGAGGGAGCTGAAGCTTCGAGTTGCCAAGCGACAGCCTCGAAACCTTCAGGATTTGGAGAGGATCTGTAAAAAGGAGTGTACCAAAATTCCTCCTGAGGTGTGTGCAAACCTGGTGACCAACTACAAGAAACGTCTGACTTCTGTGCTTGCCAACAAGGGTTTCTCCACCAAGTATTAAGTCATGATGTGTTTGGGGATCAAATACTTATTTCACCTGATCAAATGGAGTTTAATTTATAACCTTTATATAATGTTTTTTTCTGGACTTTTTTGTTGATATTCTGTCTCTATCTGTTAACATTTCTTTGTATTAGGGCAAATTTACAAAATTTACAAAAAAAAGCAGGGGATCAAATACTTATTTCCTCCACTGTATATTAAAACACCCATGTAAAGTGAGGGGCGCTCTTATCATCATACATCATCTCATTCCGGCCAATCACAATTTGCGTCCTCACCTTCGTCTACAATGTTTGTGTTTACGCAAACACTCAAAATTGTCCATTCATTGTCAATGGCATTTAAATATTTGTGTTAGGACAACGTTTGTGCGCACACAAGCGCACACACACACGCATGGCACTGAGCAAAAGCTGGACAAAGGGCGGGGCTATAGCTCCTCAAAAAGATATACTGGTTTCGGTTACTTGAGCAGAGAGAGAGGCCATGACAGAGATGGAGAAAGTTGAGGGCAGGACTCCAAACTTAATGGGCTATGCAGTGGTGAGGGAGGGGCGAGTTAAACCAACCTATAAATCCATGCTGTGAATGTAGTGGTGTCCTGCCAAGGCCCCCTCCCTCTCTCTCTCTCTCTCTCTCTCTCTCTCTCTCTCTCACTGTGCCATGGCCAGTGCTCCACCTGACCTCACCTCACTCCTCCACCTCACAACAGCACCTTTATATATAGACAAATTCACAGAGGCTTGCCTGGGTGCGGTCATTACTGAGGTGTACCATTAAGCACAGTTTTTGACACAAATTAGCCCTGCGGACCCCCGTTTAAAAAGGTATGCCAAGGACCCCCATGAGAGAAGGCTCTAGAAGTGATTCTCAGTTTGACATGCATTAGTCTACGGACCCCATTTAATGGCATTTATATCTCTCGGACCCCCAATATATATTGTAAAATCAGAGAGTGTTAATTTAACTACTCAGAGTTGCAAAGGGTTGAAAACCATTTGTAGACTCAGAGTTGCAAAGGGTTGAAAACCACTGGTGTATACAGTCAGTGTCCACACGCTTGTACCCACAGGGAGGGTATAGGCCTACAGTAGTGGCGCACGACGTTCGCACTTCACTGCATATATACAATCTTAACCCGCGGCAACACGCCAGCGCTAATGGCGGCCACATTACGGCAGTGGGACACGCGTCATCATGTCCCCGCCAAAACGTCCTGGGGAATGTCATTCAGCCCCGGCGAGGCATCCAGACTTCTCCACAGGCCATTGCCCTCCATGAGCCATGCAGCGTGCAATTACATGGAGTCAAAAAATAAATTATCTCAAGGCTGAGCCTGCTGTGATGTGGCGTGATAAGAGAGAGAGAGAGAGAGAGAGAGAGAAGAGCACATTTCCCAAACTATCAGAGCTGGTTATGTGGGATGCACGTCTGCTATACAATTACAATTTCTCAAACTTTAATTTCCATTTGGTTCCATCTGCTGCACACTCAGAGTTTCCAGACCTGCAAGGGGGCCATTTGGAACCCGCTAGGAAATCGATACATGGAAATAACTGCTAAGGAATCGGACCGTTTTATAGAGGGGATCGCTTCAGGAACCAGAATCGTTAAAATCCTGCAACTGTGAATTCATGCAGTGCACACGTGGTGCAAATGGTGTGCAGGTAGCAGCGCATTTCTCTCCCTTGGCGTTGTCTGCTTCGAATTGTCTTTACTTCCTGGCATCTCTCATGCCTTCAATTTGACACTGAAAAGATGTGTCCATTGTCCACCGGTTTCACAGCCTGTACCCTCGTGAGAAAATGAACTCTTTGTTAGTGGCTCTCACATTGAACAACAATGGCTGCGAATCAGGTGAGGGAAGGAAGCCGCAGGGGATTCGCCTGCTGTGGGCTTTTAATACCATCTATTTATCTTGCTTGGCTGCTTAGACTAATTGAGGCGCAGCCATTTGATAAACTGCACCTTTTTCTCCTTGTTTGAATTTTCACTAATAGAATCTCCTCCGTTTAATTAATAACGCTGCGATAATTTAGTCCATGCTTATCTGTGACACCAGGAATCACACCAGTAGGGAGCATGCTAAACTTGGCTTCAGGAGGAGACCTATATATATATTAGGGGTGCACGATTATGAAATTATGACCGATATCCGATCTCCGATTATTTGCAGGGACATATCTGCCGATACCGATTCTGACCCATTTCGATATTATACAGAGGACCACAATGGACACAAGCCTAGGCCCTATAGGGGCTTGGCCCAAAGCCTGTTGATATGGGACAGGATGTTGGAACTCCACTCTCCATTGACATCGAGGGTCAGACTCTGGAATGTGTTAACACCTTCACATACCTCGGATCTGCAATCTCCAGTGATCTTTCACTTGAAACAGAACTGGGCACCCGTCTTGCAAGAGCCGCCCCAGTGATGACCAGGCTGTCGCAAAGAGTGTGGTCAAACAACCACCTATCTACGCGCACAAAACTCCAGGTCTACCAAGCCTGCGTCGTCAGCACCCTGATGTATGGCAGCGAGGCCTGGACCACATACACCAGACATGAGAAACGACTCAACAGCTTCCACCTGCATTGTCTATGTCGCATCCTGGGAATCTCTTGGCAGGACAAAATTCCCAACACAGAAGTCCTGGAACGTGCTCACACCACCAGCATGTTCACCATGCTGAGCCAGCGCCGCCTCAGGTGGCTTGGACATGTCCACAGGATGGACCCCAGCCGGCTCCCCAGGGCCGTCCTGTATGGAGAGCTGTCAACAGGCTCCAGACCTCTTGGTCGCCCACGCCTGCGCTTCAGGGACGTTTGCAAACGTGATATGAAGCAGGCAGGCATTGACCACAACAGCTGGGAGGAAGCGGCAAAGGACCGTGGCGTTTGGAGGCGGACTGTCGCTGCAGGAACCCGCCGTGCCGAGGAGAGACACATCTCCTTGTTGCAGGCGAAGAGACAGAAGAGGAAACTGCGTGAAGCTCGTTTTCTCTGCACCAACTGCGCTAGGGACTGCCACTCCGGAGCGGGGCTGTCCAGCCACAGCCGTCGCTGCAAGAAAACATGACCACCCAGGCGCAATCCATCGTCATCACTGACGTACGGATGCCTATGACTCTTTTTCAAGTGTCTGTTTTCACAAATGAATGACTGCTGAAGGACATGCGTACACAAATTAAATGTAGATTTCATTATTTATTTTGCTGGTGAAAACCGATTAAATAATGAGTATTATTTTGAGACCGTTCCGATATGGCATTTATATATATATATATATATATATATATATATATATAGTGCAATCTAAAATGAACGGATGACGCTCTGAGCCACCCACCAGATGGCGCTGTTGGCGGTAAATGAGTTAATACAGTGCCACGGGAGCCTCAGAGTCTTCCTCAGGGACAGTCATGGACACAAACAACTCTCTTCTGTGGCTGACAGTAGAGCGGCTGAAGACAGCCCGATGTGCTCGTTGTTGTTGCTGCTGCTGCTGCAAGGTTTCTTGGAACAAAAAAAGAAAACACACACGGTTGTCGTTCAGATTTGATCAAAGCTGACATGTCGCCAATCGCTCCCTCCAGCCAGCTCCCTCCTCCACTGATACATGCAATCAGTTCCGGCTTTCTTGGCCCTGAGTTTTTCCATTAGTAGTGCTGTTGGGTGCATTAGGGGGCTATCCCCCTGTGTAGCGCCAGGAGTTGATTGACAATCTCTCTTTTGCCCCGATGCGTGGCCCCCATGGGTTTCTCACTCTCTCTTCTGTTCCATCCATCTCTGTCCTTCTTCTTTGTTTCGCTGCGCTTCCCTGTCGAATGTAACTGTGTTATTGTTACTCGACGTCACCAGCGGGGCTCCCTTTCACCCGACAACATGCGGGGGAGCCGCCATGAGAGCAGATGACGCCTGCAGGCAGGTGAACGGGCCTATAGCATGCATGTTGTAGGTGTATATATACGTTCTTTAACATCTTTTATCCCATTTTGAGCGAGAGCGTCTCAGGCTTCAATAACCGTCAGTAGTGACTTCTTCAAAGCGATTATGTTTGCAGCGGTGCATAGCGGAGTGGAACGGTTTAGGTGGTTGATGAATTAATGTTCTCCTCCGAGGCACGGTGCGGGGAATGCCGAGATGTCTCCCAGACGTCTTGTCACCTAATGCATTCTGACACTGAGTGTATAGTGTATAAGAGAGCGCGAGAGAGAGAGACAGACGCTGAAGGGACACGGCGTGGTGTGTTTCTATAAGATTGAGATCACAGGCAGCTATAGATGCTGCCATTTTTCTGTGTTTCCTGTGAACTTAGGTTAGCCGGTGCATGTGCCTACCGCTGTTTCCCCACCGTGTACGTGGCTTTAGCGCTGACAGCTCAGGAATTCAATCCCAGCCGGACTGTCATTGAAAATGTATGAGCTTGCAGGTTGCTGCTGCTTGTGGATAAAAAGCATTTGCCCAATGTCATTTGAGGCCAAATTGCTTTCGACAGTCAGTGTAGAGTAAATAATAATAATAAATGATAAGAAGAATGAAAAACGCCTTGCTCTGAGCTCCATGCATGCGCACAGTCGTTCACTTCCTTATTATCTCAGAATCTACGGCGCTGTCCATGGTTTTGATTAGAACGCTTCTAAAGAGAGATATTAGTGCAAGGTATAGTAAAGATCTGCCTCATCTGCTGCATGGGCACTCTATAGCACCTTTATTTAGACATTTTCCGGGGCATAAGACGTGTTAATGGGTACACAACAGTCTTAAAAAGTGAGCTAAGCGTGCGTTGACTTTTGCATTATCTTTGTGCGTCGCTGCCACCATGGACTGGCTGCTACCCCCATAGACGAGTAGCCGTGCATTTGTAATAAAGCGGATATTGCTCCGGGTAGTGTGTGCATTATGGAGCAGAGTGTTTATGAAAACCTGCAGCTTGTCCAGATTCTAATAGAGATGGCGGTGGTTTTGTGGGCTGTGTATTTTTATGAAACCTCTCATGAAATGTGATTATGGACTTACCATACGATATCTGATCTGCCTTAGGTGTCAGATGAAGGGAGGGGGGGCTTATCTAATGGCCACCTCATAACACTGATGTTTCATTAAAATAGGCCCGCGACACCTCCTGGAAAAATAAACAAAATAAGTGGCACAATCTGGCGTCCAAACCAATCTCCTGCTACCCTAATCGGACCTAATGGCCACTTTATTTGTCGGGACTGCATTATATTGTAATTTCTGGTGCCATTGTCTGTACACAATATATATATATATATATTTTAATAAGCTGATATTAAATCACTTAGCCTTTCCGATACGTGGTGTTTCATAATCACAATGTAATCTATTCTCGGTAGCCGTTCCATCCATCAGTCTAAAGAAGGGTATTCTGGTGTTTCTGAGGTTGCATCGCATGACGAATTATGAACATTCCCACAGCCTCAACCTCGGTCTGGTCTGTATAAAGAAGTAATGGAAACTATAGCCTATCCACTGAGTGTATTATTATGTATTATTTTTTATACACTGACTGCATACTGTGTAAAGTACAGTAGATTTATTTTACAAGCAGTAGTAGTAGCAGCAGCAGCATGTTTTTGCATTTGTGCCTCAGAAGAATAGCAGAAGAGCAGAACAGAACCTTACATGGCAGTGACACATTCTATGTAAGGAGGGGAATTAATTCAGCCTCAAACAATGGCAGCTGAGTGACAGGGAAGGGAGAGGGGGGTCCCGAGGGGCCCCGCCCCGCCCCATGGTGCTGACCGCTCCATTGTTTAAGCCTAACCTCCTACATTTAAAAGAGCATCAATTAGTAGTTTTCCATGCAGGGCTGCTGGCCATGCGGCATCCCGGATTATATGACTCCATAATTGAGTGTGCTTGGAGGTCATCGCTCCGTCTATCTCCCGCGGACGGCATGCGGTGGCGGGGCCTTTATTTTTTGAAACAGCCTTGGTGGTGGGGAGGTGATGGTTTTGCTAATAGCCTCCATCAGCTCCGGGCAAAATTGCCTGTCAATGAAGGTAATTGGGCACATAATCCATTGTGTGCGCTGTCACTCCAATGCAGCAATCCCCTGTAGCGCCATAAAACTTAAATAAACACATTTCCATATTACCTTGGAAGCACATACAATATGTGGCCAGATTTGAATAAGGGGCTGCCATGGTTGCAGCCTCCAGCTTTTCACCAGATGAGAAAAGCGGAATTGATTTTTTTCTTTTTTTTTATCCAAAATGAGTTAATTGCATAGGCAGTGAAATAAATGTGAAATCGAAAAGATAAATGTAATGTGAATATCAAATAGAGTCCACAGAAGTGAACCTTTCAAGCCTGTTTTCTCAAATCACTTATTTTCTGTAAGACATTACTCTATAAGCCATATCTCCAAAAGCTTGCAGATCTGCTAATATTTTTTTACTAAACCCTTGACATGAATGAATGTGTGAGAATCACTGCTTATACTCCTGTATATTCCTATTATTTTTGCTTCATGTCTCTTGTTGTTGGGGTTGTGCTGAATGTATCTTCACCAGATGCAATGGCTCAGGATACCGGACAACTCACCGGTTTACCAACTTCATCAATGTTTTCATCGTTATACTAACATGCTGTCTTCATCAGTATAGTAGGCCTATGTCAAACCCACAGCTGTTATAGTTCATTTCCAAAGTGAGCAAATTAAGTTGTGCAATTAAATGGTCAGCTAGATAATGACAAAAAGTTGAGTATGTGATTCTGAATACCAATAACCATATAGGCCTAACAATTCAGGATATTGTTTACTAATGTTGTTTCGGTACTTTGGTGTTTAAACTTCATCATACCTACTTCATCTAGTGTAAACTCTAAACAACTATCTTTCTCTCTCTCTCTCTCTCTCTCTCTCTCTCTCTCTCTCTCTCTCTCTCTCTCTCTCTCTCTCTCTCTCTCTCTCTCTCTCTCTCTTCAATTCAATGCAATATAAATGAAGGTGAAGTAAAGCTAAAAAGCACTAAACCGCGGCGACTAAAATCCGGATACCATGACCAGTCTTGTTGACAAGCTTAGAGACAGTGTTTGTTTCAAGCAAAGAGGACACTACAAAGCAGGGTTAAGCAGCAAACTGACAGCGTATCCACCCGAATCTCGGAGTCGACTCCCCAACACCAGATTCACCCAAGCTTTTATACACGTGTCATCTCGTACACATCGTGACATAAGCCTTTCGGCATAAACTGGGTTGCAGCTGTTTCCCCAAACGTTCTATAAATGTGTTGACACCGGCACTCTGAATGTTCCCCTAACAGCCTCATGTTGTCAACAGACTCCTTGTTTTTATTCAAGTGTTATTGCGTTGCTGCACAAATGTATTTTTCCCCCATTTCGTCCATCTCTCCCGAATCTCAAGATTCAAGATTCAAGATTCAATAATGTATTTGCCATGTCAACAAGTGATAGGAATTTGTCTTGGTTCATACTCAACATATACAGACAACCATAGATACACAAACAAGAAGGACAGTACAATGCAAAAACAAAAACCAGCAGCATAGGAAATTACATTCAGTTTCTTTTAAAGTGCTATATGTATATACTATGAGTTCAGATGTCTAATGGCTACAGGGTAAGTGCTATCCCTAAAGCGACATGTTGAGCTCTGGATACTTCTATATCTCCTGCCTGATGGGAGGAGATTGAAGAGTTGATGTGCAATGATTTTATTTGCCTTGCTAATTATTCTGGTGGAATAGAGTGAGGAAAGTGTAGGGAGGCTGCATCCAATGTTTTTTGATGCGCAACGTACTACTCTTTCAAGCTTTAATTTGTCTTGAGAGGTTGTGTGACCAAACCAGACAAGCATGGAGAAGGTGAGAACACTTTCAATAGTGGCCCTATAGAAGTGAGTCATGGCTGCTTGGCTGACTTTGAACTTCTTAAGCTGCCGCAGAAAATAGAGACGCTGGTGTGATTTACTTATTATGAGACTGGTGTTAAGATCCCATGATAAGGATTCATGGATGGTGGTCCCTAGGAACCGGAAGGAGGAAACTCTTTCTACCTCTTCCCCATTGATGAAGAGGGGGGGGAGGGGACTCGATTTATTTTTCCTAAAATCTATGAACATCTCTTTGGTTTTAGAGATGTTTAGAATCAAGTTGTAACTCTCACACCATCTCACCAGCTCCTCTACTGCTCTGCGGTAGTCGGTTTCAACCTCGTTGATAATAAGACCTACTAAGGATGTGTCACATAACTGTACTTTCTGCGATTGACAGAGATCACCTATTTTGACCACCTGTTTCCTGTTACATAGAAAATTAAAGATCCATTTACATAGATGTGTACTGACGCCTAGCTCCTGTAGGGTTGAGATCAGCTTCCCAGGCACTATTGTATTAAATGCGGAGCTGAAGTCAACAAAAAGTACACGAGCATAGGTGGATCTGGATTCTAGGTGTTGGGTAATAGTGTGCAGACAGAGGGATACTGCATCATCTACACTCCTATTTGCTCTGTAGGCAAATTGGTGGGGGTTTAGTGCTATGCTGGACAGGTGTTTACAGACCAGTCGCTCAAAGACTTTCATAATGACAGATGTTAGGGCAACAGGCCTATAGTCATTAAGACAGGTGATATTATTTTTCTTTGGGACAGGAATGATAACCGCAGATTTAAAGCAAGCAGGCACAGTACAGAGTTCAAGTGACCAGTTGAAAATGTGAGGATAGGTGCAAGTTGGTCAGCACAGTGCTTTAGTGTGGCAGACGACACGCCATCAGGCCCTGCCGCCTTTCTGGGGTTTTGCTGACGGAGCAACAGTCTGACATCATGTTCATGTTGGGTGGAGAGTCACCCTGCTCTCTTGGAAAAGAGGGGGACTGATGGTTTTCACTATCGAACCGACAATAAAAATCATTAAGCCTCCCAGGAAGGGAGGGGTCCCTGTCTGGAACATGGTGTTTGGTTTTATAGTCAGTGATGTCCTGCAAACCCTGCCATACACCTTTGATGTCTCTCTGGTATACACATCCTGTATGATTTGGCAAGCCAACATCTAACACAGCTGGACTCAGTACTGTTGTACTTTGTGGTCAGGCCTCAGTGAGGAGCCATATATGTTTTCTCTGATGTACTTTTACCTTTCATAAGTTGGAATGTACTAAGCCATATTGCTTTTTGCCACTATACACTCTTCTGCGTTTGTTCTTCTTGGCCACAGGGGGTTCCCCATTAGATTGGGTCCCATGGAGCCCCATGCAGTCCCCACCATCTCCACACTCCACTCTCCTCCACCTTCCCCATCTCCATTTCTATCTTAACACCCCTCGGGGCCCAGCCTTGACTCTAATCTCACAAAGGGGCCGATAGATCACTGGAGAGAGGCCACGGGGAGAGAGAGAGAGAGAGGCCCGGAATAGCAGGGAGCAATCGATAGGCGTGCATGCGCGGAAACCGTAGAGGAGGAGGAGGACGAATGCATGGTGACAAAATGCATTCATCAGTGCAAAGAAAAAGGGAAAGGCAGAAGACATAAGTGAGACGTCAACCAGCAGCACAGGTTTAGTAGTTTGTGTGGTGTTCTAGCAAGCGGGCCAACACCCACTGTATAGCGATGAAGGGTATAACCTGGCTGCTGGGTTAGAAGAAACGTTGACTTTTATGTGATAGTGAAAACACTACAATCTCCAGGGATTCATGAGAGCATAGTAGCAAAGTATAAGAACGGAGAAAGACTACTAGTTTACTTTGCAAAAGGGGTTTTGATCCCCAGCCAGGAAGATATGAGAGAGAGAGAGAGAGAGAGAGAGAGTTGAGAGAAAGATAGCCCTCAGCAATACTTCACCTTCACTGCGCTCATAAACTGGGGAAATGCCCCAGTATGAAATGTGAGGAGGAAATGAATTTGCAGATGGGAGAAAAGATGCAAATCTAAAACTCAATGAAAGATGTACTTCACAGCACGGCTGTACTGTACTGTGCATAGATCTGTCTACGGTTGCTTTGTATAATTCACTCAGCTCATCCCCCCATCGTTCTCATATTGCGGCTTCCCTTTCTTTTGTGTATTTTATTGACACTATTTCGATTTTCTTTCTTGTGCGCCATGCAACCCAGGAACGTATCGGCCGCCTGCCGATCAATTATTAAGGTAAAAGCAACAGACTTCTGGCCAAACGTCCCCTGTTCAACCGCTGCTCTGCTGAGCTCCGACTCGCTCAATTATTTACAAGTACCCTCTCTTCCCTGTGGCTACAGACGCACAGAGCTACTTCACTTATGGAGTTCACTGGTTTTCGGTCCAAGAAGCTGGCCAAAATAATGAAGCCCAATGCACACGAGACAGGGCAACTACAGTGAGTTGGCTCATAGATAGCTCCCACACAGGGATTTATTCAGATTTCATTAGTTTGGCCTATAGCATAGCAATGTGGTTGAAAAATTTCCCCAGGCTTGGCTGGAGTCATGCATGAAACTCTGTGGTGCTCGTAGTCATTGAGGAATGAAGCTGTGGTTATTCCGTTACTCAGTCCAATCTCACAGTAATAAAAATCATGCCTAGAAACCTCAAATCTGTTCATATGACGGAAACGGAGGCGTGGCTTTCACTAGTACGGAGGTGCTATTTCACAGTGGCTGGGTGAGTTCGGGTTTGACAATATTTACTATTCTGTCCAATCCATATCGGGTTACAACTCGGACGGCTCTACCGAACTTCTCAACGCTCGACATGGCAACTCGCGGTCCTTTAGGCCCGCTCGGTGGTGTCTCCCGAGGCTCAAGTTCGGTAGAGACAGCGCCCCTCAGTGTCATGTAAGGAATTTTAGGTTTTCTAGGCATGTATGCACGGAATTGCAATTCCCTGCTATTTCACTGTGTTTGGGTGAGACCGGGCCAACCAGGGCCTTTTTTTGCACAGCAAAGAGCCGCTAACACACCTGGCTCTCAACGGTTGATTCTGGGGACACGCTCACATATGTAGAAGTAAGTCAGTCTCATTATCGGAAGTGGAGTGGAAATGGAGTGACTTTTTTTTCTCCTGCATGGAGTCCCATCTGTGAGATTATAGAGGAAAGTGAAGTGGTGCTTAACCTCTGCGGGGGAGATGTCTACAGCCCGTGAGCTCTCTCTCTCTCTCTCTCTCTTGTCTAATTTCTCCTCATCCCTCTGAAGACGAATAATTCGCCGTAAAGAGGCAACATTTGTAGAGTGTTGTTATTAACAGCATGAAGGCGATAGAACGCCGCCGCCGGTGAAGAAATGAGACGTGGGCACAGATGTGTGGATTAGCCATTAAAGTTGGTGCATGGCAGGAAAGCACAACGAGGCACGCACACAGCTCCTTGTGCCGTCCAGACATCCTGGAGGAGGTGTCACCTTTCACCGTCCTCCAGGAGGCACTGTTGTGAGGTTGCCTTAGGCTGTGACACGCACGCCGCACACACTACCAATTTATATTGTAAATTTGTTTTGGGCCAATGTATTGACCCGCTGGAAAGGGTTAACTGAGGTCTGCCCGTTTTGAGGAGATGAGAGATTTGAAAGGAAAGAGAAAGAATCAGCGTATGCCAAGTATACTCGCATCCATTAGCAAAATGTTCACAGTAAAATCCTTTAGTGAGCTAGTGTCAAAATCGACCCATTTCGGTAATTTTTTACCTCCTCAGAGTTCGAATCACTAAGGATATACTGTGTTTGTCTCCCCTCAAGGCCAGTGTGTGTGTGTGTGTGTGTGTGTGTGTGTGTGTGTGTGTGTGTGTGTGTGTGGCGGTCGATAGACAAACTCTGCCCTTACATTACAGACCTGGATTAGAATACAAAACATCCTCTGTGGCATCTCTATCATATCAGCAATGCTGGAAATGCCTCTAAACTCACGCTCACTCTCACAAGCACGGACTTTTGAAGTATATCATTTCATAGATGAACCGTGTTAACAGTCTAAATTATGTGTGAGCCTGTCTCTCCACAAATAAGAGATTAACTCCAGCCAGACCATAGAAGTGAACCTTTCTAGCCTGTTTTCATTACTCTCCAAAACTGGTGGGTCAAACTGACCAACCAATATGTCAATATGAAGCTATGATTCCCTGCTTTCATATGACATGAAAAAAAAATAATTATGCAATGACTTAGCCTCGGTCAAGAACGGTCACAAATGTGCCTTTGTGTTGTTGGCCGCGAGGCTGTGCGACTGCAGGCTCAGCCATGGTTGTTGATCTGTGAAATAAAATGGAACTCCGAAAGATGTCTTCGCCTACCTCTCTCCTCTGCTAACGTGTTCTATAAATGCTTCCCAGCATGTGGACGGATAGTTGGATACAGTAGCGGCCCCTTCATTAGAATGCCCCCTACTAGCCTCCACGGACACCAATCAGAGTTCCCGGCCATTGATCGTATATCGGCTCGTGCTGGTAGCTTGCGCCGCTACGCTATGACCACTCACCATGTATTGGCTGGGTTATTAGGTATAGCGCTGACTAATGCCGCGCTTTAAATGAGAGTATTGGATTGCTGAGAAAAGGAATGTTACATGTGGCGGAGTGGGGAAGTTAGTGGGCCGTGTTCCTGAGGGCAATCTAACCTCGCAAGATGAGGCAAAAGGTGAGCCAGAGGGAAATAACGAGAGAGAGAGAACTCTGTAGAGAGAGGGAGATAACGGGAGGAGTGTAATAGATGCACCGCGTTCTCATATTTCGTTTTTTTTTCTTGCAACTTTTGCAGCATGTACGGTAATGGTGCAATTATTTCGGTTTTGGTTTCTCAGCAACACGTACTTAAAACAATAAAGCATTAATAATATTTAAAAAATAGCAGCAATAATAAAGGCCAAGACCAATAAAGAATAGCAGCAGTTGTAAAAAATAAATAAATAATTGCGAATGCAGTGAGCACTAACTATGAGACCCTGCAGATCGTGTCTGTCTGTGTGTCTGTCTGTCTGTCCCGCTGTGACACCACCCGCCTGCCACCAGAGGGCGCAGCTGTAGCACACACACACACACACACACACACACACACACACACACACACACAAACAACCACACACACACACACACACAGCTGCGTTCGCTTACCGCGTTTGCGCGTCTTACTTGTATAGAGAAGGTGCTTGTAGTCACTGTGTGCTTTGGTTAGTTTTTTACAGTTATGTGTGTATAAATATCTGCTAGCTTCCGTCAGTTAGACGTCAGTTCCCATACCAGGCAGTGTCTCTCTCTCTCTCTCTAGGTCGTCCTCAGACGAGCCCTCCATCGTTGCTTCCAGTCCTCCTGGTTCTCCATATACATCTTGGCCAGCTCGTTGGTGCTTTGCGCTCCTGTACATCCATATGCAGTATGTTAATGTGGGACGTCCTCGTGACCGTGGGTTGGTTCCCACAGCACTAACTTGCTGGCTGGAAGCTCTTGGTGTCTTTGGCAGTGTCCTGCTATAGTCTCATTCTCCGGGCTGCTATTTTCTGGCTCACCCTTGGCATTCCATCATACAGCTTCATGTCGGTAACATGTCTTACTGATGTGAAGTACTGCACGCAGCATTCTGGTGTAGCTCTAGAGACTCTACCGTTTTACACAACGTTAGGTTGGAGTTCCATATGCTGGCCATGCCGTTCAGAGCCCTCCATGCAAGTACCCAGGTACTTGGATGTCAGCAGCCAGTCAGGTTGTCTGTAGAAGGCCCGTAGGACCCCCGTATCAAACCTCTTCAGCCTGCTGAGGTAAAAGAGGTGCCTTCCTGCATGACCACATAGCCGTGTCCATCCGGGATGGGTTTCTCTGCAGTAAACCCTGAGTAATTTGAAATCACTGACCGTTTCTGATGATGTAGATGGGAGGCGTGTTCTCTGTCTGGCTGTCTGTCTCTGTGTCTGTCACACTCAATTCAATTCAATTCAAAGGGCTTTATTGGCATGAGAAAACATACGTTTACATTGCCAAAGCAGAAAGAACAATACAATACAACAGCAATACAATCAAAACAAAAATGATGTACACACTCATATGGTATACATGGAGAAAGAATCCCACTGAATGTGCTGTGCGTCAAAATAATGGCATTATCACAACGATTCGCAGATGTTGCAAACTCGCCGCAACCCAGTGGTGTTGCGGCAGAGACACACATTGCGGATATAAGTATATATATATATATATATATATATATTAGGGCCGGGACTAATTGCGATTAATTACGATTAATTAACTACAGAAAAATGTATGCATTCAAAAACTTAACGCATTTTAATCACACTATTTTTTTCACCGCGGAACGTTGTCACTGGACAGTTTTCAGACGGACCTGCGCACCAAGTGTCCGTGTCCTCTTCAGACAATAACACCACCAGAAACCGCAGACAGTTCACCAGACTGGGGGAAGCCGCTGAGATCACTTTGCTTGTCCCCGTGGATTGGAAATAGGATTTAAAAGGCTATCCGACGTAGCGTGGATTACAGCACAGTTGTGTGCAATTATTCAAGAAAGAATTATTACCCCTATTACTACAAAAACAATGTTTTATTGCTTAAACTTATTTATTCACTATTCATTGATTCACTAGTATACCAAAATCCATTTGAAAAAATTGCTTTCTCACTGTTCTCGGGTCAAATAATGATATGCGATTAAAATGCGATTAATCTAGATTAATTAATTGCAAAGCCTCTGATTAATTAGATTATTTTTTTTAATCGAGTCCCAGCTCTATTATATATATATATAGGGCTCGGCGAGGCTGTGAAGTGAGCAAAGCTACTGTCCTCTTGTGACTGCATGTGTAGCGGCTTGTAACCCACTCAAGAACAATTCGTGTTTTCTCATTGAATTGGCTCTGAGCAATCGCCGCTTTATTGTCTCGGGCTCTGTCTCCGCAGCACTACAGTAGATATATGTAGCACATTATAGCATTATCGGGTGGCGGTGGCTTAAGGGTAGAGTGCCTGGATGGTAACCGTAAGGTTGCAAGTTCGAACCCGGGCTCCCCCAGAGTTACTGTCGAAGTGTCCTTGAGCAAGACACTGAACCCCTAATTGCTCCCGATGTGCTAGTTGGTGCCTTGCATGGTTTCCGCTGCCATCGGTGTATGAATGTGTGTGTGAATGGGTGAATGTAATGCACAATCTCTGTAAAGCGCTTTGGATAAAGGCGCTATATAAATGCACCATTTACCATTTTATAGCATATTATAAGGTACTATATATAAAGCACTGTTTCCCAATTAAACAGTGGGTCGGGACCCTTGTTTGGGTCCCGGACCAGTTTTTATGGGTCGCGGGTAAATATTCCCTTTTCTGGGAATACATATAATATACAGAAGGTCTTCATTTCAAGTTTTCAAATCTATAAGATTCTTTTGAAAAAAGCAGATCTACAATTAAGCTCATAATGTGTCGTGTGAGATTGTATATACATAGCCTAGTTACGTTCCACCACTGCTGGCAAGTCAAAGTCTCCCCACTCTTTTCCCCCTCATCTTTAATTCTATCTAGCTTTCCTTCCTTAATTCCTTCGTACCTTCCTTCATACCTTCCCCTCTCCATCTTTCGGGACCACAGGAAGTGACACAATTGGGAGGTATAGATCCAGGCGTTAATTAAAGAAATGCAAATGTTGCATCCAACAGAACAGAGGCTTATTTTCACCTCCAAACATTCTCTACCTACCACCTGCCATGCTGTTACAGATGTAGTCTCTGCAGTCTTCTTTGTTTTCGCTCCATCAGCAAAACATATTTGCCTAGAAAGAGAAAGAAAGAAAGAAATAACGTTTTTTTTCTCTGTTCAGACAATTAGAAGATGTAAGAAATGGACCCAGGCACAAAGCTGGCTGCGAGACTGGAGTTTTTTTGTGTGTCACAGCTGTCCTATAATGGCAATACATGCATGACAAATGCCCACGAAACCCAAACTCCACTTTGTTTAAACCACACAAGCTCTATTTTATACGTCTTCGTACAACAGTGGGTGAAAATATAGCTGATCTTTAGCTTGTGATGAAACACTTATTTATTTCCGAGGGGCGCCAGCCCATCCTATAATGTCCAGCTTTGAGGGTTTGTGTAAACACAAACATTGTCATATACTCTAACGCGAACATTGAATGCCATTGGCAATGCATGGCCAGTTTTGAGTGTGCAAACTATTGTGCAAATTATCATTATGACCGGAATAATTTGATGTATGATGTGAGCGCCCCTCACTTCACACGGGTGAACATTTTTGGGGGTAAAATAGGGACACACCCGCAAAAGTGGGTAGATTCTAAATATGGAAGATTTTTTCATTTATCTACTTGTGACTTTGTTTAACCTGCCTATAGTAGGCACTTTTTTGGCTGTTGTTTTCAGCCTCCTTTGCCACCTAGATTCTTAATCCTAGATGTAGCCGTGGATAGAGAGAATGCTCCCGTGTGTCACCCCCTCGTTGCTGAACACAATAATGCATGAGGCTGAAAGCGCTGAATTAACACCTGGGCGATACATTGCGTAACGTCTCCCGCATAGTGAACACACAGGAGCAGAGGAGAGCAGGCCTCAAATACATTTTAATGAAGTGTGCTCCCTAAAATAGAGCGACGAGAAGAGCAAAGGTCATTTCATTTTCCTTCCAGCAAGTGCGTTCCGGGTAAAAGTACCAGTCAGACCAATCAGGCGGGGTATCTAAGCTCACCTACGACTGCATTCTTCCTGCGTTCCTTCCTTTGCATAATATGCGTTCCTAGTTGTTATTGTTACAGTTATGCACTGTTTCCTCCCCCCGCCACCCCAGCACCACCTGGTTGGGCTCGCTATTAGTTCTGTTTCCTTATATGCACACTTGTATTCTCAATACATGTTTGTTCAATCTATTCGTGAGTTATCCGACTGAAATATATATATAAATGCTAATGGCAGCGTCTCCTTTGACTCCTTCGCAACACATGTGCTTTCCAGCTCACACAGTGTGATGACCTGGTTGCAGCATGATATGATATGATATGATATTGTACTTTATTGCCAGTTTGCACTGAAATTGTTTCGCGACCCAGCGACCTTGTATATGCAATACATATAAACACATTTGACATAACACAGGACAAAAAGAGAAAATACAGTTACAGACATAGAGACATAAGGGCAGAGAACAATGTCCACATCTCAGTCTAGTCCTGGCCAAAATCCTGATTAAGCCTCAGAGTCAACTGATGGACAAAAGACCTCTTCAGTCTGATCTTATTGCATGCTGGAACACCACATCTCCTTCCTGAAGGTAGCAACCTATACTCTCCATGCAAAACATGGCTAGTATTAGAGGTGATATTCCTTGCTAACCTTAGGATGCTGTTATCATACGTGCATGCGGTAGAATATGGAGAACACGGCAAACCCAGATGAGCTCAGACGGCAGATGGATGGATGGCACACCGTAGCACTGTATGAAAAACAGCAGTGGAAAAGAATCATATAGCATAGAAATTGGATGGTCTCTCACCCCTTCCAACACATCACGCCTCCCTGCATGCTCGCTTCCCCTCTTCATTTCCATAGGCTATATGTACACACACGTGCGGTCATGCACACACACGCACACACACGCACACGCGCATACATGTTCTGCCTGCTCTGTCACCCGCATCCATGTTCTTGTTCTCTCCTCTTCTCCCGTCCTTCAGGACAAGGGAGGTGGACACGTTTGTGTGTGCGTGTGTGTGTGCGCGTGCGTGTGTGTTGCGTGCAGAAATAGCATCCCATGCATCACCATCCACCACTGGCTCCTCTCGCTCCCGTGAATGTCTCTCCCTTTTTGTCTTTTAAGCGAAGGGCGCCCTTATAGGGAGAAGGGGGGGGGGGGGGGGGGGTATAGAAGTGAGTTAACCTTCTATATATATACAGTATATAGTATATGGCTTTCAACCGTCACCTACTTTCCACTACCCCCCCCCCTGTGTTTCAATTATACGATTTCCCAGCAGAACAATACCCCCGTCGTAATAAGAGGCTTGCGTGAGGGGGAGAGGGTTATTTTGAGTTACATACATGATACTTGCGTGAGGGGGAGAGGGTTATTTTGAGTTACATACTCCGAAGTTGGAGCTTTATTCGCTGTCTTGCTGAGATCGACGAGTGCATTCCTCCGCCCACCTTTCTTTGTATCGTCCACCTCGTGCCGTCGCCACGCCCGCAGGCCCTTTTGCACCCCCCCCCCCCCCCCCCCC
>NC_139716.1:23435878-23488378 GCF_964188405.1 Protomyctophum parallelum | reverse complement strand
ATCATTGTGTACTGCAGAGTGAGAGAGAGAATGAGTGAGAGAGAGTTAGAGTTTGTCATTGAATGGTGGTCTGTGGTTCAAATGCCAAATGAATAGTGCATGATGGGCCTGGATATGAAAAGGGGATTCAAAGCCATTGTTTTGGAGGGAGGTTCCAGCGTCTTGTGCAGACCTGTGGCATCACACGGCCCTTTATGCCTTTATGGGGCTGCCTCTGACCGGCCGTGAAAGATTGAGAGATTACTTGATGGAAATTGGAAAATTAAACGTACTTTCAAATGTTTGACCTTTTATGCGTGCTTTTGAAGCCTTGTTCATTCACTTACATTAATCTATTTCCTTGCCGTGAATTGTGTGTGATTGACAACTTGTTTACCATTGTTTTGGAACATTTTATTGGATGAATTACATTTTTGTAGGGCAAACCTCACTTTCATTTGCCTAATAATAATAACATATACTCTTACCAGCTTGTCAAATCAATGCCATTTACTCCTTTTTTATATAGAAATAGAATGTATATTATGCGGAATTGAGTTCAGCCTTTTGGCCCGCGGCCCTCAACAATATTCTTTTGATTCTCATGTGGCCCCTTGGGAGAGATAATTGCCCATCTCTGGTCTTGTGGATAGTATAGCATTTTTTCCCGGGGTGTGGTGACTTTGAGACGAGCGTGTTGTAAACCTCAGGGCACAGCGGGGGAAGGAAGGAAGATGGCGGAGGCAGCTTAGGCCAAAACAACTGTCACATAACTCCTGACTGCATGGCATTCATGTAGATGTGTCTCCAGGGAGCAGAGCTGCATCCTAATGACGCTGTGACATTTGGGTTTCCAACCAAAGCTTCCATAACTGTTGTCATGCAGCGTGCATCGCGTAGTATCCATCTGTGCGTGTGCGTGTGCGTGCGTGTGCGTGTGTGTGCATGCTCCGTTGTCATCTTTACAAATGCCAGTGTGTGCCACCCTTCACGCTTACATGCGCATATAATATACGCGTATTTGTGGTGCTGCAGCTGCACACACACACACAATAGGTCCACCATTCTGTGGTGGTACTGTGAACGCGTGTGTCGAATTTGAAGTCGTGGGGCGAACGATTCTCGAGTTACGTGGATTACGTATATAGATGTTGGATGCAATTTCCGCTGCCGTCGTCTTGTCGGAGTGAACATTGTCTCATGCCTATACAGCTGGCGCGTTGTGTCCCAACGACACTTGAGAGACTATACGGTATATGCATACCCCTGCCCCCCTCTGCTATAGTTCCTTCATCTCTCCTCTTCTGTTCAACACCGTGTTTACACACACACTCCTCCTCCTCCTCCTCTGCCTTCTCCCATGCAGGCCTCCTTCATCTATCTTCGTCTCATGTCTCTCTCCACCCTGCCGTTTTCGGTCCGTTTCCAAAAACCCTTCGTCTGGTTCCTTCCAGCCCCTAAATGTGTTTGGCCGCATTGTCACTATAGAGAGAAGTTCTGTTAATTACTTTGTCGTCTGTCCCCACAGACATCTGCCGCTGCCACAGTTTTATAGAGCGGGCTCTCAGAGGAGGAGGAGTGTTGGAGGATCGGGCATAGAGCCCTGACGTACTGTATATACGCCCGATTAAAGAAGGCAGCTACAAGACTGTCAGCACCTCCTGTCATCCATGCATTTAAAGACCTGAGAAATGTTTACCTGGGGGGGTGCGGGTGGTAACCACGCACAGAATGACAGCTTCTCGCGCTTTATCCCATTCAGGACGGGGAACCCCTTTTGGTGTTTAATATAATACTTTAGCTTTTGAAAAATAGCAGATCTACATGTTCATAGTGTGGCACTGAGTACCGCGCTACGAGCTTGTAGATCTTCTATTTTTGAAAAACCGTGAACAAATTGTGCACATCTTTGAAAATATACTCTTTCACAACTCAAATATTTGCTTCTGTAGAGTCCCTGAAACAACATATTTTTTCAGAATACAGAGGAATCTGTGGGTCCTTGACATGAAAAAGTTGCACCACTGTAGAATTTGTAGAATATGTTCACAGGTCTAAACAGGTTAAGTAGGAAAGCAGAGATGGAGGGAGGGGCAGACCGACGACCAAAAAAATACAACTATACCGGATGTCAGAAGTAAAAAAAACGCCGCCGCATATAGACTATAGACAGGAGATAGTGAGATTGAAAGACACGTAGAGATGGGTGTTTGCTGTTCGGGAAGCCCACCGTCAACTTTCAGCTAATGGAAAAGCCATGTTTGTGTTGCTCCCCCCCTGGTGCCTCGTGTCTACACTGGCAATCACACTGCAGCACAGCGCTTTTTTCCAGGGGAGCTGTCCGTCATGGTGTGGTTCTGAAAAGTAGTCTGAGCTGTATGTGTCTGTGCCGGGAGGGAGGGTGAGGGCGGAGTTGGGTGAAGGGAGGGAGCCCTGGTGTGATCTACCCAGAGCCCGGGACATGTTTGTTTTGCCCTATAGCAAGCGCGAACATACGGCCCCTTCACTGCAGCACGGCCCTGGGGAGCTGTCCACACAGCTGTGGTGCTGAAAACCAGGGAGCAACCACTCCACTTGCTTGCAGCACTTTCTGCTGCTGGTCACTGTGGCTTTTCTCAGTCATAACTAAACATAATGGGAGTAAATGAGATTACATATATCCGTCGGTTGGTTCTCTGGAACGTGCGGCCCGCCCCGGATACTTGAACATGAGAAGATTTTTTTCCCTCCTCTTTTCGCTTTTGTCGGATTTGTGTCGATTCGTTTGAGTGAGTGGACGAATGCATGGCATTATGCACACGTGTATCCATACAAACAGTCAACAGGTATTCAACACAGGCACAGGTTGGTTTCCCATTCGAGAATTTATGTGCAGAAATTGAATTGTAGCCTATGCCTGCATGACCCAGAAGCATTTTAAGCATGGAGGCACAGCCGGCACATTGCAGCCCTCTGACTGCATGGCACTCGAAGGCGAGAGCTCGAATTGAATTATAGTGCTTGGATTGTGGCCGTTCCATTGAGATGATATCCTAAACGGTAATAGTAGCTGTTTTCTGCAGCTCCATATCCCTGTCAGGGATTATATAATGCCCTTTTGAGTCTCACTGGGGAGAGAGGGAAGTGTTTGGAGGTCCGAGGGAAATGCTCTGTTATTCTCAATCCTTCACCCGGGCGGCTATGATGTTACCGCAATATCACTTCTGAAAAACACTTCAGGAGAGAGAGAGTGTGCGCGCGAGAGAGAGAGGGGGGGGCGGGGGAGGAGAGGTGAGAGAGAGAGAATGAAAGGAGAGAGAGAGAGTGGCGCATTGGGAAATCTCTCAAACTATCTCCTCCCAGCAGCCACCTCGCTCACTATTCCCTGTTCACTCTCGCCCTCACCTCGCTGACTTTCAATCGCCAGAGCCAATTTTCTGCTGGGCGAGGAGCCCACGATGCTGGCAAGAAATGAAACCACCTCGATGACACCCCCCCCATCCCCCCATGCAGCCCCCCGCCCACCTCCACCTCTCCATCACGCGCACACACCCCCCTCCTCCCCATCTCTCCTCGTTTTTCCCCCCACTCTTCAGACCCTGAGGCAGGCAAAGTCCTGACAGAGGAGCTGCCATGCATGGGAGAACCACTGGGTCAACCCAGCACGTCATATAACACCTGCTCTCACCACCACCACCTCCTCCCATTATTCCTAGATGAGAGAGAGAGAGAGAGAGAGAGAGAGAGAGAGAGAGAGAGAGAGAGAGAGAGAGAGAGAGAGAGAGAGAGAGAGAGAGAGAGAATGAGAGCAGTAACGTAGACCACTTTCTTTAGCCTTCCCACTGGAAAAAGAGAGATATTTACAGGAAATGGAGGAATCGAGCGGGTGGTGGAAGCACTCACCTTCACTTCACTCTGCAATGACACACTTGGTGGTTCCTCTCTCTCTCTCTTTATACTTTACCTCTTTCCTCCATCTGGAGTTCTGCGATCGAGCTGTGCAGACCATAGAGTATTAAAAGGATAGAGACTAAACTGGCGCGAAGCTCCGCCCCCTCCGCTATTCATGTCAGTGGAAGTTGCTCAGTGGCGTTTTGAAGCACCCGGAAGGCTGCCGGAAGGACCGTCTATTTCCGCATTTTTTCGCTGATTCAGCATTTGGACACCAAATTTTGGTGTCCAAATGCGGAAGTGCAGCTGGGCTTTAACATTGGGCGCTCGGTTGCACGCTCGGTTGCACGTTCCTCGTCAAGAATCCACGGGTCCGCCTGCAGTCCTTCCTCTTACCACTAGGGCCCTGTGCTTCAACATTGGAGTGCATAGCTGGCCCCTTGGTGCAGACTGACGGGTACTTCTCGTACCGGGATGTGACTTCTTGTCCTTTCCCGTTTATATGATTTGATGGGCCGTGAATTGAATGCATTATTGCAGCCCCTCTGACCACAACACATGCTATGTTTTTTTTAACACACGCCAAAGGAGAGGCAAAGCGTGGGCAGAGAGCGAATGAATGAAACAGAAAATCGAGATAGAGGGAGAGAGAGAGGGAGAAAATGGCTGCAGCGATTTTTGCCTCGGGGAACTATATACAGTCTCTTTCCCGGAAATGTTTGTGTGTGTGTGTGTGGGGGGGGGGGGGGGGTACTGTAAATAATTTACTGCAAATAATACACGTACGCACGCACACACACAGCCCATTGCCAGAGTTGCAGCCGGGGGACTAGCCAGGCACATTACTACATTTACAGTTCTTTGTCAGTTTGTCTTGGCCACCATAGAAGTGCAGTATATGTGGTTAATTAAAACCCCGTATCTACACACACTGTTCCCCACAGAGTTGTGTTATTCTTTCGGGGGACCTCTAGAGCTCTTACCTATACATAACATTATGCAAAGACCTCGCTGATCGTTTAGCTCATTCCCACCCATACACTTTGCCCCCAGGCAGGTTAGTTCCTCACGGCCTGAACTTACACTTTCATGCTCATTTACATGTTTTGCAGTGAATTATGAATTAGACTTCATAGTTTTACCTGCAGCAGAAACAGCTTTGTGTCGTGTTTCCTTTTTTTTCTACAGCAGTGGTTCTCAACTCTTTTTCAAGTGAAAGTCTGTTTTTCAAAATGCACTTGAGTAAAATATACAAAAGTATTGGCATCAAAATTATACCTATATAAGTTTTCAAATGATCTCAAATGTATAAAAAAGTCCTTTGCTGTTATCTTGTAGATCGTCTATTTTCAAATAGCCGACGTGGTTATGTTTTGTAATAATCTAAATCAACTGATGTTTCCAAATAACTGTAAAGTAAATGTACCTCAGCATTTTTCTTAAGTACAGTACTTGAGTGGATGTAATTTAGTTACTTTACACCAGTAGTTCTCCAACGTTTTCATGTCAAGGACGGTGGACCCCCAAATCAACATTTATTAGCCCGTGGACCCCCATTTGAAAATATATGCTACTCGCCCCGATAAGAGGATTGTTACGGCTATAGCAGTGATTCCGAAACACATTTCAAGGACCGTCAGTTTGACATGCATTAGGCTACGGACACCCATTTAATGGCATTTCTATCTCATGGGACGCCCAATGTATATTGTAAAATCAATGTTAATTTAACTCTGAGAGTGTAACACTCTTGATTTACAGACCTATAAGGGTCCATTTGGTTCTAATTTAGCCCCCTGGAACTCCCTCACTTTGAGAAGTTAACCAATGCTTTCCACCACTGTATTGAACCCCTGACAGCCAGAGGCGCATGACGGAGGGTGTTTGCCACACGTGACCTTTATCTCTCTCTCTCTCTCTCTCTCTCTCTCTGTCTGGCCCCGGCCGGGCCATGCCGTGCCGCGCCCCCCCTCCGCCGGAGGCCATCTCAGTCTGATCCCCTCAAAAAGTGACAGCCCATCAGAGCTTTAATGGCACTGAATGCTGTAACGTTATACAGTGTCATTCAACTCTTCTCATTATTCCTCGTGCTGTCGTTGCATTCTTTTTTATTATCGACACATTTTTTAAAGCCCAAAAGGCTTTGGTTATACAGGCCATGCCCTTTTAACACTGGCTTCATAATGGTGTCCTGGTTTATTCCGTTGCCCTGCATAAAAGACACCCGCGCTCCCCGGAGTGTCTTCTGCTGACATTTAAGCTGTGGTGGATGGTTGATGAGGGGGGGGGGAGAAAGGAAGAAAATACTCACACCTGTGTGAACTGAGCGGTGCAACTCGCTTGAGGTAGTATTATTAGCACAGCCAAGCTAGCATGCAAGCAGTGCACGTGCACGGTAACGCGTGTAGATCTGTTATTGTCAAATGTCTTCTGTATTGAGTTTAAAGTGTGTAAAATTCTACACTTGGTGGCATGCAGAAAATTGCCGTTCTACTGCTGTTGACATAGCGCAACACATGAGCACAACCAAACATGAGATGACTTTATTTCTACTGGATCTCGTCTCCACTAGACACCCTCCTAACATTTTAGTTTAGTTTTTATTTGTTGACGAAATTGTCAATAGCCTATATTTAGTCCTAGTCATCATAGCTTAGTTTTTATTTAGTTTCTATTTAGAAAAAAAGGTAATCGACGATCAGTTCTTGCCATAGTTTTACTCAACGAAATCAACAGTATATAAATAATGGGTGCTGTGCAGGAGGCTGTGTGTGGGAAGTGTGGGGACTGTGAAATGTCAGGTGTGAGTGACCCACATATAATGTCAGGTGTGACCCCACAGTCCAGGGCGCACGGCGATGGCCATCAGCGGGGCTTCAGGTTGGTTGTGACCAACCTGACCAATCTATCTATCTATCTATCTATCTATCTATCTATCTATCTATCTATCTATCTATCTATCTATCTATCTATCTATCTATCTATCTATCTATCTATCTATCTATCTATCTATCTATCTATCTATCTATCTATCTATCTATCTATCTATCTATCTATAATGTCATATATATCTACTGTATCTATTGTATCTATCTACTGTATCTATCTATCTATAAATGCACCGAATCTCTGTGTGTACGTCTGCAATCCACGTAACTCGTGTTGTACGTGAAATCATATGGGAACTGGTGAATACTTTTGATGCAGTCACACACACACACACACACACACACACACACACACACACACACACACACACACACACACACACACACACACACACACAATCATATCTCTCTCTCTCTCTCTCTCTCTCTCTCTCTCTCTCTCTCTCTCTGTCTCTGTCTCTGTCTCTCTCTGGCACAGTGGTGCAGATGGAGCAGACAGTGCCACGCTGGTGCCTGCAGTGTGTGTTGGGGTGGGTGGTGTTTCACTGTAATGTGGGGAGCCTGCAGGCACTCTGGCAGGAACACAGAGGGCTGCCCTGGCAGAGCAGGAACACAGAGGGCTGCCCTGGCAGAGCAGAGACACAAAGGGCTGCCCTGGCAGAGCAGGAACACAGAGGGCTGCCCTGGCAGATCAGAGACACAAAGGGCTGCCCTGGCAGAGCAGGAACACAGAGGGCTGCCCTGGCAGAGCAGAGACACAGAGGGCTGCCCTGGCAGAGCAGAGACACAGAGGGCTGCCCTGGCAGAGCAGAGACACAGAGGGCTGCCCTGGCAGATCAGAGACACAGAGGGCTGCCCTGGCAGAGCAGAGACACAGAGGGCTGCCCTGGCAGAGCAGAGACACAAAGGGCTGCCCTGGCAGAGCAGAGACACAGAGGGCTGCCCTGGCAGAGCAGGAACACAAAGGGCTGCCCTGGCAGAGCAGAGACACAGAGGGCTGCCCTGGCAGAGCAGAGACACAGAGGGCTGCCCTGGCAGAGCAGGGACACAGAGGGCTGCCCTGGCAGAGCAGGAACACAAAGGGCTGCCCTGGCAGAGCAGAGACACAGAGGGCTGCCCTGGCAGAGCAGAGACACAGAGGGCTGCCCTGGCAGAGCAGGAACACAGAGGGCTGCCCTGGCAGAGCAGAGACACAGAGGGCTGCCCTGGCAGAGCAGAGACACAGAGGGCTGCCCTGGCAGAGCAGGAACACAAAGGGCTGCCCTGGCAGAGCAGCGTGCAGGTTGATCAGTTTATGATGCATGCAACATGATTACAATGTACATTTAGTGTTTAGACTGTAAATCTATATGTTAGCCATGTTGCCCCCTCCTGTCTGTCTGTCGGAAGCATCAAACACGGTTTGACCCGAATATAAATCAAAATCATCTAAGCTATATATAGCTGTGTTGCTAGGCAGAAACGGAAGTTAAAAATACAGAGTCTGTAGTTCCAGACTGTACATAATGGAATTAAATAGTTGTCTGGCCACGCGAGACTTCTCCCTCATACATATAGCTCCCTCCTCCATTTTGCTCTCACAGTGTGTCACTGCGGCAGTGAGTGCAGCGCGCAGCGCTTATCTCCTCCCTCTCACTGCACACTGAGAGGCGCTCTCCTCTCCTCTCCTCTCCTCTCCTCTCCTCTCCTCTCCTCTCCTCTCCTCTCCTCTCCTCTCCTCTCCTCTCCTCTCCTCTCCTCTCCTCTCCTCTCCTCTCCTCTCCTCTCCTCTCCTCTGCTAAACAGGGCACACAGAGCCAGACAGTTTGTTTTTCAAGCTGATAAGAGGGAGCGGGGCGAACCGAGCGAGGAATTTGGTGAGACAAGTGAAGGAAGCGAGCCACTTGATGAGACAAGGAGGGAGGGGGTAGAGAGAATGTGGGAAAAGGGGAGGGAGGATATAAGTAACGTTGTGGTAAATATCAGCAGATGTGATTTAAATAGAGTGAAGAGACCAAAGCGGAATGAGGTCTGTGTGATGCTAGCTCCTATAAGTGTAGGAAGGTGTGTAGAAGTGTGTGTGTGTGTGTGTGTGTGTGTGTGTGTGTGTGTGTGTGTGTGTGTGTGTGTGTGTGTGTGTGTGTGTGTGTGTGTGTGTGTGTGTGTGTGTGTGTGTGTGTGTGTGTGTGTGTGTGTGTGTGTGTGTGTGTGTGTGTGTGTGTGTGTGCGTGCGTGCGCGCGTGTCGATGGTTTTTAATTAGGCAGGATCACAGAGCACTGCAGGCCTGCTGTGATGGGAAATAGGTGTTGGGAAGCAGTGGTGGAAAGTAACTAAGTACTTTTACTTAAGTACTGTACTTAAGTACAATTTTGAGGTATTTGTGCTTTACTTGAGTATTTCCAATTTCCAGTACTTTTACTTCTACTCCACTACATCTCAGAGCCAACATTTGTACTTTTACTCCACTACAATTATTTGAAAACTTTAGTTACTTTGGCGATTTTGATTTTGATTAGAAAACATAAATTAACCACTTCAACCCAATACATTTTGGCCATTTGAAAATAGCCGATCTACAAGCTCACAATGCGTCACAACGCGACGCATTGTGAGCTTGTAGATCGGCTATTTTCAATAGACTTTGCCATGAGGGGGGAACTGCCGAACATGCACTGCTCCCGTGCTTGCGGTTAGGTTTAGGTTTGCCCCCGTGCTTGCGGTTTAGGTTAGGGTTAGAGATAGGGATAGTAATTTCGGAACAATGAACCTTCTGACTAATGAGACGGCACCCATGAGGGTTAGCTAAGAGATAGCTGCTAATTGGCTAGAGCCACCATGCAGTTCCAATGCCTTTCATGTTAGCACAAATGTTTGGCTAGTGGCTAGCACATTGTTCCAAGCTAACCTACCTGGTTCATTATATGTCGATACAGTTTGTACTCTAAACAGAACAGAAATGCTTTCTGTCATCAATGTAGATGGCTGTGTTGCTTTTATTTCAGTTTTATACATTTTGTTACGTTTTAGCCTTTGATAAAATAGGCTGCTAAGTAAAGGATACTTTACACACCTTTCATTTCCTAGTTGTGTGTGACTGTGTGCTGGGGGTAGCTGCAGCATCACCATTCCTGGTGATTGAGAGCACTTTATTTGGATATCCAACTTTCCAAGTATAGGCCAGTGCCCAACGTTCACTGCTAATAAACAATGAAGTATTATATAGCCTCCTCCGCTACATGCTCCCTCCTATAACGTAAATATCATTTGATTCTTTTTTTTTGTATATATTTTTTATCCCACGATTTTGTAACCCATTTTTCACACCTGTGTCAATCATCTAATGTGATCCTGGGCTCTACACACCCTCCGCCAACCTGGTGAGAGCAACGGACTTTGCTAAATATCATTTGATTCTTCCCTGTAGTTCCGCCTCCATCGCCCCTTCCTTCCTTCCCGCCCTACTTTGCACCAGCTCCCTCCCATCTGCACGCGCGCCTTATTTTCACCTGATCAGCAAGAAAACCGAGAGAGCGATCAACATGGCACCCACACTGCAACACTAACCCCCCACCCACCCAGCTCCGTACCACCATCACCACTCCATGCCTTTACAATGTCTCTCTCTCTCTCTCTCTCTCTCTCTATCTCTCTCCCCCTCCCCGGTTATCTCTCTGTGCTGACCTAGATAATAGCAGTGGAGACAAAAAAATAAAAAGAGAAACTTCAGCAGAATCCAAACGCACGCAGTTCAATGTTCTATAGTGGGCTAGCCTCTCCTTTATATGCCTCTAAACAGGCACTGGCATTATTCTCCCCGCACAGATCGTGTACGTGCACGTGTGTGTGTGTGTGTGTGTGTGTGTGTGTGTGTGTGTGTGTGTGTGTGTGTGTGTGTGTGTGTGTGTGTGTGTGTGTACTAACAGTCCACAAATCTCTCTCTCTCTCTCTCTCTCTCTCTCTCTCTCTGAGTGGCCTACATGAGTAGTGCAGCAGTACAGGTCTACATCACTCCAGCAGAGAGCAGCGATAGAAGGAAATGTGGCCTGCTTACATGAACCCCTCAAACACACACACACACACACACACACACACACTTCCGATCTAGGTCACCCATGGTTCCGTCTGCATGTGTTGCAGCGTGTTTGATGTCTTCTTGAAAAGCTCACGGAGGAGATTGATGCAGTCCCTTTGATACAACCTGGAGTAGTGGAGGATAACTGTTCACCGTGGTGTGGCTGTGCAGAGTGTCACATGTAGTATATAACTGTTCACCATGGCTGTGCAGAGTGTCACATGTAGTATATAACTGTTCACCGTGGTGTGGCTGTGCAGAGTGTCACATGTAGTATATAACTGTTCACCATGGCTGTGCAGAGTGTCACATGTAGTATATAACTGTTCACCATGGCTGTGCAGAGTGTCACATGTAGTATATAACTGTTCACCGTGGCTGTGCAGAGTGTCACATGTAGTATATAACTGTTCACCGTGGCTGTGCAGAGTGTCACATGTAGTATTTAACTGTTCACCGTGGCTGTGCAGAGTGTCACATGTAGTATTTAACTGTTCACCGTGGCTGTGCAGAGTGTCACATGTAGTTGCGAACGCAGTGATGGCGAACCAGTGAGCACTAACTATGAGACCCTGCAGATCATGTCTGTCTGTGTGTCTGTGTGTCTGTCTGTCTGTCTGTCTGTCTGTCTGTCTGTCTGTCTGTCTGTCTGTCTGTCTGTCTGTCTGTCTGTCTGTCTGTCTGTCTGTCTGTCCCGCTGTGACACCACCCGCCCGCCACCAGAGGGCGCAGCTGTAGCGCACACACACACACACACACACACACACACACACACACACACACACACACACACACACAGGGCGCAGAGTGTCACATGTAGTATATAACTGTTCACCGTGGCTGTGTCGTGCAGAGTGTCACATGTAGTAGAGTCACATGTAGTAGAATCACATGTAGTAGAGTCACATGTACTGTAGCATCCTTGGACACAACTTGAACTTCAACCAACTGGTCGATCAGATCGTCCGTCAGCTGCCCTCTTCTTCTCATTGGCTCGTTCTCTTTGAGTGCCCATGGACTGCGTGACATATGGTTCTACTTCCGCCATCTTGTTCTTGTCTCTGGCCATCTACTCCCCCCCCCCTCAACCCCCCAACCCCACCCCATTCCCAATGCTCTGGTTAAATGACTTTGCATAAAGGACGACATTTATTAAGGGCCAGCCGCCGATGACTAAGTATGATGAATGACGGATGGATTTATCAAGGCGTGTGATGAATGTGGGAGCGTGGCCCCTCGTCAAAGGTGCATTTCATTTGAACTAAACATTCTCTCTCTTCTCTCTCTCTCTCCCCCCCTCCCTCTCTCTCTCTCTCTCTCTCTCCCCCCTTTCCTTTCTTCTCTCCCTCGTTCCTTCCTCCTCCCGGCAAACAACCATTCCTGCTGACGGCCTGGAAAACACAAATAGGTAAGTGTCAGAAAGCACTTTCTTACATGCTAAGGTGTCAAATTGAGTTATTTGGTGTCACTGGGGGGTTGTTGGGCGAGTGTGAGGGAGGGTTGGTGGGTGGGGTGGGGTGGGGCGTACAGTACATACGTGATGCTAAGCCCTGGCAGCAACGGTACAACGGTGCCAGAGAATAGGGGGGTCTTCAAGGATTCTCCCAATAGCGAGGCGGTGCCTTTTTTAATGGGATTCTAGGCCCTTTGAAGGGGAATGACAATGCTTCAGCGTATCTGCACGACCACTGAAGCGAGGCAAAGCGGAAGTGAGTCGGAACTGGCTTAAGGAAAGTAGTTTTTAATTACAACTCACTCTCCGCCAGGCCAGTTACTCTCTCTGTGAACCTGAGTGTTCTCTCTCTCTCTCTCTCTCTCTCTGCAGTGTTCAGACAGATCTGGCACATTTTGACCACATTTAATTACATATTGAGCTCAAATGGAAGGGAAGTGGTGGTTTGCTGGTTGTGAAAAGGCCGGGCACTTTGATGTATAATGTAGATAAATAATTTATGGACAATGTGCCACACGTTGCCTGTATATTCCACCACCGACTTTCTGATTTCTGCCTAGTCCTCCATTATATCCATTATTACAGCCGAGGGCCTCTGCAATATTAATAAGCATGGTGATTATATTCTTTTTTCCCCCCCTTCTTTTGTAAAAAGTGTAATCGAGTGCATCCTGAATGCCACCACATTCTCAGCTCTCGGAGTTGACGGATTTGTTTATGTAAAACAAAAAGCGGCATTTGAGTACACTTTTTGTATTCATACATTTCCAGCCAGGCAGTCCTGTTTTCCAAGTGAAATGATCATGTACCTCATTAGAGTCAGTAGGACACTGCACGTTACTGCACGCACGCACGCGCACATGCACACGCACCATGCTCTGTGATTTCCTCTTCCACACGAAGACAAAACACGTCTTTTCACTTTTCCCGCACTATCCTTCAGTCTTCCCTTATCATTTTGTCACACATGTATGTTTCATAGATTGCCTCATGGTGGCACAATTGCAGCTCTCCCCCTCTTTTGGTCAATTAAGTCTTGAACTGTACGTCGTTGACTCGCAATATGTCTTCCCCTTATTCCTGGATTCATTGATTTATGCAACTCGGAATATACGTGCCCCTTTTGCTACTGTACTCCCACTGTACATCCTGTGACCCATGCTACTGTACTCCCCCTGTACATCCTGTGACCCATGCTACTGTACTCCCCCTGTACATCCTGTGACCCATGCTACTGTACTCCCCCTGTACATCCTGTGACCCATGCTACTGTACTCGCACTGTACATCCTGTGACCCATGCTACTGTACTCCCCCTGTACATCCTGTGACCCATGCTACTGTACTCCCCCTGTACATCCTGTGACCCATGCTACTGTACTCCCACTGTACATCCTGTGACCCATGCTACTGTACTCCCACTGTACATCCTGTGACCCATGCTACTGTACTCCCCCTGTACATCCTGTGACCCATGCTACTGTACTCCCCCTGTACATCCTGTGACCCATGCTACTGTACTCCCCCTGTACATCCTGTGACCCATGCTACTGTACTCCCACTGTACATCCTGTGACCCATGCTACTGTACTCCCACTGTACATCCTGTGACCCATGCTACTGTACTCCCCCTGTACATCCTGTGACCCATGCTACTGTACTCGCACTGTACATCCTGTGACCCATGCTACTGTACTCCCACTGTACATCCTGTGACCCATGCTACTGTAATCCCACTGTACATCCTGTGACCCATGCTACTTTACCCCCACTGTACATCCTGTGACCCATGCTACTGTACGTCACAACCAGCAGTGTTGCCATGTCTCAGTCTGCTTATTATATTAAGCAACTTTGTGCTTATTCTGTTCTCGCTTAGTTGCAGGTTGCATCTTCTTTGGGGCTTGTTGCTAAAGTGTTGCTTATTTGGCTTATTTGGCTTGTTGTTTTTTTATTTTAGTTTTTACGGCAGACACCCATTTGAACATATTTTATGCATGCCCCCCCCCTCTCCCCCATACACGATTTGTGTATGGGGATTTGTAAATAGAAAAACAATTAAATAGCAGGCTCTATAAGTTTGTAGATTGAGCTTGTAGATTGGATATTTTCAAATAGACGTCGTTGGCTTGTTTTTCCTACTACACCTGGTTGCTTAACTTCTGTTGCAACATCCGACAACACGTGTTTTATGCCTCGCCTCCGCCGGGAATGCCGGATATTACCGGAGGAGCAGAGTTTACACTCTGACGCGTTCCGGTTTAACGTTCCCGTCTTGGGGGCCGCGGTCAAACGCCCCTGCTCCATTTGGAATACATGAGCCTGTTTAAATTCATGAGGTCAGACCCTGCATGCTTTCTGTAATTCCAGATATTTACACACACACACAACACACACACACACACACACACACACACACACACACACACACACACACACACACACACACACACACACACACACACACACACACACACGCACACACACACACACACACACATAGGCCTCTCAGAAGATCCATGAGGGGAGGTAGAGAGAGACTGCCGGCTTAAATGCAAATATAAAACATTAAAGTCATGCGTGCAGTTTATCCCATTCCACAACCTCCAGACCTCTAGAGTGTCTGTGAATTATTTCTGACCCATTTAGAGATTTTGAAGTTGATTATCTTTGACCGTGAAGCTCTCAGAAGGTCCCACCCCCTTCCATGACTTTTCCTAAATATTTGATTCAAATCGTCTGTTTTTTAGGTTTTTTTTCATCTGAAACATTTTCTAAATATGAATTTAGGCATACTTATACCAACTCTGCCTATTCTTTCTGCCACCCTTTCTCCCCATTGTTCAAGTTAAAAGACAATGGCCCACTGGGGGGGGGGAGCTCAAAGGGGATACGGTAGCCAATAACCTCACAGGAAAAAAAAGGTATTTTTGACCTGAAGTCAGATTGTGTGGTATACCTGATTGTTAATGAAGAAAGAATTTCTTCTCATCCGCAGCCCGGTTCAATTATTAGACCTAAACCACGTTCCTCAGAAATGGCCCCCAGAAAGATTGAAGAGAAAATTGAAAGCAACAACAGCAAAGAGGGATTGACTGCAGCCGTATAAAGGCCAGCGGTTCCACTAAAAGGTTGAGCGCTCCAGGTGAGACAGGGTGAGGAAAATACAAGCTGAGAATGAAGACGGGGGCAATCGACCAGATTGACAACCAATTGAACCCTAAATCCTCCCTATAGAGCGTCGCAGTCCCTCCCCCTTTCAGAACGACGAGTGGCCCAGGAAATGAAATGCAATGCATTTCTCCCATAGGATTTTCTTTAAGTATTTATTTAAAGACGGTTACGCCGCGGACAAAGCCAACTCGGATCGTGACAAATCATGACAATGAACACAATATTTTGGGCCGATCAAATCATTAGAAAGAAGAAAATAAAGGCAGGAGACAACACTATTTGTTTTGTTTTTCTTCTTATAAATTATTTGATCGGCCCAAAACATTGTGTCCATTGTCATGGTTTGTCACGATCCGAGTTGGCTTTGTCCGCGGCGTAACCGTCTTTAAATAAATACTTAAAGAAAATCCTATGCACAGGTCCACCCGAACACAAGGATATACCTGACAATACCCGGAGGTCAATTCATTTTGTCAGCCTTCAGATTGGTCCCTGACTAACCAACCAGCAGGCTCTTTCTGCCTTGTTCCGCCATTATGTTGAATTTGTTTTGAAAAAACTAAAAACAAACATGATATGCCCAGTCACCATGCTGCACCTGTGCTGTTCCTTTTTACTGACACCAAGTTTAAAATAAGAATTGAATGTGCAGAATTGAATCAATACGAAGCAACTGAAAAGCACCTTATTTCCTTAAAGCACCTTATAAAGCGTGGCAGGTTACAACTAATCTGTGGTATTTGCATCTACAACTTTCAATCTACAACTCACATCGCATTTAGCAACAAGAAGCGAGGCGACTTTGTAGATCGGCTGTTTGCGACGAAGGGCTGTACAAGACGAGGTTGTTTTCTGAAAAGTATAGCAATTGCCGCAAATGGTTCAGCTCTAGTGTTGTATGACTTTTCCCGCTGAGAAAAAGTCAGATACATGAATGGCTTTCTCTCTGCATTGCAACAGCATTTTGTGGGGGAGGGTTTGATTTTAGCATTTTACAGAGAGCACGCCAAAAAAATAAAACGGAACAGCTCTGCAGGCATGTTTGTCCTTTCTCTGCCCAAATGATTGAACAGGCTTGTCATGAGGGGTTTCTCCTGTACTAGCCGGCGGGGTGCTGCCTGCGTTTTCTCTGCTATGCAGCGCTGTTTTGATCGGCACCTGTTGCACTGTGCACACCTTGATTGGCGGTGAAACAAAAAATAAAGAGAATAAAAATTATAAACGGCGATAACAAACGTCACACACACAGAGCAGATATGACACTGAAATATACAAAGAAATTACTGACATAATTCAATTCAATTGTGTTTAGTGTCAAATCACAATAAGTGAGGGACGCTCTTATCATCAGACTCATCATCTCATTCCGGCCAATCACAATGTGTGTCCTCACCCTCATCTTCAATGTTTGTGTTTATGCAAACCCTTACAGCTGGACATAGTTGTGATGGGCCTACAGGCACATGCACGCACACATTTGAATTATTTTATTTGGTCCACACTTTAAAAGGAAAATGCATAAGGACACAAACAGTATGGGTGCAGTTATGTTACAATCACAAGCCTATGACACATGTTTGGAATCATGATACAACAACAATGTCACTCAGCAGCGTCTCTGATAGCCATATTCGTTCACACGACGGTGCTCAGCACTAGGCTTAGTCTCATTTGGTGGCATAGATAGACAGTACAACAGGGACAGTACGACACCTCGCATTGCAAGTTGTCGAGAGTTCAAAACGCTCCCACAAACGTTCCCACGCTGTGGACATGTCCCAGGCTGGACCATCAGAGAGAACGGAGCCAGCACTCTCACACCGCCGCCCGGTGACAACACGCGGCGTCCGCTTGCCGTAGGGAAGTTGCCGTCTCACCGGGTCTCTCCCGGTGACGCCGCACCCTCCACACTCCGCAGCCGCTCTCATGGGCCTGGAAGTCCACACACCGCTGCCCCGATGGCAGACCGACACACAGCGGGGAAGTCACCAGGTCCACTGCCTCTCCTCCCGGCACCTGTTGTTCACGGGAGGGACCAACAGGCAGCGTGGTCGCCGATAGTAGACTACGTTGCTGGGTACATCTTGACGTGATATCCTGACACACAGCCACCGCCACAGGAGTTGCAAAAGTTCCAAAAGCTGTACCCACTACATTAACGATCGTAGTTAGAACGGGTGCGGTTGTTAGATGTTAAAGAACAAGCAAAGTTGGCGTCCACCGGCGTTTCCACCGTGCCGCCATTGCTGCGCGTGCACACACACACACACACACACACACACACACACACACACACACACACACCAGGCCCTCGATTTAGTCACTGGAAAAACGATCCTAACAGCACACACGGCACAGTTTTACCTTCGTCTCTCTCTCTCTCACACACAGAACAGAACACTTGCTTGGCTTTCATCTTCTCCCCTGCATCCTTATTTCATTTGGTTAAGCTGGACTGACTTCTCTTATGCATACAGCACACGGCACGCTCCAGCCCAGTTCCCACTGGTCTTGTGCTAAACCTGCCGGTAAAACATACGGAAATATACGGAGGAAAAAGGAGTGGAAATTGAATGAAAACCTTTCCCAAAGCAGTTCTCTGTGAGTGTGTGTCTCCAGAGAGCCCTTTTTCCCCCCCAACTCCCTCTCCAGCATTATGTTATTTTTCTTATTTTTTGTTCACACATTGCCCACGGTTGGAGCCCCGGATGGGTCGGTATGCGTCTGTTCACCCACGCACTGCTTTCCTCCACTCCACTGTTGATGGGGGCTGGTTTGAAACTCCCTCCTGTCTTGACAAGGCCAGAGGCAGAGTCTCTCTCTCTCTCTCTCTCTCTCTCTCTCTCTCTCTCTCTCTCTCACATTAAATAAAATTCCTTTTTTATTACTAATTTAATTTACATACTAATTAGCTACTTTAAAGGTTAGTCACGGTTTCTGATGAACAACGAGATGAGCTTTACTCTCCACACGGCCGTGACTCATGCTGCTGGGCTTTGAGTTTAACATTTAGCTTGACGTGAAACGGAAGAAAACATAAATAAAAGTTGTTTGGGGGAGAAAAAGTAAACAAATAAAGAAGAGGAAATGGAAGAGCAAAGTTCTCATTGGCCACACCCCGGCATTCGAAGCCTATGGTAGGGAGTCTATAAGAGTGAAGCCACTATGCTGTGTGTGGGGAGCAGAGCAGAGGATGGTGGTTTTACTGGTGCCTTAAATGAGCGCTGCTATCTCTATTGCATTAAACACACTGCCCCGCTATCTGCACTAAGCCCTGGGCCTTACTCCATGCAATCCGCTTACACTTAAATAGCTCTAAATTAGCTGTTGGCTTTTTTTCACTTTGTGCCTTCCGAAGGGCTGGGGGGCAAGTTGAGAAGTTCCATTGGCAAGTTCATCTCTCCAGAGTCTCCAACCCCCCGAGTTCCACCTTGTAATCCACCATTCCTCGTATGTGTCCGCATGTTAAAGGATAATTCCATACTAGAAGGCTTTCTTACCTTTATTTGTAGTGGTTACGTCCCCACCAAAGAGGTCCAGGTGTTATTTTGTGCAAAAGTGCATTATTGGCTATTTCCCCTACCATAAGCCCTCAATTAATTGAATTGAATGGGGCTATGGGGTGTTGTGCTAATTCGCTTATTTTCATTGCTCAAAAATTTAATATTGTATATATCCTCTCTGCATAATGTAAATAGTATCCCAAGCGGCACACTTTACTACTTATTTCGATGGAAATAAGCAAATTAGCACAAAAACCCAACCCCCATTGAGGGGTTATATTAGGGGAAATAGCCAATAATGCACTTTTTTCTATCTACCCAAGGAGAGAGACAGACAGACAGACAGACAGACAGACAGACAGACAGACAGACAGACAGACAGACAGACAGACAGACAGACATTTTTGTTATCATGACACCCAGGTAATTAAGAGTAGAGTGATAGGAATAATTTTTAAAACACATTTATAGCATCATAATCAGAGGTCCCTGCATGGAGCCCACTTTGAAAAACACTGCACTATAGCTACTGGTAGTCAAGGGTCCACCTGAACCAGAAATATGTGGTTTGTACGACTATGTATTATACCAGCTCTGGTCAGTAGAGAATAGCATTATAACATTGCGTAACATGCAATTTAATGTAATTGTGTGTTGTTGTACTGTAGGGCGGCTGCTACGTGGCTGCTAGATTCCATTATGGAGTAGACTATGACTGGCATTACTGGCACAACAGCATATTTCTGCCGGTAATTGTAATTACTAGGTTTGTCACGTACATAGTACTACATACAGTATGGTAATACCGACCCAGCGGTCGGGGTGGGTTTTTTAATATCTCAGAACGAATGCGATTTGGAATGAATCTCAAGGTACCAATTAGAGTATACAGGTCTGTCTTTTTTTTATTATGCTGGGTCCAGTTTCACCTATCCATCCGGGTTGAATTCATAAATAAAACATTATTGGAACCAACCAGGGCTCCCAACACATTTCATACACTGTGTCCTTAAGCCAGAAACGTTCTTCAAATTCATCATTATATAAGTTTTATTCAGTTTAAATCAATATACTGTAATTCAACAGACGCAAAACAGTTCAGGTCATGCAAGTGAGGGGGGGAAAATCCTTACCTTAAAAGTCCTCATCAGTCAGTGGAGAATGTGTGGAGAGTGTGGAGAATGGCGCATCTTAGTCGGAGACGCTACATTAAGCTCCCATCTGTTTGACTTTACAATTACAGCTATTTCCTTTGGCACGTACAGCGTCATTAGCCCTGCTGTGCTGCATAATGCCACCAAGGTGGCACTGCTTCCCTCAGCGGTGGTCAGAAGAAGGTCAGAAGTTTGACCTCGGGTTATAGTCTGACCAAATTACTAACACTATCCCAATCCCTACATAACCCTAACCTCACAGGAAGCCACGGGTGAACTTTAACCCGCAGCACGGGTGATTTGTAGCCCGCAGCACGGGTGATTTGTAGCCCGCAGCACGGGTGATTTGTAACCCGCAGCACGGGTGATTTGTAACCCGCAGCACGGGTGATTTGTAAGTTGTAACCCGCAGCACAGGTGATTTGTAAGTTGTAACCTGCAGCACAGGTGATTTATAAGTTGTAACCTGCAGCACAGGTGATTTGTAAGTTGTAACCTGCAGCACAGGTGATGTGTAAGTTGTAACCCGCAGCACAGGTGATGTGTAAGTTGTAACCTGCAGCACAGGTGATGTGTAAATTGTAACCCGCAGCACAGGTGATTTGTAACCCGCAGCACGGGTGGGATTATCGGGAGGTCTGACTTAAGGGCAGCCCCCGGCCAGAATGAAACAGAGTGTGGGATGACCGAGATGTGAACAATAAGCATGGTCCATCCTCCGGGGAGCAGCAGCGCCGCACATTCCATAGCATCAGCAATCCAGCCTTTTCATGCACATGTGTTGACGACGTGACCAACATTAGCGTCATCACAATAAGAATTGGCAACCGCTAGCCTGTTAGCTTGTAGGCCGCTACTCGTTAAGAGATGCTGAATTGCTATACTCGTGTTCCTGGGCGGTCTCCTGTGGACCGCACGCAGCCGCCAGATTGAGTGAGGCGAGGCCTGGCAGAGGGACGTGTAGCCCAGGTGAGCGACACAGGCCAGCCAGGCTGTGAGCAGAGTTAATGGAGGAGTGCCTGTCCCCTGTCTCTAAGCTAGATTTACTGCCAGCACCCATCCCGCGAACATTAGCATCTGCCATCTGCACACACGCATGCACACGCATGCACACACGCATGCACACGCATGCACACACGCGTGCACACGCATGCACACACACACGTGCACACGCATGCACACACGCATGCACACGCAGTCGTACTTTCCACAGAGACACTAACACACAGACATAACGCATTATGGGTTTGACAAACCACAAGTGAAAATGCAACCAGATACACTAATGACGATATGCACAAATACAAAGTGCACACACATTTCATAACCATGAATACACACGACACAAATACAGAAACGTACATAATGGTGCGGTGCGGCTATAGACAGCTGCAGGCAGCGTCCATTAACAAGAGCAGAGCTCTCAGGGCGGCCCGGCGGCCGGGCTGGTGGTTTGGACACGGGCGTCGGTTCTCTAGTCATTGATTTCCACTCGGCTGCATGTCGCTGTCGTCAACAGCCTTTTTAATCACACACGCAGGCGAGGAGAGCAGCATATTCACCGCTGGGTGGGTGGGTGGGAGGGAGGGAGGGAGGGAGCCGAGAGAGAGAGGAGAGAAGAGATGAGAATGAGGAGGGCCAGGGAAGGAAAAAAAGCGCTGAACAATGGCCATGAAATGAACTGTCAACCGAACGAAGCCGGTGGCTTCACCGAGCAGCGAACATAGACGGTCGCGCCGATGATTTATTGTCACAGGTTAGAGAGTGAGCAAAAAAAAGTCCCCCCCCCCCCCCTACACACACACACACACATGCGCGCGCACACGCACACATCCCCAACTCTGCTCTGTGCACACGCATGTGTCTTGGTTGGGTGTGTGCCAAAATTAAGTCAAAAAATGACAGATAATAATAATAAGTCATGAAATATAATAATGCTGAAAAATAACATCATTAGCACCTTTCAAACACTAATTGGGCAAAGTTCTGTGCAATATAACGGATCTAAAACATAAAAAACGAGCAGTAAAATGTTTTATAACCACTCAACAGTGGTTGAAGGGCAGCAATATTTCATTTGTCTTTGTACCAGTTAAAAGTCTGGCAGCAGCGTTTTTTCTTTTCTTTTTTTCCCCCACTGCAGTCTTTGGATATTTCACCCCGCTGATACCAGAATAAATTACATTGCAGTGTAGTCACGTCTGGAAGAGATAAAAGCATGGGTGGCCTTTTCTAAGTTTGCGCAGAAGAAAGTAATTATCTTGGTTAACTGTCTATTTGGGGAAAACAGTAGCCTACTTTGGTCACCTAACGCACAGAGAGACAACTCTGGGCAAAAAAAATAAAAATATAACAATTACAGTCGGCTGTGTGCCTCTGTTCCAACATAATCAGATAAGGCACCCTGACTAGAGGAAAGATTATTAATGCAGCTGGTGGCGAGGCTAGAGCGGGGAGTTATTATAATCATTTCTGATTTGGAGTTCTTTCAACTGCATGAAACACATTTTCTTTTCTTTCTGCAACTCAAGACATAACAAGAAATGGAAAGGCTTTAATGGGAACCGACGGTGCAATGTTTAAATATATCCTCTCCTTTTTGCGATTTGCACACACGCGCCCTGATGGAACTCACTTTGAAAACCTGTGCTTACAAAACGTATGTTTTGGGTGGATTAAATGAGAATCGCGGGACATGTTACATAGCGGGTTTTTACTCCCTGACCCAGCGGTTTCCGGGTCAGTTAAGAGTACGGCTCATTGACAATGAATGCATGGCAACAAGAACCCTCCACCAGGTGGCGCTGTGTCACTGGGTTAGTTAAGTACCCTCATCTGCTGGGCACTCTAGCGCCTTTATTTGGATTTTTTTTTTAACTTTCTCCACCACTGGACTGTGTCAGTCGACAATAAGGCATTGCTGACCTTGACCTGAGCAGTCTTAGACCCCTTTTCCACCGGTTGGTTCCCAATGGGAACCGGTTCAGCCAGAGCTCCAAAATTGGTGGGAATAATTAGATCTATATTAAATAGTTTTAGGATCAATAAATAAGTAATAATTACATGCATACATGGTAACCCTTCCACACTAGTAGCTTTTTCATATTTTCTATTACATAATGCCTCATTTGCATATTTAAAAATGTAAAATTTGTAATACAATAAATCATTGTCTTCGTGTAAGTAATCAATTGGGGAAATGACATGGTGATAACAATCTAATATAGGTATGATTTTGCCCACTCAATTCATAACGTTACAATTTTGGAGCTCTGGCTCATGGACTAAGAACCAAAAAGAACTGAACCGGTTCCCATTGGGAACTAACCGGTGGAAAAGGGGGCCTCAGTGAAAGGTGCACATACGTTGCTTGGAGATTGGTCTAAAAGCAGAGTCATCAAGAGATGTAAAATAGCAACAACAAAATAGGAGGGGAAAATACTACACTGCGCAAACAGCATGGGATATATTACAGGAAACTCCCGTTAAACTTTCCAACAAACTCCGGTAAACTCCTGAATTGTACCATCACACCTGTATATTACCGTATATTACTGTATATGCCTGCTAAACTTGAGGTTTACGGGCAAATCTAGTGCCCATAATTGCCCGTTAACTTTTCACGCAGTGTAGTGATGCAGGATATAATCGGTATAGCGTATCAAATTCGGCCATATCGGCCATAAAAATACCATATCGGTATCGGATGGGTCTCGAAATAATCCGGATTATTTTCACAGATATATTGACGATGACAATGGGTAAATTAATTTAATTTGTGTACTCATCTCATTCAGCCATTCAGTAGTGAAAACAGAGAGTATATTTATTGATTGATCGAATACTTTATTAAAACAGGGCCTATAGGCTTGTTTCCATTGTGGTCCAAATAATAATACCAGTAGACTATGAGAGCAGATGACCAAAAGAAAAAGAAAACTGGACCAACCGTCTGAAATATAGCTTTTAAAACCCAAGTGGGAATGCAGTCTGAAGGGCAGGTGGGTGCTTTTTAACCCAGTTTGGACGGGAATGCATCTTTGTGGCTTCAGCATTTAACCTTTTAAACTTTATTTTTTTATTTTTTTTAACATATTTTTTAGTCTTAGTCCTAGTAGTACAAAGTAGTAGTAAGGTTCAAATCAATGCGGGTGTTAGAGGGTTAAACCATTATTTTAAACTTTAGCTGTTGAAAAATAGCAGATCTACAAGCTTGTAGTGTGGCACCGAGTGCCACACTACGAGATTGTAGTGTACGAGATTTTTAGAAAAATCGAGAAAATGTGGCACAAATCTTTGAATATATCTTCTTTCACAGCGAACGTATCTTTGCTTCTGCGGGGGTCCCTGGAACAATGCATTTTCAGACGGGGGTCAGCGGCCTGCCGCCTAATACATAATTCCGGGGGTCCTTGACATTAAATAGTTTGAGCACCACTGACAGAGAAACTTTCATGATTTAGAAGACATTTTGTAGAACCTGGTCTCCGGTCTAAACGGGTTAAAGTGGAACAGTGTGTTCCAGGCTTGACAGATATATTTCCCTAAAGTGGGTTAATGTTGAAGGTGGGCAGGAGTCACCATTCAAGCTGTCTGAGTTCAGTATTAAAATGCTGTCCAGCTACTCTCCACTATTTTTCTTATCAAAGTAATTAAATAAATTCTTCACAGCACCTGTCTGGGGGAGATTCAGCTGTCTGGAATGTATCAAGAAGTGTATCTTTGAGCTTTATTTCAAAGTAGAACAATGGAGCACACTAGATAATATACTGCAAGGCAATCAGGTTTTTAAACGGTGCGTCTTACTTGCTCACAATTCAACAACTCGACTGGCTGGCTCAGATCAGTGTTGGTTTTGGCAGCAAATTTCAGTCTTTTCAATAGTTTTCATTTAGTGTTAGTCTAGTAATTTGGCAGATTTTACACTTGCTGAAAACAGCAATTCTACAAGCTCAGCATTGCAACCATGTGTAAATGAAGTGTAAAATGACGTGTCTTTTACTCATAATCTTTTCCACTAGTCCCTTCCTAACATTTTAGTCTAGTTTTTAATCTGTTGACGAAATTGTCAGTATATTTAGTCTTAGTTTTATAGTCATCATAGCCTAATTTTCATTGAGCTTCCAATTTAGTTTGCATCAGTGAAAAAAAGGTAGTCGACGGACATTTTTCGTCATAGTCAACGAAAACACTGCGATTAATATGAATAAGAACTCTTATATTCTTCCATCCTCATATAATTAATCCTATTAATGACATTAAAAAATCCCTGAATAAAACCAGAAGGAGGTTTTATTTTCGGGGCGTCTGTGAACACATAAAAGCGAGACTTCACTGGAGAAGAACAAGTACAATCATTTATGTGTAGCCTATATTACTGCGAGGCAAATCCAATACTGCTGGTCATGATAGAATCCTGGCAAGATGAAAGATGTATTGACAGGGGATCTTACAGTGAGTAAACACAAAGGAGCTGTGTGGTTGTAACTGTGATGAAATAGGTTCTGTGTGGGCTGTGAGTGGAAGTTAACCCTTCACTTATCCTAACAGCAATTCATTAATTAATTAATTAGGTAGGCCGGGGTTAGGGGGGGGGGGGGGCAGCAGCATTTCTCGGGTTTATTGCTTGCACCCTCGTGTGCCAAACCGAGAAATCTTGGGTTTCTCGAAACCCAGAATTAATTGTATTTTATTTATCCAGGCACTGCGTCTGGTGGCGGCATGTATACGGTTAAAGTTACGAGTGGCACATTAGCTATAGGCAATTTTTCTTCCAGTAAAGTACAGATATACTCAATAGATGTACTTAGTTAGCCTACTAGTTACACCATTGGAGAAGCTACATTGTCTGTCTGGGACAGTCTGAAATACAGAGCTAGGCTGCTGGGCCAAAAGCAATAAAGTTCATGAAATTATATGAATCAATTTTTCTGTTCCTTTCCTGTTGGGATGCAACCCATATTTAAACAGGTCCCACTTATTCCAGAACAGGAATCAAAATGACTAATAAAACCCTCATCCAGACAGTGGCAGGAGTTTTAAAATATTGCATCCACAAGTACACACTAATAGTGTTTCTATAAAAATCCTCACCTTCATGCCTCCTGAGAGACGGTTTAGCATTGCATTAGGAAGCTTTACGAATCCAATGATGAATCTTTCGCTCCAATTAAAATCCCCAGCTCGCTGCAGTTTCAGCATACACAACATTGTAAATTGGAGGCTCTGATCGGAATTTATGGCCCATCGTTGGTCAATGAGCTGGTTGAGTGCAGGTGAGCTAAGTGATTGATTATCTGCTGTGATTGTGAGGGGGTGGGGTGGGGGATGAGTCAATCACCGGAGATGACACCGAGTGGAATCAGTCTGTCAGATGGTCACTACTGCAGCACGGCAGTGACAAACAGGCAGGTTTGTCCCCTGATGATGGAAGGGAATGCCGAGCCCATTTGACGCGGTGAAACTGGCAGGTGTGTAGTGAAGCTTGTGCTTCCTGGTGGCAGTTTGGACGGACGGGTGCGTGCATGCGTTTGGTCCAACGTATACTAACAGTCCGACAGACAGGCATTATAGTCCGACACCCTACCCCAAAACCTCACTCACTCACTACACCCTACCTCACTCACACTCGGTCACTCCAGCATGGCAAATTATGGTGAAATTAATATGTTAGCATCTTGTGGACTTCACACAACTTACATGGAGGTCTTTAAATACGCGGCCTGAATACTACTAGATTGGACTCTGCTATAATGAACAAACTGCAACGGTTAACATTCGGACACTGACGTTATGCGATTGCAGGTCACGAATTTCACCGTAACACCTTCATGCTGGTGTGAGCGAGTGTGAGGGATCGAGTGGGTGAGTTTTAACCCGGCCACAGGTTGGTTGTAACCGGCCACGCATGTCGGGAACGACGGTGTTGTCGGACTAATGCCTACAGTCGGACTGTTAGTATGTCTAACATGCAGCTCGGCTGGACTCCGACATTTGTGCGTTGTGATGCGTTGTGAGCTTGTATCAGCTAGGCAGCTATCGCTCAAATCTGAAATGACATGCTTTTTGCTTTGAATGGATGAAGAGCTATACAGAGTGACACACATGCAGACAGGATGGATGGGTGGGGGGCAGGGAGCGCGCCGTGGCATCTGAGGCCGAGCGCTGTTGGGTGCTACTACCACACACCTGAGAAACATTAGTGGAGAACACGGCTCCATATGGAAATAACAATAACAACAACAGCTGCAGGACACTGCAGAAGTAACACAGTGTCTCTCTCTCTCTCTCTCTCTCTCTCTCTCTCTCTCTCCGCGTGAACACTTCTGTCATGCACTCAAAGGCCCTCATTTATCAATTCAGTGTAAAATCTGCCCCAAATTCGAGTGTGGGTTTCGTAGTACACCCACGTCACCACGGCATTTATAAAGTGATCGCAAACAGCTGATCCTTCCTTAATTTCGTTCTGACGTTAATAAATGTGACGGCTGAAATCTATCTGGCACGCCCTATGAAATCAAGCCTCGCCCTCGTTTTGCGACATGAACAACTGCTATACGACCTGGAGTTACCATGGTTACAGGAAAAAAAAATTCTCCCGTGCCTTGCTGCCCGCCTCACCCCCCTCTCTCATACACACACACACACACAGACGCGCACGCACACGCAACTTGCAAGCCCAACTAACTGGTGTGTTCAATAAATAAAGAACGAACACCTGCATGAATTAAATAAAGTTGTAGGCCTACCCTGTCTGTTTCCCTCTCACCTCGCTTGCCTTGCTGTCATGCACGCACGCACGCACCTACATGACACATCGACATCGCATCGCCATGAATGGAATACGTTTGTAGGCTGGCCTGATATTAATTTTACCCATTCGTGCGCAGTGCACAGCGAAGGTGTGAGACTGCGCACTGCTGTGATAAGTCCTGTGGGTGAGTGAAGCCTGCATGAGAGATAGGCTATCATGTCGTCAAGGCAGTCATAATCAACGTTGTAGTGATTTGATCATTGATGAACGAATCATAAACATATGGATGAAGGCTTGCCGCTTGCATGTGTGCTGGTATGTGTTGGTGACGCACGCCGCGGTCCTGTCCTCCCGACCCCCTAAAATTATCTCGACTTTATCTGAACTGTCAAAGCACTTATTTAAATGGTGAATGATTAAGCCCCTTACGCCTATAGCCTGCTACAATTGCAAATAGGCAAGCTGTATGCTTGTCATTGTCACTTGGAAATAAAGGCGTGCAGTCCATTTATGCCTTTTTTTAAATAATATCACACTAATCACAGACAGTACAGTGATATAGGCATCTGATGTCATGCCGCATATGCTCCCAAATCATCTCACAAGTGCACTCGCATAACAAGGCCAGTAAAGCACTGTTAGATTAAGCACAAACTAATACATTGTAAACATGTTATATTGTTTTTAATTGCGCGAATTTAATTACTTGTAAAGTTGGAAAATCTCTCTTTTTCTTTTTCTTTACATGTATATACATTGTTTTATATTAACATTTTAGGAGTGAAAACATATGTTTAGATGCCTGTGAGTTCAGACAATGCTGCTCCGCTTGTGTACGACAGAAAAACAGCCGAGGACAAAGCGTACGACAGCTCCCGACCAGACGTGACTTTTTGTCCTACTCAAGTTCAATTTCAAGCTTTGGCGGAAATGGTAAATGCCGAAAATTTCGGTAATTTTGGCGTGCACCCATATTTTGGCGTACGCACGGTTGATAAATGAGGGCCATAGTGTGTAGTTCTGTCACAGTGTGTGTCACTACTTTGCTGTGAATGTCACTCACAATGTTCTCACCCCATGTCCCGTGTGTGTGTGTGTGTGTGTGTCATTCTCTCTTTCTCTATGCCGCCATATTTGACTATCCTTTGATCCTTTGACTACCCCCCCCCCCCCCTCTCTCTCTCTCCTGTCCATCTTGGAGACTGCTCAAAACAGCCCCCTGCTCGCCCCTCTTCACTGTGACATGAAGTGAGCAGCGAGGGGTCTTTGTAGAGGAACAGACATGGTGCCGTGTTAGACCAAGTGGATGAGACAGAGCGGGCAGGTCTCTCTATAGCCTGGACTACAGAACAATGTGCTCAACACGCTTCGTTCTGTCACGCACGGGCCCTGCCTGTCTGCTCCTGCCAAATTTTGCCTTGGCCCCCATCCCATATATTCCTCCAAACCCATGCAGACCCCCATCCTTCTCCTTCACGCGCACGCACGCACCAGGCATCCAGGCCCGCGGGGGGGAGCATGAACATAAAATGGACGCCAATATAACACCCCTCCTTTGTGCAGAGTTAGGTTTTAATGTTTCCCGAGGCACAAGATCACCCACGTTTGACCCGTGGTGTTTGAGCCATGCCAGTGCCTTTCTGCCTCGGCAATGTGTCATGCTGCGGTGGCGCTGGTTTACTTTAACCCATTTAGGCCTGACGTCTTCCAATGACAGTTTTCTGAAATACCTATGTTTCTATGTCAGTGGTGCTCAATATGTCATGTCAAGGACCCCCAGAATTATCTGTATTTGGCTGCAGACCCCCATCTGAAAATATGTTGTTCCATGGGACCTTCCAGAAGCAGTTAAAAATGTTTGCTCTGAAAGAATACATAAGATTTGTGCCACATTTTCACGATAAAAATAAAAAAATCAGACCTACAATCTTGTAGATCTTCTATTTTTCAATAGCTAAAGCATAACATAATGCTTAAAACACGAAAAGGGGTTCCTACTTCCTGCCCAGAATGGGTTAAGTGGGTTAATGGGTTAAAGGTTTTATGACATTCATTTTCATTTATTTTTCTTTTTCTTTTTTCTTTTAGGTTTTATGACCTCAATTACACCCAAAAAAACTGAACTTTGAACATTCAGTGGATTTTCTGTGGTCTGAAGTTTTCTTTGGGGTTTGGAAGGCCTTTGAGCTACAATGAAAACAGGCAACACAGTGAAACAGTGACATCTGCTGGCAAATCCCATTGACATAATATGTCAATCCCATATATTATATGGGATTTGCAGTAAGTGATGTCACTTACTGCCGGCAAATCAGAGCACCTGTTTGAGCCAGAAAACCCCAGATCACAGAAAATCTACTGAATGTTAAAAGTTCATGTTTTTTGGGTGCAATTGAGATTAGAAAACCTAAAAAAAATAAGAACAATTCCAAAACCTTTTTTTTTAATGTCACAATCCCTTTAAGTGTTGATGCCAGTACTTTTCACTCGAGCACATTTTGAATCCCAGACTTTTACTCGTAAAAGAGTACATTTCTCAGTAACTATTGATACATTTACACTTTACTTTACTTTTATGTAAAACATTTGAGTGCTTTTTTTCCACTAAAGACAATAATGCCATGCTCTATAAATAGGGACGACAGCAGGACTAAAGTGTTTAAATGGACAGAGAGGATTTCACTGTGTGAACTGAGCCTGGCATAGTGACTGTGTCTCTGTGGTCATTCCCCCCGCCGTGTTCACACTCTTGTTCCTTCAATTGCCATTTTCTTTCCCGACATTTTGTGAGAGACTATATACTGTATGCTATTCAGTCAGAATTGCACCGTTTAATGCTCCCCTTCTTGTGCGATCTCTCTTTATGTTTCTCTCTTTGTCCACCCTGCCGTCCTCCCACTTCTTGTAAGACCGCTCGGCTCTCTGTCTTGCCCCGTGTCCGTGTCCCTGTCTCGCTGTTCCATCGAGTGATTGCGGCCAGTTGTCGTGGGATGATGGGGCGCTCATTGTTACACTATGAAAGGCCGAGATCGACTGACTGACTAGATCAGTGCTTTTTCAACCAGTTGGTAACCAACTGGAGTTGGTAACCAAATGGACTCTCGTTAGATCTTTAAACTCTTGACTTCAGAGCGTGAAATGGTTTAATTTTACGCTCTCATTTCATTTAATTTAGTTAAATGAAGAGTTAAATTATTGTTCAAACATCTGCATTATTTACAAGAAATGCACACAATTAGAGAATGTATAGAACAATTGTTACTTTCAACGTTTGCCTGTTATCGCTCCTATACTGGTGCCACCATCAATACATCATGGACCAACTCTTATCCAACGACAACAAAATATTCTTTTGTTTTGGGTCAGAGAGGCTAAATCTCATCAATTGGCGGTCCGTGGCTCAAATGGTGAAAAAATAATGGACCGTGATATGAAAAGGGTTGAAAACCACTGGACTAGTTGGCTGGCTGGCTGGCTGTGACTGACTGACTGACTGACTGACTGACTGAATGGCAGATTGAGCACCTGCATGTCTGTCTAATGGCCGCGCCGACCGACTTACTGCACTGACCATCTCGCTGATTGGCCAGCTGACTGACTGAACAAACGTTTACTGATAAAGTGGCAGTGAAACGTTATTCTGGGCGCATCACATTGAGTCCCGGACAGAGTCTCGTAGATGTCAGAATAGATAAATACATCTACGAGAGTCTGAATCTTATAGGCTACTGCGTCACATTTATTTAAGTTGTCTCTGCCTCCTTCTCCATCTCACGCCCCCCACCCCTTCTCTCTCTTTCTGTCTTTTCCCTCTGCTAAGTCAAAAGTAGGTCAGTGCAGAATTGCAGGCTCTACCCATTGTAAATCACTGTTACTTACTATGCGATATAACTCACACCTCCTTGGGAATGCTCTCACATTTTATCCCCATAGCACCACCTGTATATTTATACAGCCAGCACATTTTTTTTTCCTTCAAATGTGCCGGCTCGCCGACACGTCAAGGATAAAGAGGTAGAATTGCATTAGGGTCTGGGATTTATTGCAGACACGGCCAGAGTACGACGGTGCTGATGTCGCGCCTCACAAAACGTTTTTTATCGCGTTAGGGGATTGGGGGGTTATTGTTATTAACCGTTGCAAATAACGGATAATATAAGACCGCCTCCTGGTTGGTTTTACCCCGCGGTGGATATTCATCACCACCGTCGTCTTATAGGCTACACGTGCCAGCTGTCTCCTCTAGAGCTGCAGCATCACCCCATGCATGCCAGTGGTTTTCAATGTTTTTAATATCAAAACCCATTGTTTATTCGGCATTTGAGCCACGGACCACCATTTTGATGACATTTCTTTCAGAGCTAAAACCTAGAAAAGCTTTTCCCAATGCCATGCTGTATTGATGTGGTACCATAGGAGAGACAAAAGGCAAACGTTGATGAAAATAACAATTAATTTACATTATCTAGCTTAATTCTTTAAAATGTAAAAAAAATGTAATAATGTAACTATTGAGAGCGTAAAATTAAACCTTCAAATGGACACTTACGGGTCCATTTGAACCCCCCTCAAGGACCACTGTGACTGGTGGTCCCCGGAACACTAGTTGAAAACCACTGCCCTATAGCCACCAGTATGCTAGCTTCACCTCTGGAGGCTTTAGACCTCCCTTTAGACCCCCCTGTAGTGGGTTTATTAGCCCCATGTCCTCAGGTATATTAGCCCTGAGGAGACCCCATGCTATTCCCCGGTGGATGTACCGGTATGTTACATCAGCCTGTTTGAAGTTTTACACACACACACACACACACTAGACTATAGACTAGGCTACCGCACCCTATCCCCTCTCCTTCCTCCTCCACTCCACCACCCCTATCCCCTCTCCTTCCTCCTCCACTCCACCACCCCTATCCCCTCTCCTTCCTCCTCCACTCCACCACCCCTATCCCCTCTCCTTCCTCCTCCACTCCACCACCCCTATCCCCTCTCCTTCCTCCTCCACTCCACCACCCCTATCCCCTCTCCTTCCTCCTCCACTCCACCACCCCTATCCCCTCTCCTTCCTCCTCCACTCCACCACCCCTATCCCCTCTCCTTCCTCCTCCACTCCACCACCCCTATCCCCTCTCCTTCCTCCTCCACTCCACCACCCCTATCCCCTCTCCTTCCTCCTCCACTCCACCACCCCTATCCCCTCTCCTTCCTCCTCCACTCCACCACCCCTATCCCCTCTCCTTCCTCCTCCACTCCACCACCCCTATCCCCTCTCCTTCCTCCTCCACTCCACCACCCCTATCCCCTCTCCTTCCTCCTCCACTCCACCACCCCTATCCCCTCTCCTTCCTCCTCCACTCCACCACCCCTATCCCCTCTCCTTCCTCCTCCACTCCACCCCGCCACAGGCTTAACAGATTGGAAAATTGACTTCTCCCACGTATAACGATTGTGTCTCTCTCTCTCTCGTCTCTCTCCCATCCCGTGTTTCATCATTCTTTCATTATCTAATGACGTGCGATGGGGCTAGAATTTCAATACTACCTCACCCTAAGATGATGCATGGCTCATGCATGAGGCTATAGCTGGCGCTATGATAGTGGAGAGAGCACGGCCTCGCCCTAAGATGATGCATGGCTCCTGCATGAGGCTAAAGCTGGTGCTATGATAGTGGAGAGAGCACTGCCTTCTCTAGAGCGACCCCGCGCTGCATGCGTCGGGGGACTTGACTCGCCACATATCAAGTTCGGGGGGTGGTGGAGATCGTTACTAATGTGAATTACAGGGTAGTTAGTTTAAAGCCCGTTGGTCCCCACTCCCCAACCACCCACCCACCCACACGCCTGCCTGCCTGCCTGGCTACAACCTTTGAGAAAATCATATTCTCACACCTCTCCTAGCTTCTCTCCATCTCTCACTCAATCTGTGAGAAAGTGTCTGACCTATAGCTGCTACCCCTCTCTCTCTCTCTCTCTCTCTCTCTCTCTCTCTCTCACCTCTACCCTGACCTCCTGGGCTGCAGAACTCTTGCCGAAGGGGAGAGGGCGAGGAAAAGTCTCTCCCTATATCTATCATTTTCTCTGCCATCATCATCTCTGCACCTCCTCCCTCAGACAGACACCACCACACCATCACTTCTTCTATCACGCTCTTCCTTCCTTCCTTCCTTCCTTCCTTCCTTCCTTCCTTCCTTCCTTCCTTCCTTCCTTCCTTCCTTCCTTCCTTCCTTCCTTCCCTCCATCCTCCCTTCCCTCCATCCTCCCTACCTTGCCTGCAGTGTCCCACCCATCCCTCCGCCCTAATCTCCCAAAAGGTGTGGGGGGGGGGTCTATCTTTCATCCTCGTCTTGTCATCTCCCATCCATCCCCATGTCTTTATCCATCTCTCTGTGGCGGACTCTCATTCATTCCCTATTATGATCACATGAACACTCCCCCACATACCCCTGTCCCCTCCCCTGCAGCTGTTCGTCAGGGAGTGGAAATTGGAGAGACATACGTGCTGCGCTCCTCCTGATAAAAACTAGGGGTGGGACGATATATTGCCATATATCGCCACGATGTATATATATATATATGTATATATATATGTGTATATTGTATCGTAATATTGATTAGTTAGTAGTAGTACTAGTAGTAGTAGGGCTATACCCATTGTTGTGGACAGACAAGTTGTGGACAAGTTTGGAGGAGGCAAGATTAATGTACTTACAGTATTGGCCAGTAAAATATTTTAAGATTTTGGAATGAATACATAATTCCCGATTTTTGCCGTATTTTTTTTTCAGTTACAGATATTGTGATATCTTGCAATATATTGAATATCATGATATTATCATTATCAAGGGCCTAATATCGCCAAGGATATCGCACCGTGAGGTACCCATATCGTCCAACCCCCTAATAAAACCCTGATGGAAACCTCACAGTCAGGTGAATGAGACTCGCAGGACACTGCCAAAGACAGCAAGAGCTCCCGCAGCCAGCAAACTGGTGCTGTGGGAACCAACACATGGGGACCGGTCACATTGACGTCCCATACTAACATATGTGGATGTATACTCAAGAAAGATGCAGGAGCGAGCTGGCCGGATGTATGGAGAACCGGGATGACATGGAAACGACGATGGAAGGCTCATATGAGGACGACCTAGAGAGAGAGAGAGAGAGAGAGAGACTGTCAGGTGAGAAGAAGGCGTCTGGCGCTCCCAGACGCTGTCGCCGTGTATCACGAGGAGACGTGTGGTTGTCTAGACCCTCCCCGAGATCAAACGCCAGTGGTTGGGCTGGTGTATACGTGGTGACATTGAGTGTATAGAACACGGGGGAATTGACGTATAACGACTAAATTGGGGGGAGAGAAAAAAAAAGATCATATAAAATGAGGATCAAACAACACCTATGTCATCCTCGTGTACCTGACACTTCCGCCTCTCACTCTGCTGTCTCTCTCTCTCCTCCAGGCCTTCACAGGGAGCGTGAACTCACACTTGTTCTAACGGCGTGTCAGGAAACATGACATGCTCTCCCATGCAGGCTTCACACGTGTGCCTTAACCCATTTAGGACCGAGACCAGATCCTATACAAAATCTCTTCTAAAGTTTTCTGAAAACCCTTATGTTTCTATGCGTCGGTGGTTCTCAAACTATTTCGCGTCAAGTATTATACCCCAAAATTATGTTTAATTGGCCGCCGACCCTCATCTCAAAATATTAGTTGTTTCAGGGACTCCCCCCCCCCCCCCCCCCCCCCCCGAAGCAAATATGAGTTCAAAATGTTTGCTGTGAAACAATATTATATTCCAAGATTTGTGCCCACACATTTTCACAACTTTTCAAAAAAATAGCAGATCTACAAGCTCATAGCTTTGCACCAAGTGCCGCGCTATGGAGCTTGTAGATGTGCTATTTTTCAACAGTTAAAGTTTAAAGTAATCATTAAAGTGGTTAAAAGCTAATGGTGACACAGATGAGTTATTCCCGTCCTAAATGGATTAAGTGCAGAGCTCATCTCTCCTGACTGACGCTCTGCACTGGGATGGAGACGTGATAATCCACTCTGAGCCGTTAGCAGTTATCGAAAAAATAATGCTGGATGCTAATTAGCTTCCGCCTCCGTGAAGGGCATTATTAATATAATTATATTTTTTCTCGATAACTGCTCGGCTCTGAGTGGATTATCCTGCTTATACCTGCCACGGCCACTTGACAGCAATTATAAATAATAACCAGCGTTAATTCAGATGTTGGTGGGGCTGTAATAATAAATAAATAATACATCGGAACTTGTTGTTCACGGCACTATGTGCGTCAACCTTGTAAACATTACCTGTACTACATACTATACTCCAGAATGAAGTGAGGGGAGCCTTGGCAACGACCTAGAAACGAGCTACCGACTGAGTCAGTCAGCGCTTTCATCTTTCAACAACCAGGTCGAAAGTTATATTGAAATACAGGTTGTTGAAAGATGGAGTGCATGCCGTGATTTTTTTCTTTTTAAACATGATAATCAGGTATTATTATTAAATAAGGAGGAAGAAGTTTTTCAACAAAGTGTACAGTATTTGTTAAAATGTAGTTTTTTATGTGGACACCTCGGGGGCCCTGATGACGTGGGGGAGAGAACACGCCCCCCCAGCGCCCACAGCGTTCCCAGCAGGAATCTTCTAGCTGTGACCAACTGCGCCACCGTGCCCACCAAGATGAATACATGTTTATGATGCAAATTAATAATAATCTGCATTGTCCCGAGGCTATTCATCTTCACAATTCTGTTCAAGCAAACACCCACAACAAAACAACACAGCGCAGAAAACATTGCACCAAGACAATACAAAAACATGACGTCCCCACTGCATACAGAACCGTCCTATCGGCGCGGGGCGCTTTGTTTATGCCGTGATGGCTGCAAGCAGACCTTTTTTTCCACGGCTAGGTTCTGTCCCTTAATTTGTCCAGATGGCATGAGGTTGAAAAAGTGATACTAATGGGGGATGATCAGTGTCATTTGATATTGACGGTGCTAATTAATTTGCATTAATTTAGAGCGGTGCATGTCAGAGAAGTAGCAATGTGGTTGTTTGAAAACAGCTTTTTGTTTCTCCTCAGCGGCTGTACGTGGTATTATAGATATTCTGAAGGTATATCTCCGGTGTAATGTTTCCTTTGCAGAGGCACATGCCCACACAAGCAGGTGGTTTTGGCTTGTTGCCTTGTGTGTGGGCACTGAGTAAACATGCAGTGCAGTTCTGCTAGCTCAGTGGTTCTCAACCAGTGGTCCGGGGACCACCCGTGGTCCTTGGGGGGGGGGGGGGTCCCAGGTGGTTCCCTGCTAAATGATGGAGCGTGGGGAACCAAATGGACCCTTTTACTCTTGAGAGTGTCAAATCTAACCAAATGGACCCTTACAGGTCCATTTGATTAGCTTCGTTAGGAATGGTTACGGACATTATGTATATGCCTCAGGTATGCTGGAACTGAGCCACGCTGAGGGTTTTAGTCTGAAGTGGTATTTACGGTCCTGTTTGGCGTTCACCGTGGTGGTGGGGGGCCCAGTGAACGCCCACCCCTCCCTTTAATAAGGGAGGGGTGGGAGGCCCGGGCTGTCAATCTTGCATTAGGGCCCGTGGAACATTCCAGCAGCCACTGGCCTCAGCCTTGCTAGAGTGCATACATTAAACTCCTGGAGTGATAAAGGAGAGGAGTACCAGTGTAGCAGTGACACACTGCCTCAGCCTGATTGACTTAAAAGTCTCCTATCTTCCCATGCAGTTTACAGGGATGTCCCTTTGGTCTAGTGGTTGGACTTTCACGCGGGAGACCCGAGTTCGAATTCCGGGCGTTACACAAGCAGAGGAAGTGACTGGGGATGAGGAGGTTGAGAAGTATATATATATATGCCCGTGCATATCGCCCTGATGCAGGAAGCTAATGCGTCTTGGCATCCATGAAACTTTTTTTTTTTTATGTACCGAGGGAAGAGACAGAGATGCAAGAAGAGAGACAAGTAGGTAGAATTATCCTCTTTCAGGTTTTCCTCCTGGCACGTCGTCTCTTCAGGGGCCTGCATGTCGAGGGGGTTGTTGTTGTTCAGGCATATAATGATGTCTGCATGTGAGGAAAGAAAAATATGTTTTCGGTTTATTTATTTGTTTCTAAGGAGATATAATTCATGGAAATGCTGTAATGTTGCCCTTGCCTTCATCGTGTGTGTGTGTGTGTGTGTGTGTGTGTGTGTGTGTGTGTGTGTGTGTGTGTGTGTGTGTGTGTGTGTGTGTGTGTGTGTGTGTGTGTGCGCGCGTGCGTGCGTTTGCATGTGTGTGCGCATGTGAGATTAAATTGCAGGCGTAGCATCATGTTGTCAGGATTTAAATAATCTCCTCATTTACGTTTTTCCTGCTCATCCAGTTAGGTCGACGCAGGGTCGACATGTGTTCCCAGTTGTGTTTTTTAGCTCGTGCTCAGACAACCGAATCATTTGCTATATTAGACCAGAGTGTACCCGCCGGTGGCAAGGGCAAAAAGTCAGAGGCTTCGAAGAATCTATAGCATCGTAAAATTGGAGGCAGAAAATGATCTTTAGCTTTTTTTTAATTGCACTTTGGAATGCATAACAGCACTCTTATAAAACTGTGTTTTTTAAGGATAGCACCATGACACTGTCTTTATCCTTAGGATGTGCGTGGTGTTGGTAACTTTTAACTTTTTAAATGTTTGTCCATGTTTTGTTTTTAGTTTTTAGCTCATAAGGTTCTACATAACTGAGGGGAAACGGTATGCATATCTTTATGTATGCAAGTAAGTGCAGTGATTCTGATTCTGATCCTTAGCTCCATGCCGGCAATTCTGGATCTATAGGGGCTCACTTGTAAATTCTCACCCTGCATCCCACCCATCTGACCACTTATTTGGCTGCCCTGTTAAGTGGGTGGGCCACTGTATGTATTTTACTGATCAATTATTCATTGTGTTCCAGCTCGGATCAATGGAAGTATATTGTTACTTTCCGATTAATTGGCATCACAATGGAAACAAGGTGTTGCAGAAAAAATACCATGATTTTTAATTTGTTTAATGTTAATGTTTTATCATCATGAACATGTTTTGAGTCGCTGCTCCATACTGTACTGCATAGCTTTGTAGTTCTGCAGATAGCAAAACATTGGGTAATTGGCATCCCAGCTTCATGAGTGTGTGTGTCAAGTAACGATTGATGAGAAGGTATGATGATGAATTGTTGGGTTATACAAGCACATATCTTTGTGGCGGGGAAACATTGCTAATGATGCCGAATATCGCCGCCGTTTGTTTACTGTGGCAATATCAATTTATGATACAGATTTTGACAGCAAAGTTGGATTACTAGAGAGGTGCCCGTGGGGCCTCTACTTGGAACGATGCAAGTTGGAAATGCATGCCCGACCCAATTATTATGTCTGTGTCCCTTTTATGCCCAACGTCAGAATGATGACGTCCGAATGATGTCATATTTCTGTATATGGAATGTTGTGAGGTTAGAACAGGCTGAGCTCCATATATGGACCCTGAGGCCCGGGAAAGAGCCCGGGGAGAAGCCTTTTTGATGCGAATGGTTCTCGAGTTATGTGGATTACAGACGTACAGACGTACTTACACACACACGAAGACTTGATGCATTTATTGTGAGAAGATATTAGACGTATATTAGACAAAAGAATGCTCAGTGGGTGAAATGTGTGCCGTGCACGGCGCTTGTAACTTGTCTAATTTCCCTCGTTATGCTTTGTACTGGAAGGAAATTCGTTTCTGCTGTATAGGACTATGCTATGTTATTGTGGCATGCTTACACAACGGAGCTGTGTGTTCTGAAACGGCTGTCCGGCCGCATTAGCTCACATCTCATGTTGGTCTTGTGCGCGGGGACCGCTAATATCTGTTTGCTGCTGTTAATACGATTTAATACTGTAAGACAAGATGAAAAGAGATTTTCCTCTTTATTTTGCTTCCAAACCCCTGCCTCCCAGCCATTTCCCTGGCACACAAATCCCTTCCTTATAACCTGTCGGATTTCATTTGGAGGGAGGCGCGCTTAGCGCGGTCGTTAGCACTTCAAGGCGCTCGGATTGGAATGAATGCACGGGCGGTGGGACAAATCCTCCTCGCATGGGAGGGATGTGTGGAATTGTCTTTTCTTTGTTGGAAGCAAAAAATAATTCCCCCCCCCCCCATCCCCAACACCACCCTCTGTGGAATATGTACTGTCCTGACATTTAACAATTAGTCCCTGTAAATGGCTCTCGGAACAGCCGCGGCCCATCCCATCCCCGCTGTGCCGTGCGTGGCATTCCAAACACCGCTCCAGTGCTTTCCCTAAACAGCCCAGAGCTAAATCACTCGCCACCACTGTTCCTCTCTTGTGAAAAAAAACACAATGTATTTTTGTATTTATAGACATTGTGTTTATAGCTTGGAAGGAAGGTTCCCCCCAGGCGACCAGTGGAGGAAATTGCATGTGAGAGCGACGGTTGGGAGGTTTCGACGGACGCCGCAGGCGGTTACTGGGGAAAAGTCAAACGCAAAACGTGCAAGGAAAAAAGCATTAATGGAGGCCAAACTTAACATACGTAGTGTTGACTTTAGGTTAATGTAATCGAATTAAGTCTTAACCATGCATGCACGCACGCACGCGCACACATACATTACACACACACACTGTGCCAACTTATTGCCAGGGCTTTGTAGGCCTTGTATTGTGTGCTCTGAAACACTTGGAAGGGACTGTTCTATTGTAATGTGTAGCATCGGCGGGCATCAGGCCACCCGTTGGTATGCAGTCAGTGTGACTTGTTTCATATATAGGACACGCTCCAGTCACTGGCTCACACTAAAGGTTCAGTCCAATTCTGCTCAAAATAAGGCGGCCGTGGCTCAGGAGGTAGAGCAGCTCGTCCAATGATCCGTGTTATTATTATTAATATTAAAATGCATTAATAGGGTAATCAGACGTCCAGGTTGTTATAGTGTGAGCGACACAAAGTACTGATCCCTTCACCACAATCTCAGGAGGAAATGATTGTTTACAAGGAGCCCAGTCACTGCATGCCTCCATTTGCTTTAACACACCTCTCAAAATGCCCTTCTTATTCTTGAGCCCTTCGCATTTGTTTGCTCATTGGAGTGTGTGTGTGTGTGTGTGTGTGTGTGTGTGTGTGTGTGTGTGTGTGTGTGTGTGTGTGTGTGTGTATGTGTGCGCGCTTGTGTGTGCGCATGTTTGGGTGCAAGCCAGCGAGCATTTCTCGCTCACTTGATGCCTTATTTTCTGCTTAGTGCTCGCCAGAGCTTTGCTTGACAGGCAAGCCAACAAACGCTTACATAACAGACAGAGCCTGCTCTGTGTGCCAAGCTGCAGGCAGACAGACAGACACAGACAGACAGACAGACAGACAGACAGACAGACAGACAGACAGACAGACAGACAGACAGACAGACAGACAGACAGACAGACAGACAGACATATGGCGCAGACAAAGAGACAGACAGACAAATTGTACAGACAGGTGGTGCAGACAGACAGACAGACAGATGGTGCAGACAGACAGACATATGGTGCAGACAGACAGACATATGGTGCAGACAGACATACTGTACATATGGTGCAGACAGACATACTGTACATATGGTGCAGACAGACAGACAGACAGACAGACAGACAGACAGACAGACAGACAGACAGACTGATTTTGAGCAGTGGACTTTCAACCTTGTTCATGTCAAGGCCCAGTATTATTTATGTATCCACCATTTGAGCCACGGGCCACCAGTCATCTTCAAACCCAAGACATAGAATATGTTGTTGTCGTTGGATAGGATTTAGTCCACAATTCCATGCTGTATTGATGTTGATACCATGCACAGGAGAGACAACAACAGGCAATTGTTCATCGAAAATAACAATTCTCCTACATTCTCTAATCGTGTAGACTTTTTTGTACATTAAATGTTTAACCACAATTTAACTCCTGCAGCGTAAATTGAAACACTAATTGGTTTCATTTTACACCATGAAGATCAAATAAGGGACCATTTGGTTACTCTCTTAGAGAGAGAGAGAGAGAGAGGGGGGGGGGGGGGGGGTAGTGAGAGAGAGAGAGAGAAGGGTAGAGAGAGGGGGGGAGAGGGAGAGTAAGACAGAGAGCCCGCCCCTCTGGCTAAACGCTGTGGTTACAGTCTGACATACAGTACATGGTACGGTATAAATCTCCCTGCTTGTCCTCCGTTCTCCTCCATGTTTGGGGCTTTACTTTGTCTCGTCACATTATTGGTTCAGCTTGACGTTCTGCATTGTCAGCGCTCTAAGTATACAGCAGCCCCGCCCCGCACGCTCTGCTCTGCCTATTCCCTTCTCCCTAAATGCTCCCTAAAATATAATCGCCTGACAGGCGCATGCAGTCAGCGTAAAGAAAAAAGAATTGTGAGACTTTTGTGTTCCTGAATGAATGGAAAGTAATCATACAGTGCGTTTGACCTGTGACGGTATCGCAGTCTCTAGTCTGGACCAAAGAAAAGTGTTGAAATACTTTCATTTATACGCTCAAAGGCCCTATAGCCTCAGCGACCTTACAGGCGTATGCAAAGGCTTTAAACCTATGTAACTTAGATAGCATATTATGTAGACCTTCATGCACTTCATGCATAGTGTATATATACTCATAGTTTAATTATATAGATATTCCACTGTTAGCTTCTTAGCTTACGTATGATTCATGATGACTATGTTTTATGTATATGATGTATTACCATGTTTTAATGTCTTAATAACTGAATGTCAAATTAAAATATAGCAAATAAAAAGTACTGTGAACATATTAAAAAAGGAGTGACACCTCATCCACACTGCTCTGCAGCGATGTCGTCCAGCACTCCTATATTCGGTGGCAGAGTCTCTATTTGAGCGAGGTTTCACCACGCTTCTATTTATTGGTTATTTGATTGGTTCAGGCTATACGTCGCAACGCAATGGCCGGCGCTCCATGTCAGGACAGTTTTCCGTGCAATATTGCCGTTGGAACGCTCGCTGCTTGCCTGTGTAGACGAGGTGTGAGATGAAGAAGAAATTTGCAATTTGTGCATCAGTGCAACCTCTCAATATGGCAGCAAGCAGCTTTCATGTTCCATGCCGACTTATCCATGCAGACTAGTCATGTCATACATGCACATATATTATACTCGCACACACCGAACACACATTCACGTGCGCACACGCATACGCACACGCACACGCAACAGACACTACAGACACACGTGCATGTCCTTTCATCTCCCCTCCATGCGTTCGCCCACTCCCTTTGATGTGCGATGCCCTGGAGTCTGAAGGAATACAGTCCAAAGGAATGAAGGCTGCAGGGAGACGTCTTTCTATCGATCCCATACACTCACCTCTCCGGCTCCCTCCCCCTCCCTCCCCACCGCCCTCCCCCCCTTCGGTATCTCCTTCAATCGCTCACCCCCGCTTTATCTGTCGCCTGCACTCCCCTCACACTCGTCTGTCTGTCCTTCAGTTTGTCCGTTCCGTCTTTCAACCCGCCTTATCTGTCCATATAACTTCCTCTCACCTCCTCGTCCGAAGTGAAGGTCGTTTGCCGTCAGCCCCCCCCCCCTTTCTCCCCCCCTGCAGCCATTGGCTGACGAGTACAAAAAAAATAAAATAAACTGCACTATAACAAGTCTTTTGAGCACTCAACCGCACTCATTTCATTAAATGGCCATTTAGAACGGCGTAGCCATCCACCTCCGGTCGAGTGTGTTGCCCGCTGCCAGAGTCCATTTCATGCGAGGCGCTAATCCGCTCAAGTGGAAGTTGATGTTTTGTGTGTGTGTGTGTGTGTGTGTGTGGGAGAAGAGAAGCTGGCTAGGTGCCTCATGGTATATAGGAGGTGTTGGCCTCACTCCATTTCTGAGAAGTGGACCTTTTATAACGCGAAAGGCCATTACAGCTGTAACTAGATGGAGTGGAGGAAATCCAATAGAGGTCTAACCTGATTCGGAGGAGCTAGCTAGGCCATGCAGGGCTTGAAGGCATGCATGCTCTGGACCACTGCTTCTCAACCCTTTTCATGTCAAGGCCCATTATTTGTGACCGTTTCTGACCGAGGCTATAAGTCATTGATTTTTGTTTAGTTTTTTTCTTTTTTCTTCATGTCATATGAAAGCAGGGAATCAGCATGGCTTCAAATTGACATTGATTGTTCAGTTGTTTGACCCACTACCTAGTTATGGAGATATGGCCTATAGATTTATCTCTTATACAGAAAACAGCGAGTTGAGAAAACAGGCTTGAAATCTTCACTTCTGTGGACTCTTAACATTACACCTAGCTGCATGTTTAAGCATTTATTTCATATTTACTTTCAGACATGCATGCTCTAGTATATGAACAGTCTGCCTGTGCTATCATCTCATTTTGGATAAAGAAATATCCTCTCCTGAACAGTCATGTCTTGCCGCCATGACTGTCTCTGTATCAAAAAAGTCACATTTATTCATTCATTCAGATGCATGCTAAAGTCATAAATGAAGACAGAATATTGCCCATCTGGTCAAAACTGATTATTTTAGAGCCGCAAACAAGGAAGTGAACGGCAGTGCGCATTCGTGAATCAGCAGGGAGTGCTGAAAGTACAGAAGAAGAGGCCAAGTTTTTAGTTTTATATCAATCAAAAAGACCTATAGACGCCTATACACGTCCTAGGCACCCCGCGGTTTTGATGTAAAATATGTGTATACACATACATGGATGCGCTGTGGTCGGCGCGTGAACTTTACGCCTGTGTAATTGTGCGACACGAGACCAGCGTTTTATAAGGTCAACACAGCGGGAGATGGAGTGGCTGTAGCCGTGGCCGCCGCGCCCATCGCTTGTCCTTTGGTTAGAGTCCACAGTCCACATAATTAACCCATTAATTCATACAGTAGAGGCTACACGCATGCCGTACATACACGGGGACAACAAAACCTATCTGACCTTTTACAGACTATTACGGCTTAACACATTCAGGGCGCGAACCCCTGTTGGTGTTTTAAGCATTATGTTATGCTTTAAGCTATTGAAAAATAGCAGATCTACAAGCTCGTAGCTTGTAGAGTGCCGCGCTACAAGCTTGTAGGTCTGCTATTTTTTTTTTATTGTGAAAATGTTCCGCAAATCTTTGATCAGAGCAACCTTTTTTTGTTTTTATATATTTTTTATCCCACGATTTTGTAACCCATTTTTCACCCCTGTGTCAATCATCTAATGTGATCCTGGGCTCTACATACCCTCCACCAACCTAGTCCCCATATATGGGGGACAAGGGGAGAGCAACGGACTTGAACTCATGCTTCCTTCATGCCTGAGTGTCCAAGTTGTTCCTTTACACCTGACAGGGGGGAGTTTCCCTGGTTGGATGGAAGGAACACGTTATTCCAACCAGTTCCTTTCCCCTCCATCAGGCGCCCCGGCTGGCCAGGGGGAGGCCAGAGCAAACGTTTTTAACTCAAATCTTTGCATCTGGGAGGTCCCCTGAAACAACATCATTTTCAGATGGGGGTCGGTGGCCAATTGTATATGATTTCTGGGGTCCCTTGACATGAAACAGTTTGAGAACCACGGACATAGAAACATAGGGTTTTTCAGAAAACTGTTTGGAAGATTTTTTTTTGAATCGGCCTCAGGTCTAAATGGCTTAATAACTCAGCGGATCTATAGTTAGATTCCTCTGCGTGATTTTTCTATTCAATGCAGCCCCACAGGTGAGAGCATAATTCCATGTCTGTTCACGGCGCTCCCTGCCGATTGTGTTCCGACACTCTCTCTCTCTCTCTCTCTCTCTTTTTCTGCCTCCTTCGTGCTCCGCCGCATGTTGGAGATGATCAGCCTTGAGGCGCCGCTGATGTCCAACTACATTTTTGTCTCTTTGTGTGGCCATCAGGGGGGGGGTTTGGGGGGGGGGTGCAGGTGCCCGCGTGTCTCCCCTGCATGTGAATTGGGTGAATAATGAAACAGAGATATTCCTCGGGGCAAAGCCTGCAGCTCATACACAATATATATACACAACGCCTGTGTGTGTGTGTGTGTGTGTGTGTGTGTGTCTGCCCGCGCCACGCCACCACTTGATTGGCAGGTTATTAGGAGGGCTACAGTGGAACGTTGCCATCGGTGCGTGGCTTTGTGGTGTGCGTGCGACCGTGCGTGCATATGTGCGTGCGTGTGTGTGTGTGTGTGTGTGTGTGTATGTGGTGCGACTGTCCGCGTAGTCGTGTACACACTCACAAAAGAAAGAGAAAGGATTGAGCAGAGGCAGAGAGTAGACACAACACTGCATTATCTGCGTATAGATCTGTAAAACAGGGTTTTCGCCACAAACGCCACCCGTCGAGGACACACCTGCATGTGCTCTGGCAGACAGTCTCTGATAAGAATCTCAGATGTGTATCGACGGTGGGGGGCCGGGGGTCTCGGGACGTCCCTGTCAGAGACGCACTGCAGCTATGGGGGGGCCTTTGGGCTAATTGATGAGCTCTCCAGATGATGTATGTATGCAGGATGCCTTCTGTTCTGTTCTGTGGGATGCTTATATCTTATCAGCGTGTCAAACTGTCTTTTAACAGCAACACTAGCTATTCATTCACATCACTGTACATTGTGATGGTCAAAGGAGAAAGAGACCTCCATATATGCAGATATATAGGTGATTGGATGATCCAGTCTTCTCCATGTATGGCTATCCAGGGAGCTGGATAGCCATACATGGCAATCCAGCTTTGCCTTCTGGCTCAACTCTCTTTATTTGTATGTATTTATTTGTAAGATGTGTGAACACAAATTGACGCTGACCCATAAATAGACGTGCCAATGTTCCATCTCACCACGTTCCACCACCCCAACCGAACCCTCCCCTCCTCACCCCTCCCCACCCCTCTCTCTCTCTCTGCACATAGCAATCTTGTGAAAGCGTTGTATTACTGTCCAATCAGACAGAGAGCGGCTGGCTATTTCCACGCATGATACAGAGAGAGAGCTACAGGAAAACAATAAAAGGTTATATCAGAGGCAGGAAGAGCGACACCGACATTAGCTATGATGACTAAAACTAAGACTTATACTGACAATTTCGTCAACAAATCCAGAGATCCAGTATAAGTCATTTTACACTTGGTTGCATGCTGAATATAGTCGATCTACAAGCTCACAACGTGTCTCACTGCGACACGTTGTGAGCTTGTAGATCTGCTTGTCGATCTGCTGTGTAAAATAAGTCATTATGACGGCATCAAGGCCCGCCAAAATTCATTTTAGTCGACTAAATCAACCGTATATTTAGTCAACAAAAATATCATGACATTAAAGTCGACTAAAACTAGAGTAACACTAAAACATTCCAGGTGACTAAAATGTCACCTGGAATGGGGCACGCTACACCTGGGCAGAGGGCACAGGGACAGCATTGGGGTGAGCAGAAATGGAACGGCAGCTTACTTATGACTTGCGGCCTTGCTACACCAGGCTTTTCATTTGCGTTTACGCACACACGCGAGGCCCACATACACGCACTTAAAATTGGACTGGACCTATAAGTGCGTGTGCATGCACGTGTGTGCGTATACGTGTAAACGCTCACAAAATCTCCCGGTGTAGCCCGGCCCTGAGTCAGTCAGTTCACCCAGGTTCCAAATGGGCAGTGAAACGGCTCAGTTCCATTCCTGCAGTGAAATCACTGTGTCTTTGAACACTGTCCAGACCAGGGTCAGGGTCAATAGGCTATAGTACACCAAAGCAGAGATGATTGGGATGATCAAAGCCGTGAATCCACAGATCATTCCTAATTATATTTTCAACCTTCCCCGTCTCTCCATGACCTCCTTTTATATAGGTTTGTTCTCCTTAACCACTTAAAGCGATACTATGTCACTTTTTTGTAGTAATTCCACGACTGGTTGACAAGTGGTGCTATACATGCCTGGGTCCATAAACAACAACATAGGGTATAGGCGACGCTCTCAATAGAATACGAAGTGAGAAGATTAAGTGACATAGAATACCACCATCAACACCTGAAGGTCTAAATTGTATGTCTCCCCTGCAGCAGCGCAAGCATGCAGGCATGCTTTAATTAGCTCCGTAGTGGTGAAAGTGCAAGCACTCTATACGTGGGGGACCCACCGAGGGTTCGACTATTTTTTGCCAAGTGTCCGCCCCGAATAGGGACGATACTACGATAGGGTTCACGGGTTTCCAACCACCTTCCTCTCTCTCTCTCTCTGTGCCTTGTGTGAGTGGTCGGATGGACTCAAATAGGCCAACCTAATTGCTGACAGTGCTCAGCAGTGTTCTCTCCAGGTACAGTCAACAGCTCAACGCGTCGCGAGCTTGTAGATCTGCTTTTTTCAGCATGCAAGTTTAAAATGACTTAGACTGGATCTCTTGTCCACTAGTCCCTGTTTTAGTCTAGTTTATATTTGTTGTCGGAATTGTCAATACATTTAGTCATCATAGCTTATAGTTTTCATGTAGTCTCCATGTAGTTTTCGTCAGTGAAAAAAGGTAGTCGACGAACATTTTTCGTCATAGTATTAGTCGGCAAAATCAACACTGCCCCCTACTGTTCCTATAGCTGTCTTCTTTATAGCCGTCAGCCCTGCCCACTTGGCTGAATGCCAGTGCATATTGTGAGAGAGAGAGAGTGTCAGGGGTGTGTGTTCGCCCGCCAAGGTGTGTCTACATGTGCAACTCTGCTCAAACAACCTTTTGAAGAATATTTTTGGTACAGTCAATGTCTGATCGTTCACTGTCCCTCCCTTCGTACCAACCAACCACCTGCAGGTGAATGCAGGTGAAGCATAATAGAGCAGCCATCGTTTAAAATGAATCAATATCGCTGTCTCTCTCTCGCCTTAACAACTTCAAAGAAGAGGCCTTGCGCTGATGCAATAATAGGCCCACATGAAGTCTGCCCGAGCCGTCTGTATGTTATTGGGTTTATTGAATGAAAGGAGGTCGGCGAGTTTCGGAATGACCAGCGAGTGTGCAAGACAAGTGGGTGTGTGTGTGGGTCTGTCATGTATTTTTTTTTCTCTATCTCCGTTTCTTTGCGCTTTTCAGTTCTCTGAGTCTAGCCTATTTTCTGCCGGCCTTTCATGTTGCGAATCCCCAGGAGGCCTCTTTGGCAGGCCGCTTTGACAGACATTGTTTGCGGCGCGCGGGGCCGCGTGAGAAATAAATCGCTTGTGTCCGCGCCTCGCCGATGTGACCTGCTTATCCCTTATAGCAGCTAGTGGACGCCAGTGCATGCATGACCTAGAATCCACCACCGGCCCCCAAATCAATGGCCGCGGCGGCGCTCACAAAGAAGCCATCCCAAAATGATTAACTCAATCCCAAACAGGCACTTCCTCTCCCCCTTCTGCCCAGTGCCTGCGTACAGAAGAGAGAGAGCATGCAGGCGAAAAGCGGAGAAAGATGAAGAATACAAATCAATAGGTTTTTCATTACCATTGTGTGACTTGCCCGGTCGTCTCCGATTATTCTTTCCTCTCCTGGATCCGCTGCATGCGCGCACACACGGCGAAATGCCATTTATTCTCTCCCTCTCTGGCCAAATTATACCAAAGAAAGCCTCCCCTATGACTGCATAATAATTACAGGGCGTGCCAGCGTGTCTTTTGATGTATCGCTTGATGCTCCGTCCGTCGGCCCACCGCCCAGGCCTCCCTCCATGCAGGTGGAATTGATTAGCCCGGATCGATGTGCACCCGAGCTAATTGGACAAAAGTAATAAATATTAGTGACTTCTTCTCCAGCGACGCGAAGCAAATGGGTGCAACGGAGCCCCTTTTTTGCATCACGCTGATATTATCCCGTTCAGGACGGCAACACCCCTTGGGTGTTTTAAGCATTATGTCAGAGCTATTTTTTTTTTAATCTTGAAAATGTGGCGAATGTTTTTTTCCCTGAAATCTTTGCTTCTGGGGGGTCCCTGGAACAACACATTTTCAGATGGGGTTCGGCGGCCAATTACATAATTGTTGGGGTCCTTGACCATGAAATCATTTGAAAACCACTGATATAAAAACATTTTTTTTTTTTTTCAGAAAACTGTCACAATCTTTTGTGACATTGACATTTTGTAGAATCTGGTCTCAGTCCTAAATGGATTATTTCATTGCTAGTGCGGTGAGCAGATCGCTTGATTAGAGGAGCGCCCCGGAGTGAAGGTCAGAGAAATCCATACTCCACCGTGCTGCTGTTTTTGGTCTGTCAACGACTGTGGTAATTTACTCTTAACTTGCAACTTGCACACACGCACGCACGTACGCACGCAGACACACACAATCTCCTTGATGTGGTTTCATTCTCTTGTCCTCTCTCCTTCACCTCTACCCCTTCCTAATGGTGCGTTCATGCCAAGTGGGAACTGGGACATTTCCAGCATCAGAATAGGTGAAGTCCACACGAACGGAACGTCCAGCTTGTATAATCCCTGGCCTGAAACTGTTCTCTAAGGATGTTTGGGTGGTGCATGCGGGGAAAAGTACCTGCCCAACACCACAGAGTACGGCTTCCAATTCCCTGCAGTGCATCCGGTTTGGCCGAGTGTCCGAATGTATGAACACAAGTTCCAGTTTTTGGGAGAGGGAGGCTAGGTGTGGAGAGTTAATTAGCATAACGACTAAATTGGGAGAGAAAAGGGCTAAAGATATACTACTATTCTAAACGTTTAAATTTAAAAAAATTGCAAAATGATGATGGTCAAGAAAGAGTGTTTATACCAATAAGGTCCCTGATGTCATGCCCAGTAATGGTGGAAACGTGGAAATACGTCTGTTAATTCCATCCATTATTGTACAAAATGAATGGAAATGATTCCAGAGATTATGCAAAGTTGTTGTGATTATCTCAAGTAATTGTGATCGGGGCGATTATGTGATAATTGTTTCAGGCCTAATCTGTGCATGTATCGTACACAGATTGCATGCGTGCGCAGGCAGGCAGGCAGGCACGCACGCACGCACACATACAGCAGGACTAATCAAAGCACTGCAGGCAAACTCGCAACTCCGCAACGGAAGATGAGGCAGATAAAGAGATATAGATAAATACTTATTATTACTATTACTATTAATTATTTTTTTGGTGGGGGGGTTGTCGAGACACCAAGTACAAGTAACATAGGCTACAAGTAATCTAGTATTGTTTTTGGCTGATATAGCAACTTTACACCAGTGGTTCTCAAACCTTTTCATGTCAAGGACCCCCATATTGACACTTAGCCCGCAGACCCCCGTTTGAAGAGAGATGCCAGGGACCTAACCTGACTCCACCATATTGCGGCAGTATTGAGTTCACAAGTTCCCTCCTCCTACCTTGATCTGATCTCTCTCAAACAGAAATTATTAACCCGGAAGCAACGGGACAAAAATCTCCATAATAATTTTGAGTTGTAGTCTTGTTAGCTTGTGTTTACGTTTGCGCTGTGGCACAGCTACAATACGTCACCAGTCTCGCGTTGATCCCGCCTCTAGCCGCCACATACGGCCGCATATCGTTCCGATCATATTTTGTTCGGAGTATACATCGTCTCTGCCCGAGAGAGACCAGATGGGAGCAGGAGAAGGAACTCACTGCTGCCACCAGCTGGCGGAGTCAGGTTACAAGGGACCCCCAAAAGAGAAGATGTTTATGACTCTACCAGCAGTGATTCTCAAACATTTTAACTTCAAGGACCCCCAGTTTGACATGCATTCGGATACGGACCCCATTTAATGGAATTTCCATCTCTGGGACCCAATTCATATTGTAAAATCAATGTTAATTTAACTCCGACATGGTCCATTTGGTTTCATGTGTACATACTCTCTGAGTTACAGACCCATAAGGGTCCATTCGGTTGGTAACTATCTATTATTTAGCTGGCGACCCCCCTGGAACTCCCCCAAGGACCCCTGGGGGTCCCCGGAACACTGCTTTACACCTTGTCAAGTTCTCTCCCGAGACAATATTGCAAACGTTGTTTGCGACCTCCTTGTTGTTGCTTGACTCACATCATGTACAGCACCCCCCCGGGGGACGCAAAAAAAGCATATGGCAGACGCCCGGCAGGGGTTTGGGTGTTAACTGACTCAGCTGTGAGAGTACATACATTAGAAATGCAGCGATAATAACTCTGTTCATCATACGTGGCGAAGCTTGGCGAGCAAACAAATAAGATTGGAAAACAATAAATGCATAGAAAAAACGATTTCAGTCTGAACAGTCAGAAACCGGATGTCCCGATCACGTTTTTTTGCTCCCGATCCGATTCCGATCATTTGATTTTGAGGATTCACTATTCAGTGGTATAATTAATGGTCTTGGCCTTGGGCATTAAAGCTGATGCTCTTAGCTAGAAAAACGTATTGTCTGCTCAAAGAAACTTTGACATGTTTGGCACTGAACCCGTAGCCTTAGTGCTACAGGTTCGCCCTTAAAAAAATGCTGCTAAATTATATACAGTAGATAAACTTTACACCTTTGTACTTTCCATAAAACAAAACAAACAAACAGTACCGTAATTACATTGGGAAACAAAGCAGTAAAAACATACACAGGGCTTAAAGTTCTCAGTCCTGGGGACGGATTTCAGTCCAGAGGATTTCATAGGAGTCATTTAATGAGATCAGTGCAGAT
>NC_139716.1:23390724-23435678 GCF_964188405.1 Protomyctophum parallelum | reverse complement strand
CTCAAGTTCTTCTCTCCCTCCTAACTTATGTATCTTTCATTAGATACACTCAGCTCTCCATTCCATCCTCTCTCTCTCCCCCTCCCCCTCTCCATCTGTGTCTCTCTCCATCACACCAGAGCCTCAGACCCACCAGGCTGCTCCTCCGTCGCTCCCAATGCAATTACTTTCCGTTGCCTCCTCGTTCCTCCCGAGTCACTCCACTAAATGACTCCGGTTGGCTCTCAGCGTGTTGTCGTGGCTGTTTTTGGGCTCCGTAATTTGTGGCTGTCTCTCACTGTTGAGGGGGAGAAGAAGAGGTCAATTAGAGCGCGGCAACCCATGGGGACGGGGACGGGGCGGGGCTCTCCTCCTGCATGAACCCATGGGGATGGGGCTCTCCTCCTGCATGAACCCATGGGGATGGGGGCTCTCCTCCTGCATGAACCCATGGAGATGGGGGCTCTTCCTCCCCATGGGGAATGGGGGCTCTCCTCCCCATGGGGATGGGGGCTCTCCTCCCCATGGGGATGGGGGCTCTCCTCCCCATGGGGATGGGGGCTCTCCTCCCCATGGGGGATGGGGGCAGTAAATAGTAACTCCAGTAGTAACTTCAAATAATTGTAGTGGCGTAAGTTTTGGCTCTGAGATGTAGTGGAGTATAAAGTAAAAGTACAGAAAATTCGTACAAATACCTCAAAACTGTACTTAAGTACAGTACTAAAGTAAATGTACTTAGTTACTATCCACCGGTGGTTCCTAATGAATGTGGTGTTAATCATGTCTGTAAAGTATAGAGTTTACATTACCTTGCTACACAGACCCTAGCTGCAGGAGCGAAATAGTAACTTGAAGGGATCTTTATATATTTGGGTTTGATAGTGCTTCCAAGGTTCTTGTCAAATTGTTGAAAGCTGCTTTAAAAATATGTAGAAATGTGTCAGAGACAGTATAATAGATAGAGAGAAAGCTTAGCACTCGATAAGTTTAGTGTCTGGGAATGGGAACATTGACACCCTTAAGATGGCAGCACAGATAACAGGACGGGGAAACTGGCAGAAAAACTGGCAAATTAGAAATGCTGCACGTAGAGTAAAACTATACCAACTTTGGATAATATAGTTTTCTTATCCATAGAATAGCTTCATCATGCCGTGGTTTCCTGAGTCTTTGGCTTTGTAACAGTCCACCAGATCACACAGACTTAAGGACCCGATCCTGCGTTGTCTCGTTTTTGATTTGCTGTAGCACAGTGGTTCCAACCCTGTCATATCAAGGCCCATTATTTGTTCAGCATTTGAGCCACGGAACCATCATTGCACGAGATTTAGCCTCTAAGACCACAAACTAAGATATGTTGTTGTCATTATTGCATAAGACTTTGTCTACAATGCCATGCTTTTGGCAAACGTTGATCAAAATAACAATTCTTCTGCATTCTCTAATTGTGTAGACTTCTTGTAAGTGTAAAAAGAGTTAAAGATCGAGAGAGAGAGAGAGAGAGAGAGAGAGAGAGAGAGAGAGAGAGAGAGAGAGAGAGAGAGAGAGAGAGAGAGAGAGAGAGAGAGAGAGAGAGAGAGAGAGAGAGAGAGAGAGAGAGAGAGAGAGAGAGAGAGAGAGAGAGAGAGAGAGAGAGAGAGCGAGCTATCCAAATGCTGCCACGTATCTCTCACACACCACCACCACTGGGTCCCAGCTAGCTGCCCCCTGCCTGCCTGAATGCCCCCTGCCTGCTGTACCCTGCAGTGTGGAAAATAAATAAAAATAAGAAAAATAAGTATATACGCACATATTTTCTGATATTATGACAGGCTGACAGACTTGACAAAATAATATTGCCTAAAGAACAAGAAACCAAACCAAACCTGCGGAAATCATGGCCGAGTTAATCTCATCATTGTCTCATCATATCATACTTGTTGTCTTGCAGCGTAGTGGACAAGATATCCAGTCATTTTACACTTGGTTTGCATGCTGAAAAATAGCAGATCTACAAGCTCACTACACGTCACATTGTGAGCTTGTAGATCGGCTATTCAGCAAGTGTAAAATCAGCCATTACGACTGCATCAAGGCCCACCAAAACACATTTTAGTGGACTAAATTACCCGCAGCTTTAAAAACTAGACTAACACTAAAACATTCCGGGTGACTAAAATGTGACTGAAACTATTCAAGAGACTATGACTAAAACTAAAATGGAAATTTGCTGCCAAAAACAACCCTGCTTATGACGTGTATTTCTCTGGCACTATAGCCTCACGTTACCTTCCTCTGGTAACGGAGCGAATGTGTTAAAGGTTACTCAAAACAGAGAACAGCGGATCACATCACTTGTTTTGTTGTTGTCGTTGTTTTTGTTGTTTTGTTTGTTGTGTAGAAGGAGCTCTTGGTAATAGATAGAGATAGATAAATGAAGCATTTTTAAAAGGTCAGGATATCATCACAGTCCATCTTCTTTAGAAGGCCTGCGGTGTGAGATATTGGAAGCAAAGGCTATACAGAGGGAGATAGGATCACCCAGCGGCCGATGGCCTTCTGTCACTGGAAGACCTTCACATTCACTTGGAATAAAAATGTATTTATTCTCTTGCACTTTCTTTGTGCTTGTTCTGACCAGATACAGTATGTTTTCTTTTCACTTTACAATTTATACCAAGGCAATCTTCTACAGGAAAGCAAAAAGCCTTCATTAATAAGGTGGCTAATGCATTTGCAAAAAATTCAAATGCCTTCATCAGGGTCACTGTGGTGCATTCATGTACTGTAGCGCCTTTATCCAAGGCGCTTTACAGAGATTGTGCATTACATATACACACCACACACACACACACACACACTCCCAAACTTTTGCATGTCAAGGACCCCCAAATTGACACTAATTAGCCCACGGACCCCCATTTGAAAAGGTATGCCAGGGATAAGAGAAGATGTTTACGTCTTTAGCAGTGATTCTCACAACCTGTTTAATTCCAATGACCCCCAGGTTTGACGTGCATTAGTCTACGGACCACCCATTTAATGACATTTCTATCTCTGGGACCCCCAATTTATATTGTAAAATCAATGTTAATGTAACTCTGAGAGTCTGGTCCATTTGGCTCCCAACTATCATTTAGCTGGGGACCCCCTGGAACTCCCTCAAGGACCCCTGGGGGTCCTTGAGGGAACCACTGTACTACAGTACATTCATGTTTGTTCCGTTCTTTTGCCAGGTGCATTTTCCACACATTATACCCAGAATGCTCCTCTACATTTGCCCTTTCCAAACTGTTAGCAGCCGTGTAGAAAACGACTCAATTAGTTCCAACTCAACTCCTCTGTGAAACGTTGTGGGAGCCAATCAAAGGTGGGGATACCCTGAGGGCCTTGTGTGGAACGGTATAAGTCTGATTATGGGCTGTTGTGGGTGCTGAAACCGTTTAGCAATGACTACCTGCATGGCCATATAATTCAGGGGGCCTATCATCCATCAAATTGTGGTGGCCATAATCTTCAGTTGTACATGGAGAGAACATACCATTTCCCCATGCAGTCAGGTCTGAACCCAGGACCCTCTTGCTGTGAGTCGACATCATGCTCCCAGAAAAAACAGTGCAGGCCTTTAAGAGCTCCATTCTCAATAGGGTTATACAAGCTACGCTCATCCTAATTCATATTATTCGGAATAGACGCAATATTTTAGTTATTCGTTTCTGATCACTTAAGAGATCAATGGCAATTATTTGATCGTTTAAAGAAGGGCTAATTGAAAGAAAGAAGGAAAGAAGGAAATAAGGAAATAAGGAAAGAAAGAGTTATTTACCTTACTTGGCCCAAACCTTTTCGAGTCGATGTTTTTTTTTTCTTCCATCTATTTCAATCAACATGTAGGATGGGTCGGTGGCAGGCAGATTTTGACAGTCATCACTTGTAACTGCTCTGTGAGAAGATGGGCCCTCTCATCTCCACACATCGTTTCTCCCCCCAAAGTACCTCCATGCCATCCCGGCTGCCTCGGAGCAATAAATAACCACGGCTCCTGATTACCCAGGATTCAGCGGTGCATCCCCGACTGCAACCCGTCATCGGGAGAAAGAATGTTATACTCTATCCCCCCCCCCCCCCCGAACTCAATATGTGAAAGCCGATGGGAAAGAGCGATGGGTCCCTCCCCCCCACATACACACATCTGCTCTTCTCTCTCATGACTACTTCCTTCATCTCCATCTCACGCTGCTGTCGAGCTGAGAGATATACTACTACTTCAGAAGGCTTTCCCCCCCTGCTCCGCCATGCGTGCAGCGGGCTCCCCTGCAAGGCAGTTAGCTCATCAAGCCCCCGGGTTTGCATCAGGGACTGTTAAATCATGGGTGGGAAAAAATGTGATCCGACACACGGGCGACAGCTGGGGAGGATATGAGTGGATGAGGGGAGAGGGGGAGGGGGAGGGGGTAGGCAGTGGGGGGAGGAGTCGGGGGTTTGGAGGAGGTGTCGGGACTCTGGACTCAGTGTTCCCCCGCGCGGCATCTTGAGGTGGAACGCAGCAGGGAGCCTCCAGGTGCAAGGAGGCAGGCAGGCAGGCAGTCAGTCGGATCATGGTAATGTGGACAAAAGTGTCATAGGGGAAGTCAAACATTATCCAGTAGGCATGTACTGTACGTAATCGTATACATACTGTACACATATCCATGCATGCATATTATAAGTACACACACACACACACACACACACCCTGCCTCCGTGCCCAACGCTTAAACATGGAGTGCCGTGATTCCCCCCCCCCTAAAACATGATCATCAGGTACTATGATTATACTAGAAGAAAGTTTTTTTTTTTTTTCAAAATGGTGTACAGAAAGTGTTAAAATTATATTTTCTATGTGGCCAAAAATACACAGGGACATATTTAAATATTCTAACCACACCTGGGGGTCTATTAGAGGGGTTTTCAACCGGTGGTCCGCGGCCCCCTGGTGGTCCGCGGAGGTACTGCTGGTGGTCCGCAGCCAGGCATTCAGAAAAGTTGTATTTTTGCCTTTTTTTTCTTTACCTTTTTAATATAAATATAAATATTTATTAAATGTATTTGCACTCTTTTTACTTGTTTGTGAATAATAATAATAATAACTTAAGTCGAATCTAACATTTAAAAAAGTTAAGTGAGCTTTATGCTCAACGTGTGAAATACACACAAAAAAAAACACCTCACGATGTAAACATCCGGCACACACTGAATTAGTTTTGGCAGACACGCGGGTACAACGTATTCATTGATTTTTGCACATTTACACCGTGGTATTGTACTTGAGGGTAAACTTATAACTTGCTACTGAAGTTGATCCTTGAGTCGGCCTACAATGAACCACCATGGAGCGTTTCATAATAAGAAGAAAGACGGTTCCGACAGTGGTGGTAGTGGAGGAGGAGGAGGGACAATAGGCTGCAGCAGCGCCTGCGGGAAGCAGCACCGATAAGGCAGATGAAACTGTTGAACGTAAAAGGGAAAGGGCGACCAAGGCCAAAAGAAAATACAGTGATGATTATGTTAAATTTGGATTTACGTTTTCTACTGAGAAAGGAGAAGAGTTGCCACTGTGTTTCATAACGCGTCTTTCAAATGAAGCAATGAAGCCGTCAAAACTGCAGCGACATATGGAGACACGTCACAGTGAATTGATGCACAAGCCTATTGAATATCTTCAAGAGATGCTGCGCAAATTCAAAGGACAGCAGACAACTATAAGAAAGACTGCAAAAGGAAGTGAAAATGCATTAAAAGCTTCATATCAGGTGGCGCTTAGAGTTGCACAATGTAAAAAGCCCCACACGATTGCAGAGGATCTTATTTTACCTGCTGCTATGGACATGAATAAAACCATGATAAGTGAAGAAGCTGCAAAAATATTAAAAACAACTTGTCAGACAGTACAGTGGGGCGACGGATCATGGAAATGGCCAATGATGTCAAAGAGCAGCTGATTGAGAAACTTAGATTGGCCGAGTCATTCTCAATTCAGATTGATGAAAGTACAGATATTACAAATGATGCGCAACTGTTGGCATTTGTACGATACGAGGACAAAGGTGCCATGTGTGAAGAATTTATTTTTTGCAAACCACTACCAGGGCGAACAACCGGTGCAGAAATATTCAAGGCTGTTGATGATTTTTTCAAAGACAACGACATTTTCTTCGGAAAGTGTGTGGCATTATGCAGCGATGGGGCCAGAGCCATGAGTGGCACCTTGACTGGTGTGCTCGCGCATGCGAGAAAAGCCGCACCGGGGATAATATGGACTAGGGATGGGTCCGATTAATCGATTAATCGATTATCGTTGATAGGACCCGAAATCCATTATGAAAATTAATAATCGATAATCTTTTTTTTTTTTAATGAAAATCTGTTGGAAAGGCAATATTGTCATCCAAACAGGACAGGGCTATAGGCCTACCAAAGTGTGCCTGGGATGTGTCTGTGTAGCTGCATGACTGAGAGGAGTGTGAGTGGAGATTGATTCCAATCAAGATACAGGTTTGGAGGATTTAGCAGGTGTTGGGAATTTACCTAATCAGGCCTAGGCTGGGGTTGCTATGGTGATCAATTGGATCAACAGTGGTCCAGGGACCACCAGTGGTCCTCATTTAAAAGATGGAGTTAGTAACCAAATGGACCCTTATTAACTCTCAAGAGTTACAATTATTATTAATCAACTACATCAGGGGTTCCCAAACTTTTTTGACTTAGGTACCCCTTGGGGGGAAGATTTATTTTTATTTGTAGGGTTCATAAAAAAAAGAAACAAAAAAGAAAATTATATAAAAATAATAAAAAAAAGCCCCCCCCCCAAAAATTTGATTAATCGATTAATCGTTAATATTGAATTGTACAAATCGATTTTCATTTTGGACACATTTACACATCCCTAATATGGACACACTGTATGATTCATCGCGAGTCCCTTGCTTCAAAAGAACTAAGCCCGGAGCTAAGCAGTGTGTTTGATACGGTTGTAAAAACGGTCAACTTAATCAAACGAAAGGCATTGAATACACGTCTGTTCTCAAACCTTTGTGAAGGCATAGGGAGCGAGCACACTTCTCTCCTGTACCATTCAGAGTGCGTTGGCTGTCCCGCGGTGCTGTGCTGACCCGTGTGTTTGAACTGCGCAGCGCTATCCATGATTTTTTTTGTCCAGCTCATGAATGTAGCCTGTGATAGTGTGATTAGTGAGTAACAAGTAAGAAGAAAACAAAAACAATCTTAACCCATGGTGCATGAATGCCCCACCACTATTGTGTCGGGTGGGTCCATCGTAGATCTACGATGAACCCACCCGACACAATAGTGGTGGTCCCCAGGCTGCTCCTAGTCAGAATGGTGGTCCCTGGGTCAAAACCAGTTGAAAACCCCTGTATTAGAGGAACGCTAACTCCATAGACAGTTGGGCCATGACAAATTGAGGAGGACACAGTAGCAGTGTTCAAAATATCAATAATTTATTTGAAGAGATAACTAATAACTTAATATAAAGAATAATGCTTCAGAATGTATGAGATGTGGTAGTCAGTAAGGTCAGTGGTGTCAGTGTGGATGTGTGGTTAATATGGTGAAGGTGTGTTGTAGTGTGCAAATCAAACAGTGAGGAGCAACAAACAGAAAGGTGCTGTCATCTGGAGTGGGACCAAAAGAATGGCTGGCAAGCCCTCTTTATAGGATTTCAGGAGCACTGATCAGGTGCTCCTAATGCACCTAATGAGGAGTCTCAAGTGGGCCGACGCCCACATGATCTGTGGGAGAAACACACACAGGGCAGTACACCATAAAAAACAGAAATCACGGCACTTCATCTTTAATTGACTTATACTTATATGCCAACGCAACACCTACAACGTGTCACACAGTGTAACACATCGTGAACTTGTATATCTGCTGTTTTCGGTGAGCAACACTGGCATTCAACCAAAATCTTGCTTAACTGTTGTGTGTTGTGTGGTGCATGCATGCATGCATGCATGCATGCACTTAATTGGCACAAAAATAGTGTCGCAAAGCCAGGAGGTGTGGGTTGGGAGTCTCATGATTAGCGAGCCAAGCCACTGAGGCCGGCACTGTGTTGCATTGGGTCTGCATTATTATAATATGACAACGCCCTACTCCGCCCAGTAGGGGAGGGGCTTCTGGCCTCATATTTCTGGCAGAAGCCCTTGAAGGGTTATGTCTCCATTCTGCCGCGTGCGCACACACACACACATGCTTGCTCACACTCACATTAAGCCAAGGACATCATGCTTCACGCTCACTTTCACACGTGTGACACACATGACTAGCCCTGCATGCTGCGCATTAACCACAAGGGCAAGTGCAGGCACGGCCTCTCCTCCTCTTCACACACATCACCGTTCCACTCATCTTGTCGTCATACCTATACTTATATCTTATTATATATGTACCGTCCGTCCGCCGGTCCATCCATCTCCCTTCCTTTAAGTATCACTTCCATAAGCCGCTCTCCATCTCGTGTTTGGGACAAGAAGCATAAAGAAGAGAGAGAGAGAGAGAGAGAGAGGGGGAGGGAGGGAGGGAGGGGTGGACTGGCCCATGGGACGGAGCGTGCGGGGGTGGGGTGGTTGTGTTGTGTTGATGAATGTCGCTGCCTGGTGGAGGGGACCAGGGGCCGCGCTCCGTAACGAGAAGGGGTCCTGGTGGGGTTTGGCAGGGTCTTGTTTCCCGGAGCAAACTGGAGGCCGACAGGCCTATCGATTAATCCCTCTTCTCCGCGCTGCTAATTAATTCCACCGTCCTCGCCCGTGGAGGGAGGGGGGGGGGGGTGACAGCTCGGGCCAGGATCTCCTCCACCTGGCCCTCCATGCTGTCCTTGGCCCCCACAAGGCTTCACGTTATGGATGAAGACTGGTATAACTCCCTCCTCCAGGCTTTCCCTGGAGGGCAAATAGGCCCTTGAGCAGAATGCCCCATGCTGTTATCTCTGTATTTGGGCCTGCATGACTTCAGAAATCAGAATGCGTGTGGCTAGAAGCAGCATGCAATTCTCCATTTTCTATCAGGCTTTTACAGATCTTATACTGAAGCATTCAAGATACTATTTGGTGTGTTTAACACAAACCATTCAATGCAGCTTTACCCGGCATGCATGGCATCCATTAAAGTGCCGCGATTTTTTCATTCCCTAAAACATGATCATCAGGTATTATGATTATACCAGGACAAAGATGTTTTTCAAAAAAGTGTACAGAAAATGTTACATTTTTAAGTGGCCACACCCACCAGTTCACCAAGTTTGCCTGGTGGGTGGTGACCATAGAGTATTAAAAGGATAGAGACTGATCTGGCGCGAAGCTCTGAACCCCCCCCCCCCCCGCTATTCATGTCAGTGGAAGTTGCTCAGTGGCGTTTTGAAGCACCCGGAAGGACCGTCTATTTCCGCCTTTTTGGGCGCATTTCCGCATTGGACCACCACATTTTGGTAGTCCAATGCGGAAGTGCAACCGAGCACTCAATGTTAAAGCCCAGCTGCACGGGGTTTCCTCGTCATGAATCCACGGGTCCGCCTGCAGTCCTTCCTCTTACCACTAGGGCCCTGTGCTTCAACGTTGGAAAGCCTCACTGGCCCCTTGGTGGTGACCCCACCATGCAGGGCTGCATGGTGGGGCTGCCTCCCTCCTGTTGATGCCCTGTGAGTTCTACCCTGATGGGCTGCATGGTGGGGCTGCCTCCCTCCTGTTCATGCCCTGTGAGTTCTACCCTGATGGGCTGCATGGTGGGGCTGCCTCCCTCCCTGTTGATGCCCTGTGAGTTCTACCCTGATGGGCTGCATGGTGGGGCTGCCTCCCTCCCTGTTGATGCCCTGTGAGTTCTACCCTGATGGGCTGCATGGTGGGGCTGCCTCCCTCCCTGTTGATGCCCTGTGAGTTCTACCCTGATGGGCTGCATGGTGGGGCTGCCTCCCTCCCTGTTGATGCCCTGTGAGTTCTAGGCAAGAGTAAATGGATGGGCTCCCAAGGATCAATAAGCTATTAGTGTCCTGGAGAGCAGCTCTGTCCGTCTGGATTCAGCCCTGCCCGGGAGTAATCACCAGGGAAAGGCACCCAATTTCATTCCCTTCTCCCTTTCTCTAGTCTATCTCACTCTCGTTCTCTTGCCTTTTCTCTCTCTCCCTCCCTCTCTCTCTCCCTTTCTTTATGTCTCCAATCCCTCTTTGTCTGTCCTGCTTTTTCTCCACTCTATCTATTCTGTCCGCTGATCCACGTCAAGGGGGAACAACGGCGTCGTGTTACACAATATTTGGTCACACTCAAGTTGTCCCAGATTGGTACAATATGGCATGATGCAGTCAAAGCCCTGCCTTCTCTAAGCCTATATGGGTCAGACCCATGCATGGCCGTCAAACAACGACGGCCACAGCCTATCCTGGCCTGTGTTGCGCGCGTCCCGAACAGGGTGTCTGGCCATTATCGTCGGTGCGTCTGCGGTCTAACCTCACTGATCTTTAATCTACTGTATAGGAGACAGCGTGCAGTTGTTGTAGGAGGATTTAACCTGCGGGGACAAAATGAGCCTGGACACCTGAGACTCGATCCGCCGCCGCCACAAATTGGCGTGGAAGTTCCATCAAAGAGAAAATGTGTTTCTCCCCCTCCACAGAACAAGGAGGAGAAGGGGGGGGGGGGGGGGGGGGGTGAAGAAAATAGAAACAGTGATGGGGAATTGGGGGGGATGAAAAGGGTTGGTGTGGGGGGGCGGGGGGGGGGGGGATTTGAAAAGAACAAGATAGCAGAGGAAACGAGCACAAGAGAAGATTTGTCCGGCCGCACTGCTCAGTCCTTTGTTGAGCTGCCCTGGAGAGGAGCTGCAGCTAGCTTTACTCTGCTAGAGCCACCTTCAACCCTCCCCCCTCTTACTGTACCAACAGTGCTGGCTCCAGGCACAACTCAGCAGGGGGTGGCGTACATTTTTCCAAAAGTATAGTATGGGCTACAATTATGCAGCAGCACCAAGAACAAACAAACAAATACAATTATCTTTTGCATATATTAACATTGTATTTAATTAAACTATCCAATTAATATTTATAATAATCATGAAGAACTTGCCACTGGCCAAGTGATCCAAAGCCCTCTTAATCCATGTCACTGTGGTTTGCAGCTGGTTGTCCTATAGACCGATTCCGTAGCGGTCTCATGGTCGCAGCCTACGTATTTCCTGTAGGCGGACTCGACGTAGCTGCGGGGTTTAAACCCTCACCAGGCGCATCTCTTCCACTACAGTGAACGGCAGAGTGACTGATGTTAGTTTGCCTCAAACTTTACTCTTTTACCTGCTTTTTTACTAACACTAACATTACAAAGATGTCCAGAACATCGAGATGAACCTGTGTAGTTTATGGCTGCTCCAACAGTAGTGGCAACATAAAAAAATAAATAAATACGGAATGTCAAAATATCCACCGTGGTGGCTGCGACCAGAGCCATTGAGTAATGGTTGAGACAAAGCAGTGAAAGGTCCTGAAAGATACATAATTTCAGTCTTACCCAATACCCAATCTTTCTGTTTTATGAACCTCATACCTCATACTAAGCATTTAAAGTATGAGGTATAAAGTACAGCAGCCTTGTGTTAATAAAACAGAAATATTTGGTATAAGACTGACGTTATGTATCTTTCACTGCTTCGTCTCAACCATTACTCAATGGCTCTGGTCTCCGCCACCGCGGTGGATATTAGACATTCAGTTTTTTTTATTTTTTATGTTGCCACTACTGTTGGAGCAGCCATAAACTACACAGGTTCATCTCGATGTTCTGGACATCTTTGTAATGTTAGTGTTAGTAAAAAAGCAGGTAAAAGAGTAAAGTTTGAGGCAAACTAACATCAGTCACTGCCGTTCACTGTAGTGGAAGAGATGCGCCTGGTGAGGGTTTAAACCCCGCAGCTACGCCGAGTCCGCCTACAGGAAATACGTAGGCTGCGACCATGAGACCGCTACGGAATCGGTCTATACTCATAATGATCCTGTGCTATAGCTACTGCACTCCTTTCTTTTCTTTTTATAATTTCAACGTATGCTACAGCATTGGTTCTCAAACATCTGAACGGCTCTAGCAGCAGCAGTGATTCTCAGCCGTTTTACATTTCGAGGACCACCAGTTTGACATGCATTAAGCTACGGACGGACGCCCATTTAACAGCATTTCTATCTCTGGGACCCCAATTTATATTGTAAAATCAATGTTAATTTGAGAGTGTACAAATGCAGTCCCATAAGGGTCCATTTTGGTTCCAAATATCATTTTGGAACTCCCTCAAGGACCCCTGAGGGTCCCCGGACAACCACTTTGAGAACCAGGCGTAATTCTGCCACATTCTGAATGGCCTCACTTTTTCTTTTTGTTTTTTTTACATAATTTCCTCTGCTAAGTCCTAGTAGTACAAAGTAGTAGTATAAGGTTGAAATCTCTTTTTTTTGCAAGTAGAAATATATCCGGGTCTTGCAGGGTTAAACCAATCTTTCAGCACAGCAACTTACACCTATCAGTATAACTGCAGTGCAAACACTGTGTTCTGCTTCATGGTGAAGCCTATTAAGTATTTCACTGCTCACTCTTTTTGGGGCTGACCCTTTCGCCTTTCTCTTCCATTTGACTCAGTGTAGTTTCTGCTGTACATTTATAATTCATTCCTATGCCCTTTCCGCATAAAGTAACGTTTGCCTATATCGACCCCTCTCTCTCTCTCTCTCTCTCTCTCTCTCTCTCTGCAGCTGTCTCTTAATAAAGCGAACATCTTCCATTGATTTCAAAGCAGACCCTGAGTCCGTGCACACCGTCACGTTTGCAGCACTGGCCCAACATTGATCCATCCTCTGCCCCTGCAGGCTGCCCGTAGAGCCCTGTGTTAGATAAATTATTCCCTGTGCAGTGCAGGCGGCTGTCAGTGATGTGTGTTGGCTTGAAGACTTGATTCTGAGAGCCTTGTTCCCTCAGATCTCTAACTGGACTCATGAAGACTTGAGTCTGAGGGCCTTGTTCCCTCAGATCTGTAACTGAACTCCCACTGCTCCTAGCTGCCCATCTCAAACAGATATCATCATCATCAGGTCTAAAGAACATTATTGTTACAGATTCTCTCATTGAGAGAGAGAGAGAGATGCTATTTCCATGCTCACATGGGAATTCATTTGGAGGTCCTTCTCCTTGACATGAAAATGTTTGAGAGATTAGAACATTACACAGCAAAGCACCAAATGTGTAAATACTCTCTTAAGCCTAAAAAAAATAAAAAGTAAATGAACAAAAAATCCCACCCACAACTAAACGATATTTTCAAGCAACTTTAAAGACAAACGAGCCCAAAGTCACTTATAATGGGCGGACATGGCAACACTGCGAGGTGTGTTGTAAAGGTAGACGCCTCCTTTGGGTCTGAATATCGAGAGGAGGCGAGACGTAAGCTTATACGCCACGCGGAAGCATAGCGGAAGAAGGGGACGTTCGGTAGGCCAACCAGAGGCAATGTAAATGTTTGTTTTCTCACGCCACTTTGGCCACTTGAATGGCAGCGACGCAGCCTGCCTTCCGCTTGACTTCCTGCTTACAATGCGATGCACATGGCTCCAGCGGCCAATGGGACATATATTTTTTTGTTCACTAGTCCGTCTGAAGGGAAGGAGGCAGACAGCTGGGCCAATCACAGGGGTCCGTCTGAAGGGAAGGAGGCAGACGGGAAGGCAGCTGGGCCAATCTCAGGGGTCCGTCTGAAGGGAAGGAGGCAGACGGGAAGGCAGCTGGGCCAATCACAGGGGTCCGTCTGAAGGGAAGGAGGCAGACGGGAAGGCAGCTGGGCCAATCACAGGGTCCGTCTGAAGGGAAGGAGGCAGACAGGCAGGCAGTTGGGCCAATCACAGGGTCCGTCTGAAGGGAAGGAGGCAGACAGGCAGGCAGCTGGGCCAATCACAGGCAGAGTAATGACACTGCATTAGAGTCCGCCTACGGAGGCTATTCTTTCGACAAACGTTGGTGAATAACAACTGCTTGTAGGTACCCCGCATGTGTGCGTGCACTGTGTGCGCGTGCACGGTGCACTTTGTGTGTGTGCACTGTGTGTGCGTCCACTGTGTGAATGCACTGTGCGTGCGTGTGCTTGTGATGCAGTCTGCAAGCCAATGCCTGCAAGTCCCTAATTGGTCCTGTTGAGTGAGAGAGAGAGATAGAGAGAGAGAGCTACAAATGAGCTAAAATAAAGATACCTCTGTGGGGGGTAGTTTTTCTCCTGCTTCCATCTCTCTCTCTCTCCCTCTCTCTCAATGTAATTCAATTAAAAGGGGCTGTTATAATATTGTGCTATACACAATCAAAACAAATGTGTGTACAATGAATAGAAATCTCTGGGGAATAAAGAAATGCAGTAGAAATTAAGCTCTCTCTCAATCACACAGTATACCATGTAGACAACGCATACAAACTATAGCTTAAAAATACAAACCGCACGCACACACGCAAATCTGAAACATAGTATTTGTTCCTTTTTGTCATGTGTACTGTACAGTATGTGCAGATACCTAGACCGGCATGGTGAAGGCATACAGATTGACAGTCCGATGGCGGTGGGTTTCCGTTGGACATGCTCTTCCCTGTCACTGCAACAAGCAGTTCACAGATCGTGTTACTGTGTTACTGCACATTGCAGTGTTTTTCCATTGTTAGTCATGTTTGTTTTCAAACTCTCTCTATGGGTCTTTTTTTGTAATCTGTGGGAATAATTTGTCTCTGAGGTCTGGTACAGTACAGTGGGCCGCTCGGTTTACCACCTCAACTTTATTTAGCTCTCTCTCTCTCTCTCTCTCTCTCTCTCTCTCTCTCTCTCTCTCTCTCTCTCTCTCTCTCAGCTAGCGTTAGGTCTTTTTCCCACGATTTTGTCACCCGCTACAATTCCTCTGCCAACCTGGGGAGAGCAACGGACTGACCTCATGCTTCCTTCTATGCATGAGGAGTCCAAGCCGCTTCTTTTCACCTGACAGGGGTAGTTTCCCTGGTTGGACGTAGCGCGTGGAAGGAACACGTTATTCCAACCAGTTCCTTTTCCCCTCCATCAGGCTGGCCAGGGGGAGTTGGTATAGACTAGAGAGGTTTTCTGCATGTTTTTTTGTGAGGGCACCTACCCTAAGGGACAGGGGGAGAACATGCAAACTCCACACAGAAAGGGTCTTTCGCCAACCCCGCCCAGCATCAGAGAGAGAGACAGAGAGAGAGACAGAGAGAGAGAGATGAATTGAAAAGAGAAGGTAGGATGTAGGCGGTAAGGATGAAAGGGTGATGTACGAATTGGTTGCCACGGGCGACAGAGATGAAAGGATGGATGGATGGATGGATGGAGGGAGGGATGGATGGAGGGAGGGAGGGAGGGAGGGAGAGAGAGAGAGAGAGAGAGAGGGAAAGAAGATGGGCTGCGTAGCATAGATGATGTGTATGTGGCAGAGGCGTATCCTGTGGACCTCATTGGCCCTGGAAGAGTGCATGTACACACGCACACATGCACCCACGTGCACAGTGCACACACACGGAAAGATGTACTGTCTTCCCCCCATGCATGACTTCTGCAACGCCAACGCATCGCTAACTGCTATGCACGCATGCACTCGAGACGCGCGTGTGCGTGCGTTGTTTTTTAACAATCCAAATTGTCTCTCCACTCTCACTGACTGGCCTGACTCACTTCAACGTCCGTTTGTCTGACTCTGACTGGCCACTTTGTGCACTCCAGACAGTGAATTATCCACAGTCTCTTCTGAGCCACTCGCTGTTTCCTTTCCGTATATATTCCAGTTCGAGGTCTGTGTTTGTGCTTGTTTAAGCAATCCCCCCAACGGTGGCCCATCCCTCGCTCCCTTGACACAGAAACCGAGAGAAAGCATCAAAGGTATAAATAACTTCATCAGGAACTCTGCCAGTCGGTGGAGAAAGACAGCCACGGTGTGTAAAGGGACAGTAATCCTCTCAACAAGCTTCCATTTCAGGTCTCGAAGCTTATACGTCGTCCTGTCGCGACGGGAGCTCATTAAATGCAGCCCATTTTAAAACTTTAATTTGGCTCAGCCAGTGTGCGCGGCAGCAACTCGGCATGTTTGTTCTGCACAACGCTCTCTCTCTCTCTCTCTCTCTCTCTCTCTCTCTCTCTCTCTCTCTCTCTCTCTCTAGCTCAGGAACATTGGCGCGTCTGTCTGTCTGTCTGTCTGTCTGTCTGTCTGTCTGTCTGTCTGTCTGTGTCTGTCTGTCTCTCTGTCTCTCTCTCCCTCTGCCTCTCTGTCAGTCCTCCCCTTCCGTGCTGAGTCAGTGATGGGGCTTGCACAGCGCCAGGCTTCTGGAATGATATTCTGAATATTAAAGAGGAGCAGCTACTCTATCCCGGGCTACAGAGTGGCGTGTAGGAAGGTCAGGGACAGCTATATAGGGGAGAGCTGAACGGAAGTGAGCCCGACTGGATTTGTTATTTATTCCATTTTTCCATTTCTGACACCCAGGATCCGAACTGATGAAATGTGCTTCGCTAAGTGCAGAGGTTGGCTATTATCATGAGAGGTTTCCATGCTGGGCACGTTTTGGTTCGGATTAGTTTAGAGCAGATGTTCTCAAAGTGGGGCCCGGGGTCCTTGAGGGAGTTCCAGGGGGTCCTCAGCTAAATAATAGTTTAGGAACCAAATGGACCCTAATGGGTCTGTAACTTTACTGCTGTGTTACATTGTGTGTCCTGGACTGGTGCATGAGAGTAAAATGTATGAGGTATTGTGTTGAATATAAGACGACTCTGATTATAAGACGACCCCCATTTTCAAGACTTATTTGTGTAAAAAGAACATTGAATGTCAAATAGTCTAGTCCTCGATATAATACGACCCCATTTCTTAGGATATTTCAGTGGCCATGCAGTGTCTTGGTCATTTGCATATCATGTCGATGCTGATAAGGAGGCCAGAGTCATCGCTCTTTGTTAAGGTGTACAAGAGTCATTGATCTTTGTTAAGGTGTAGGGATGCAATCACAAACTAACTGATTACATTGAATTTAGCGATTTAAAACGGATAACATAATCGATAAATAATCTATCCCCATTTTGGGCATTATATACGTAGGCCGAAACGTTTCGAGGAATGTCAGGACTTTTGTAAAAAAAAAATGAAAATAGGGGGGAGGGCATTAGCGATTCCTAAAGGAGGGTTTTGTGCTAGAAGGCTTTCTCACCTTTAGTTGCAGTTGTTTAGTTCTCATACAAGTGGTCCAGTTATCTTTTTGTGAAAAAACCCCACATTATTGGCTATTTCCCCTACCCGACAATAAGCTCTGAATGGGGCGTTGGATTGTTGTTGTGTGTCTATCATCATAATGTCGACAGTACCTGTAGCACCACACTTTACTGCATAGTAACCCTGTTGCCGTGTTTCAGCCATAAAGCGTGAACTCTCGTCTACTGCGAGACTTTGCGAGCTCCATGCAAGTGGATGGAGCTTGCAAAGTCTCACGGCAGTCCCCCTGCACTTTAATTCGGTAATTGACAGCGACTGCTCATTATCAGCCTCACTTATGGAAAGACAATTCATCAGGTGACAGACAGCTGTGACAAGTGACGCGTGGTGGACCCTCCCCACTCACCACGATGTCTGAGGCGCTATAACTATCTAACAAGCTGCTTCTCTCGTCTGTGAAGACCCCCGTCCGACTCAAGTAAAGTTGGACGCCTTCCCAGAGCAATTAGCTGAGCCCGCATGCCTGTTTGATTAATACGCCGACGAAAATTAGCTTCTCCCTGCATCCGCCTGTCTCGGCTAAACTGTCACCGATCCGCGGCCCGGCTGGCACCTGTCAGCTTGTCAGACACTGTCGATTCATTTGGAGGGCGTATGTAGGACAGGGAAGAAAACTGTTATGTATGTTGGATTTATCTACAAAGATGCAATGTTGATTTTTTTAGTTTTAGTCATAGTCTCTTGAATAGTTTTCACATTTTAGTCACCAGAAATGTTTTAGTGTTAGTCTAGATTTGTTGACTAAATATACATACAATTTTAGTCCACTAAATCTACTGTTTATTTAAAAGTTTAAAATGACTTATACTGGATCTCTTGTCCACTAGTCCCTTCCTAACATTTTAGTCTATAGTTTTCATTTGTTGACGGAATTGTCAATATACTTTTTAGTCATCATAGCTTAGTTTTAATTTAGCTTCCATTTACTTTTAGTCAGTGAAAAAAGGTAGTGTCATAGTGTTAGTCGTCAAAATCAACACTGCAAAGATGTGACAGACCAGTTTTCCATTTTTAGCGGAGTCCTCTCTCTCTCTCTCTCTCTCTCTCTCTCTCTCTCTCTCTCTCTCTCTCTCTCTCTCTCTCTCTCTCTCTCTCTCTCTCTCTCTCTCTCTCCGTGTCCCTGTGTCCATCCACTTTGGCAGTGTCACATCGCCAACATTACCCCGCGCTCGTTCGCTCGCTCGCTCAGCCACCCCGGCACAATCCATACATGCATGACAGATAGGGAATAGATATCGAAACTGGCAGTCCCAATAATTAGAAAAAGGCAATTGGCTGGGGCCAGCGAGACCCCGTTTCCCTGACGGATAAGCGGCAATCGCTTATACGCCGGGGGGGGGGGGGGGGGGTCCCAGGGCTGTGTACTGAGGCAGTCACAAGGCATGCAGACATATCGGGCATCGGTAATGCTCCGTCTCTGGGATCCACTCGATCAAAAGCAATCGACTATCAACAGATGTAATAGTATACGGCAGCCGGGCCCTGCTTCTGAGAGCAGCAGATGTACTATTGTGGCGGTAGAAGAAAATCAGATGCGTAAACAAACAGCAGACCCTCCCATCATGCCTCTCGCTTTGATGCTCCATTGCACATTATGCATGCGCACGGCGTTCCCCACAGGCTGGGATGAGGTTCAGACGAGGTTCAGACGAGGGGGAGACAGACGTCCGGCAGCGAGTGCCGACTACAGGGCCACAGCCCACCCGCTGCGCTAACAAGTGCCCCAGATCGGTGAGCTATTTCTCTGTGGGTGAAATGGCCCGGAGGTTGTGTGCACCCTGCAGACACTGCAGCTGTGTCTGACGTTACCCCGCTGCTCCCTGTCTGACTTCAGGCGGTTCGAAAGCTCTAGGCTGGAAGACCTCGACTCTTCTCCGTCTGAGTTGGGGAAATAACCCTCCATGCACCGCCCGACAACCCTCCCCCTTCCCCCCACCGCCGACAGCGTTCTGCCAGATCATTACCGCTGCATGGTGGATCCTCTGGGGGGGTTAGAGACACCGGAAGGCCAATGAACTTTTCCTACCCTATATTCGCCGCCCTACTAGTAGGAAGAAGTATAGAGGGTCCACCGCGGTAGCCTGGTTAATAAACCAGACTAATATCGCACAGATTTTTTTTTGCCAACGGCTGATTCGGTCTGGTTTATTAACCAGGCTACCACCGCGGGGAGGGGCATTCTCACATTCTAACACAGCCTGAAAAGCCCTTTCTGGCAGCCCCACTAATAACGGTTCGAATTGTTTAAGATTAGTTTTATTGATAGATAGATACAAGTGAAGAATGACAAGAAAGTGGGAGACATTGCAGCAAAGGTTGTCATAAACAGTAGTCGAACACGCAACGCACTGTCAGGCCAGAGCCTGTATGTGTCATGCGCCGTTTCTAGCGAACTTGAGCCACACGAGAGAGAGAGTCCCCACCCAGCGCGCTAAAGCGTGCGAATTGCCGTGTTGAACGTTGCAAACTTTGCTAGAGCCGACTCAGCCCCGTCTGAGTTGCAACCTGAATAGTAAATCATGAAAAGTGGTTACACCTGTCTGGGTTTTATATCATTTATTTAACCAATGGAAAGTATCAATAATCACTTTATTTTTTTCCTATTTCCTGAAAAGTTTTTCCTCAAGGTTTATACCTGACTGCAACAAGGATGCCCCCTCCCCCACACACACACACACACCTGTACGCACCATAAATCTCTCCCTGCTGTGAGCTGTCACCGTGGGGGCGTACCACCATGCCATGCCTGCCATCACAATTAGTGCCACATCTGGCTGTCTGATTGAGAGAGAGGGCCGCGGCAGCTGGTACAGCCACTATAGCAGTGCCTAATGTGTCAATCTGAAGAGCCTCGGAAAATGGCGGGGTGGCAGAATGGGAGCGGTGTGCGCGCACGCATGTGTGTGTGAGGGAGAAAGCGTAGGTTTATTAACGATATATCGATATATTGACGATACATCATCGTGATACCGTTGTCTTTTTGCGATACTGATATTACGCATGTTCATACCTCGATAACAATACGATAACGATATATTGTGCAGCCTTACTCTCCATATATATATATATATACAGCAGAGCCATAGAGTATAGGCAGAGTTCAGACATTGAGGGGGCAGAAAACTGCCAGAAAACTGTTCTGAGTTTTGTGGATGAAGCCCTCCGAAAGGCTAATAACAGGCAGCACACACGGGCATAACTCGTGTTAGTCAATTTATTAAAGACCACAGGTCATAAACCTGGAAGAAAATGAAATAAAAAATGGCATTACAATAACATTCTTTTGAATATAATGCAATAATTAACAATAAACAGTACAATACTATTTTAAAGACTTTCACAATATATTTTCTCTCACTGAACTACTAAATATAAATGCAAACTTCTCACAGCTCCTCTCACTACTGATACAGACTGCACTGCACTATAAAGAAAACTAGCATCATATATTCCCTGAATATACACTATGCAGTACACATAATCAAACATACACATAGATATATACACATCATGTACATTGGAATATATATAAAGTAAACAATGCACAACTTCTCTGTTACTACAACGGGCTGGAATCTAGCATTAACTACAATACCCAGAATGCAATTCACCAAAGTGCCTTGCGCAGACCGCACGCACGCATGCACGCACGCACGCACGCCGGCTCAGAGTCCGTATGTTTATACTGACGTGACTTTTTTATGGACGTTCAAAACACCACCACGCAACAACACAGCCTACAGGACTTCTCCACCACCCACCACGTTACAGTCCGCTAAGCGTCCCGACAGAGCAACCTGTCTAAACAGCCAGCGCTGGCCACAGCTAAACGCCGGCATTGCTACATAACAATAACAAATAACAATCACTGCAGCCCATGCGCCGCTCGCTCAATACTTGCGGTATCAAAATGCGGACACAACGCGATAATTGTACTGTGATAATACTACTGCACAAATGCTCATAGCAAACATTATACATTCACACACTACATTTCGAATCTAACTCACCAACGGGATGTGTGCTCCTGATGACATAGAATGCAATGAGTGACGCTCTAACCAACCCTTCATACGGTCGCACAGTCGCGCATGCGCAAACCACTTCTATCAAAGGTATATCAATCATGACCATAATACTGACACATTAAATAGAACAAATGTATTAAGCATAATGTAAACGATGAAATTAGGGTTATGAAATTATTAAATAGGACAATTATGAAGTAAACATATTTTAACACCCCACAGTTCCCATTATTTATAAATGAACTTTTTTATATCCATAAACTTTACTTGTTTTTAAACCAAAACCCAAAAGAACCGAACACATTCCGTAAAATTCCGGTGTCCCTATTCTCCAATTGGCCATTGGACTGGCCTCATGAGGTGAACGGAGTTGTCGTAACTCTGTCTTACTCTCTGATATACAGATCCTTCAGCAAAAGTTCATAATTCATTCAAAAAGTGAAACCTTCATGTATTCTAGATTCATTGGGCATAGCCTGCCCTGCGGTAAAATATTTAAAAGCTTTTTTTTATTTCATCTTAATATGGCAGACAGTTCAACACTGCTATCAAAGCCAGCCTGCCGGGCTTCCATAACACCTCAACAGTGCCACAGGCTGATCACCTCCATTCCACGCCCCATCGACAAAGTCATTTGTTCAAAAATAAGTAGCCCAAAGTATTTAACATTCTTTTGAGATGGTCGACATTTTCTGTATTATAATTCGGTATTATAAATCGTTCTTTTGAGTGGGCTCATGTTATATTCTAATACTTTCTATACATATAATGCTGCATTCAGACTTGCAGATAAGGATACTGCAGTCTATACCATTCATTTCCAATGGGAGCCAGCGACATGAAGGTTTGCATGCTGCTACAAAAGCTAAACGTCGAGCTACTGTGCAGTAGCTTCAACTATGGCTAAAAATCGACAGACATGCTGTGCAGCTTTGTGTCTTTGTATCTTCTGCAGCTGCCTGTGTGAACGTAACATGTGGGTTAAGTGGTTAAGCGTTCCCAAATCCACTGCTTGGCAAAAAGAACAGTGGATATTTGTTTGAAGCTGAATGCCAGCATGGGGGTTGTCGCATCACACTGTGTGTGTGAAAACTACACTGGAGAAGCAGACAGTTGCTATAGCATTGCGTTACGAAACTATAGTGTCTCTCGCAATTTTCAAATGCTTCCGTCATACAGTCTGGAGCAACGGAAGCTCTATCATAAAATATAAAGTGAAGAATCCTCCCCACTTCCGTTTCATCTTTAAAGTTGCACAAATGTATCCTAGTATATAAATCTGAATAATATAAAAACATATATAGCTTGCTGCTTAGCAGAAATGGAAATAACATCTAAAGATATTTTTAAATAGGCCTATATATTTGTGAACGGAAATGACAAACGGAGACTTTGTGTAGTTCCAGACTCTATATAATAGCATTCGGAGATTGTGGAATGGTTGTCTGGCTACGCGAGACTAGACTAGACAGATGCTAACACACCCTTGGCGTACCTAGTCATCTCCAGATGCAAGGAATCAGGCGTTGGGCCATTGGGCACAGATGGACCTATACACCATGTGGAGTCAGCACCACAGCAAAGATGAAGCTACAATATACAGCATGTGGAGTCTGTACCACAGCAAAGATTAAGCTATATACGGCATGCTGAATCTGTACCACAGCAAAGATGAAGCTATACAGCATGTTGAATCTGTACCACAGCAAAGATGAAGCTATACTGCATGTTGAATCTGCACCACAGCAAAGATGAAGCTATATGCTGCATGTTGAATCTGCACCACAGCAAAGATGAAGCTATATACTGCATGTTGAATCTGTACCACAGCAAAGATGAAGCTATATACTGCATGTTGAATCTGTACCACAGCAAAGATGAAGCTATATACTGCATGTTGAATCTGCACCACAGCAAAGATGAAGCTATACTGCATGTTGAATCTGCACCACAGCAAAGATGAAGCTATATACTGCATGTTGAATCTGTACCACAGCAAAGATGAAGCTATATACTGCATGTTGAATCTGTACCACAGCAAAGATGAAGCTATATACTGCATGTTGAATCTGTACCACAGCAAAGATGAAGCTATACTGCATGTTGAATCTGCACCACAGCAAAGATGAAGCTATATACTGCATGTTGAATCTGCACCACAGCAAAGATGAAGCTATACTGCATGTTGAATCTGCACCACAGCAAAGATGAAGCTATATACTGCATGTTGAATCTGTACCACAGCAAAGATGAAGCTATACAGCATGTTGAATCTGTACCACAGCAAAGTGGGAATCTGGCTGTTTCATCTAAAACAAGAAATGGGAAGAGAGAGCTGTTGTGAAATGCTCACGTCCTATTTGCATAATTCACTATTACAGTACATATTATTACATATGAAGTGATCCGATGTGAGAGATTAAAAAAGAGAGTTCCTAAAATACGATATGTCCCTTCTGATCATCTATGGTGCAGTGAGCCACAGGCTACAGACACAGGTTCACATGGGTCTCGATACGTCTTTCACCTGACTTTAAGTGACGTGAAGGTCAGTGTCAGTCACAGCACCGCAACAGAGGCTGATCTGAGAGAGAGCGTGTGCGTGCGAGTGTGCATGCATGCGTGTGTTTTCTTGTCTATGATCTGTGCCACATCAAGCCACATTCGAATCAATCGATCGAGAGAGGATTCGCTCAAAATGGCAAACTGGTCTGTCACATGTTTGCCGTGTTGGTTTCGTCGACTAGCACTATGTCTATGTCCATCAACAAACTTTTTTCACTGACGAAAACCAAATGGAAACTAAATTGAAACTAAGCTATGATGACTAAACCTATAAGACTAAGTATTATTGACAATTTCGTCAACAGAGAGAGAGAGAGAGAGAGAGAGAGAGAATGTATCTCTTCCTTGTTTCTCCTATCTGTAGACCCCACACATAAAGGGCCTTGTCTGTCTGTCACAGGAGTATTCACTCAGATGGTATCATCTAGTATACTGTATATCAGATGGTGCCCAACACGAGTGCGGTGACATTACACGGTGCCCCATTGCATCTGCCACAGTCGGCGCTCTTGACATTTCTGTCAGACGGTCTCGTCTCACTTCGGTCACAAAATGTCCGCCGCGCCGCTGACAGACAGTACATCGAGCACAGGAGGAGAACCCACTCCATTTGCTGTATATATAGAAGCCTCGCTAATAGTGTGCACTGCAACAGATGCTGTAGTTCACCGGGAGGAAGTTAATAGTTTAATTAAAGCCGTCTTTAAGTAGTTTTTTTTTTGCTTCTGGTGAAGGAATGCCGTTTTCTCCTGCGAGTTATCTAGGTGGGTGGGAGGGAGGGAGGGGGGGGGGTACGGCGGCGCTGAGGGCATTGCAGAGTCGTCAGTGCGTGCCGCGGTGCTAATATCCTCGCCCGTAATGAGCATCACACACTGCATACATTTAGTGGGCGGTGTGCGTGGAGGAAAGCACCTTGAGGATAGCGTAATGAACTATTTACATTCCGCTGCAGCTGTTGCCTCGTACACCGGGAGAGACCTCAGAACAGTGCAGTGCTGGCGTCGAAAACAAGAATGGCAGTGGGGAGAGGGGCGGTGGGGCGGGTCCCCCAGTTACGGTGCTCTGTTTCCTCTGGAGCCAGTGATGATAAACAGCGCAGGATATCACCGCCGACGGCTTTTTTTGCTCGGTTTCAACGCGGGAGTTTATGTATCCTCTCTCTATCATGCACCGCATTAACTCGTAAATCCAACAGAATATCTGCTATACTGTACACAACACAATACACAATATCTTATAGCTATACAGATTAGGACCACTGTCTGTTTCATTATCTTCCCCACACACTTTCTTTGTATAGAACGTCCCCTGGCTGGACTTTCTAATACAGCCTCAAAGAGACGGCATGAATTCCCTGACATGTGCACACGGCCTAATCACCCACACGCCATTGGCAGCTCAGAGCTCCATCTTCACCCACGGAACATGTTTACCCAGATAACCAGGATCATAAGGCGCTTGGTGGGACCACGCAGAAGCTCTGTCTGCACATGATCAAAGTGGCATGTCGGTTCTCCATTTCTGGACATCGACCAGATGTCTTGTCTTGTGTCGCTTCAGTGGAAATCATCTGTCTTATCTCTTATTTGCTCCTTTTGCGTATTATTTAATCCCTTCCTGTGCGATAGCGTGGGTATCACTTTGCGCTTTCTTCTCATGTGACGGACGGGGCCATCAGTTCCTGTCCCTGGAGATCTGAGGACAAGTCATTTATCACTTTTCAGATGTCTGCGCTCTATATATATATACGTACGGTGTCAAGCCAATGCAAAGACCCACAGTTCATGGAAACTAGTCCCTCATGGTATCCTTTTCGCCTAAAAGGGTGTTGTGCTTTTTACATTTTCTGTCTAAAGTAATCAATCAATCAAAAGCTTCAGCATGGAGAGAATGCGGATTAATGCTGGCTGACTGAACAAAACACACTTTTTCATGGAAACACACATGTTTGTCCTGACCTCCATGCAGTGGTCATATAACCTCTTGTTCCGGAATGTTAAATAGACCACAACCCGACACACGACACTGAGGTCTCTGAAAACAGCCAGCCAGGCATCCTATTATTTATCACTTAATACATTTACTGCCAAAGCTGCAATATCGCAACTTTTATCTCTTTGTATCAATATGAAACGGTTACGCTGACCCGGTTGCTAGGCAATGCCTTCGTCACCCCCAGCACCAGGAGACGTGTGCGCATGACGCGCGTCCCATAGCGTCCCATTAAAAGTAGGGTCTTCTTTGTCTGTTCGCTCAGAAAAATGTGGCGCTGTCCGCGGTGATGATGATCCATCCGAGGCTCCGATGTGATTCGAGATTAAAAAAATGCATCACGTCGCGATCGATTACCGTTTCTGACGAAAGATAAACATCGTGAGCTAATGCTAACATCAGCCATGTCTTCTTCTCGCAGTGTGCGAGGCCCGGGAGACTGGATGTAAATGTGTAGGAATCCAGTCATTTCCGTTGGTCAAGGATTTGATAACTTATGTTTGAGACGGATTCAGGAAAGGGCAATAATGGTGTCTTGGCAGCACTCAAAACATAGACCTGCAGACAGCTACAGTTAATGATACAATTGTCAGAATGCTGCTAACGTTATACCCTCACTAAGAACAGGAAAGTGGACTCTTGGACATTTCAGTTGTCAGATCTTTGCACTGCAGCTCCCTGTCTGTCTGTCTGTCTGTCAAATAATACACTTTAACACATTTTGGGCGGGAAGCCCTTTTGGTATTTTAAGCATTACGTTATACTTTAGATATTGAAATATAGCAGATCTAAAAGCTCTATGAGCTTGTAGATCTGCTATTTTTGAAAAATTGTGAAAATGTGACGCAAATTTCGAATATATATATTCTTTCAGAGCGAACATTTTTAACTAAAGTCTTTGCTTCTGGGGTTGGGGGTGTTCTCTGGAACATATTATTTTGAGATTGGCGTTCAATTACATTACATGAAAATGTTTGGGAACCACTGAACATAGGGTTTTTCAGAAAAAATACATTTGTAGAATCGTCCTCAGGTCTAAATGGATTAAAGATACTGTTGGTTCAAACAGCATTGGCCTTCCGCTCCATCATGAAGCAGCCAGACATCGTCAGGTCATCTGGGACAGACAGGCCTGCTTTTGGAACGCAGCTATGGGTCGTTATTACTGTAGTAGATTTATTCTACAACGCTCAATTATTTTATAACAAAAGCTGAAGACTTCTCAGTTCACGGCTGCCTTTTATTGAGTTTTTTTTTCATTCATTTATTGTGCTGCACCATATCGTATCATATTTTCTATTCTTTACTTTTAGAATATACAGTACTTTAGCACCTTGTCTTAGTGCTATTTGTGTGTGTGTGTGTGTGTGTGTGTGTGTGTGTGTGTGTGTGTGTGTGTGTGTGTGTGTGTGTGTGTGTTGTGTAAGCCCTTCGTTCTGACACCCCCCCCCCCCTCCTCTCGGGAGCTGCTCTGTGGCGTGAACTGACATGGTGGAACGGATCTTTCACCTAACCTCCTGTTAATTATACTTCTGCTTTATTAGTTATCAAGCCAATTACACTGCCACGGTTCCCTGGCTGAAATAACCCTTCATGTTATCTTATATACAGTACAGTGATGGCTGCGGTTTGTGTGTGTGTGTGTGTGGGGGGGGGGGGGGGGCGTTCAATCATATTTTCCTTAGCTGCAAGTAAATTAACCTCCCAGAGCCGTGCCTGTGGTTATACAGTAGCTGCACTGGAGATGATCAGAAGGGACAGGCTGTATTTTTAGAACTCTCTTTTTTTAATCTTTCACATCGGATCACTTAATACGGTATGTGATTTATGTACTAGTACAGTGTATTAAATTAATAGGACGTGAGCATTTCACAACTCCCAGCTCTCTCTTCCTATTTTCTTGTTCGGATCAAACAGCCAGATTTCCACTTCGCTGTTATGTAGGTTCATCTGTGTGGTCGCCCAATATGGTACAGACTCCTCGTTCGGCATTTGAGCCACGGACCACCATTTCATGAGATTTTGCTTCTCATATCCCCTAAAAACTAAGAATATTTTGTTGTCCTCGAATACTTTCTTGTCCACATTTCCATGCTTTATCGATGTGGTACAATAGGATTGATAACAGTCAAACGATCAAAACACGCTTCTACATTCTCTAATGGTGGACACTTCTAAGTGATGCAGATGTTTAACAATGATTTCACTCTTCCCTTCACGGGTCCATTTTGGTTTCATTTTGCGCTCTCAAGAGTTAAAGATATATAAGTTTTCATTTTGGTTACCAACTCTCCGTCATTTAGCTGAGGACCACCTGACCCCCTCAATGACCACTGGTGGTCCCCGGACCACTGCTGTGGGTTAATCTGTGTAGTCGCCCATTGGACCCACGTCTGGTCCCTCCAGTGAGGGGCCGTCCTCGGCCTCTTCTCATGCCGACAGCGGCGCCCTGGTCGTGGGGTTGCCGTGTCGGTCAATGCCTGTCCGGGCTGTCTGGAAGTCTTTCACTGCCTGTCAAAGTCACGACGGAAGCGCAAGCTGCTCTGAGTCACGCAAACAGACCGGACCTCTCTCTCTCTCTGTCTGTAACTTTGCACTGCAGGTATCCATCAGTTTCTCTCTATATATGCTTGTGTTTTTTGATGTCCTTCTTGCACTCAATTCACCCTGGTGAAGGCCTCAGGGCGAAACCCATTGGTCGTTTGAAATAAAGGATTTTTCTACTTCAACTGAACAGCACTGCCTTGGATCGTCTTTATAGTTCGCCACCATCTTACTTCTTTCCACTGTGATCATTTACTAGCTCAAAGGTATAGAACTTCCAATGAGCTATCTACAGTCCAGACTAAAATTGTCTTTGAAAGTTCCCTTGAGAACTTTCAAAAGGATCATCTTTGATGTACAATCCAACACTTGCACATGTTTGGATATGTACTAGCCTATGTTCATGCCTATATATTTATTATATCTGCTCAGATTGTGGAGATTGGGTATATGGTGTATTTTGCCCTGCTACTAAAAAAGTAGGACAGGTGACTTGTTGTATTTATGCATAGATACTTTAAGGTGTATTATGGATGTTGTATTTGCTGGTTCAAAATGTAACATTGATGATGTGGTATTGAAGTGTAATTTTTATTTCTGCCTCTTGGCCAGTTCCCACTTGTAAAACAGACGCAGTCTCAATGTGATTTTACTGGTTAAATAAAGGTTAAATAAATAAAATAAATAAAGAACTCTTGTCCTATATTGAAACCCTCTCCAAAGAGCACCTGTTTGCAGTTTTTCTACATCTAAGGACCCACAAAGCAATTCTTCTTTTTTCTTAACATAATATACAGTAAGTTGACAGGGCTTTATTAATATGTGCGCTTCTATTTTAGAGGTCTGGGCACCTACTGTATATAATCTGGTAATCCAGCTTGTCACGGTTTTGAGTCCAAATCCCGACAACCTTTTGCTGCGGTGTCACCCCCATCGTTCTCCCCATTTCTCATCACTACACTCCTCTACTACACTACACTATATTAATAAAGGCATAAAATAAATATCAAATAAAGGCATAAAAAAGCACAAAAGAAATTGCCAGATGTTCGTCCCAGAATAGACGCACGTCGAGGGTTCAAGCGGCTAACCATCTTTCTATGAATTCATCACGTCTGTGTCTGCTTTGCTTATGCTTTCCTTGTTATCTTCTCTGGCTTCTTCTTCTATCTGTCTCACCTTTCTCAGACCACTTATCGCCGGAGACCCAAAGCTAGAAAAAAACAAAGTGCAAAAGGGTCCTGCCATTAATTTGTTCCAGTCAACCAGGATTTAGCCAACTCTGTAATTGGCCTTACGGTTAATCCCTGCCTTTCTCCTCCTCAGCCACTTTCAATGGAGGGTGAATGACTTCTTCTTCTGCATGTAGCCCAAATTGGCTCAAGGCGCATGCATCCATGCATGCGTGTGTTTGTGCGTGCTTGTGACTCATGCGTGCATGAAAACAGAATTAGGGAACTGTGAAAAGGTTCTGGGCGTGAGAGGCTAGCTCCTGGCTTGTAACACGCCGTCAATTAAAAGGGTTTGCAGCCGGAGGAGATTATGTATGAAGGTATAAGGAGAGGCTGGTATGTGAAATATGCAGTGGCTGTGCTCTCAGCTTTGGTGGACGACACGTGTGCTAATTATTTTTTATTTATTTATTTTAACACGCGTTAGCATCCTTCGGGTGGAAGGGGCGTAAATATGTCATGGGGGGGAAAAAGCACGTGGATTTGCGAGTGGCCCATCTGGATTCCCGAGCAGTATGGATTACCATGCAGATGAGATACCTTCGGAACACCAGATTAATAGTGATGGGAAGATAACATGCCACAAAGAATTCATTATTTCTCCCCCCTTGAATAAATGAGCCCTGGGCCCGTTACTTGACTGCTGCAGCTTCACATGGAGAGCACCATTTAATGGAAACTGATCGCACACTGAATTCATCTTATGTGGGCGTTCTGTTTGTCGGTGTCTGCGCGGCATGTTTATGTGTGTCCATGTATGTGGGCATGCTGCATACATGCGCAGTGTGTAAATCATCTACACTGATGATGCCTGTTGTTTGTGTGTGTGTGTGTGTGTGTGTTTGATTGTTCCTCATTAATTTGTATACGCGTAGAGAACACCGACCCTCGCTTCAGGAGGAAAGGAGAGGTTTCCTTCTGTGTGAGTACGTGCATGCGAGCTAGTACACGCTCGCATGTTCACATAAACGTGCCTGGTATGTGAGAACGGATCTTTTGATATCATATCATATAACACCCTGCATTATTGGACAAAAGAAGACAGTTTTAGGCTGCGGAAGTGTCAGAGGGTGTCAATCATAATGTAGTGGGAGTGAGGGGAAGGGTGGATGATGGGTGGATGGCGTCTCGCTAGCACTCACACAAGGAGGCTTACAGTGCAGATCGAAGAGCAGTTTCTGCCTGGAAACGGCCCCGTCCACGCCCATTTAAGTGAGTTTCCCGAACGCTCAACTCTATCTATGGATTAAGCAATGATCCAACCGTCAGCCTCCGTCCTTGTGGTGTGTGCAGGTTTGCATCTACTGTATAATACCATGCAGTGTTTCACCAGTGGATACGTTCAAGGTTTAAGGTTGTGCTTTATTGTTTCGTCTTGTGTACAGTAGGGTTGGGTGACGATACGAATACATCGTCAATCGCGAATATACGAATCCAATCGCCGAATATTTTTATTTGGCGATTTCTCGGGACGATTTAGCCCAATTAACCTGTAAAGTGTGAGCAACATTTTGAATCAATTTGGCCCAGCAAAGTAGTAACAGCGGCCGGGTGGAAATCACCTCCTCCCGTTATAATGTATGCTCCCACAGTCGCCGCACTCAGCAGCATCGGGCACCGGCATCTCACTGTCTGCGTAACAACTGTAGCCTAAACAACTGTAGCCTACATGTTGTTTAAGCTCCGGAGTCCAGACCCATGCAGTTTAATAATATACAGTCACAACAGAATGCACACAGCTGTCTCGTGTCTCATCACAATCCCAATGCCTCACCCGTGAAGTCGGGGGGGGGGGGGGGAAATAAAAAAACTGTCTACTAGTGTTAGTGTATAGGCTCGGGGATCATAATAGCGCTTAGCTTAGCATTAGCTTAGCGTGTAGCCCCTACTGGGACGATGGGCGGTTGAAAAAAATTGGCATATCGCCCAACCTTAGTGTACAGGTACATAAGAGTAAAACTTAAGACTTAAAACACAGCAAGCACTGCAAACAAAAGGATAGATTAAAGAGTGCAAGAAGAAGCAATGAAAGAGTAAAAAAATATACTATCATATACATGTGCCTGTTTTCGCTGTAGTAGCAAAGTTAGGTAAATGTTTTTGTGAACACCTTCACAGTGGCTTATGTTCCATAATAACATAATTTAGTCAAAGAAGGTGCAATTTGAGGCTACACACACACACACACACACACACACACACACACACACACACACACACACACACACACACACACACACACACACACACACACACACACACACTCGTTGCAAATAAACCTTGGTGCTTTATGGCCCTGCTTTATCAGCACTCCTGATATAATAATAATGAGTTAATGGACCTCATCAAAACCTCAACACGGGCATCATAAACAAAGCTCACAGTGTGATACTAAAGCAGGGCACACAGTAACCACTCTACACAGAGTGATGTACAGAATACCACAGGGATATATAACACACATGCACTAACTGGCATTGTTTATTGCACCAGGCACCGGTCCTCATAAAACAATCATCACATACAATGCGTTGCTAAACAGTCCATAATACAGTTAACCATTAAACATGAATGTACTTTGTCCCCTCCTTTTTACCCTACAGTCTACACCAAATGTCTTTGTCAAAGTTTGAAGGCCAAGCTGCTATTTTTTCACGGAATGTTCACCTGTCATGACATGGCTAGAACAGGGATGCTTACCGTAACAAAACAAAGTGGGGTGCTCTGGAAACATTGGAACTATCCCATTGAGATAGAATGAGCACTTCCACATTCCATTGTTACAGTACAATGGCAGTCAACGCTAGTGTCGCCACTCTTACTAGATTACTCTGAGCATGTCTTTGCCGTTCGCACTGAGTCAATTATTTCCAAAAAGTGTCCATTAAGGTCCACAGTCCGTCCTGTCAGCAGTAGCACAAATCCCCCTCTCTCACACCACTGATGAGGTGGGAAGGTAGGCTATCTCCTAAAAAGTTAAAGCAGTTGGTGCTCAGCTTTGAAAATAACTCAAATCATAAACCAACTAAGTGGAAAAAACAATAAAAGATGCAAGACTGGCTCAGAGGCAATTTGTCTTGTCTATTTGAGAACGCTGACGTGTTTCGGCAAACAGCCTTCTTCAGAGCAGATAGGAAAAGTCCTCAAATAAACATGAGAAATTGCATGTGAGTCAGTCTTCATATTATTTTGGTGTGCCGTTTTTTCCACTTAGTTGGTTTAGGCTCTCTCGTGTTTGCTGTGCAAAGCTTTTCTAACATTTTAGCCTTGTCACGGAACTCCTCAAATACCAATCTGGCTGGTTCGCCAAGTGTTCGAGCAAGTGCCTTTATACCTCGTTTTCTCTAAACAGGATCAATGCATGTGGCCAAAGGCCCTCCTCATACAGGGGAATCAGCATCTGGACATGGTTTTATTCCGCCATTTGCTTTGAGAAACTGTAAATTGCAGATTGATTCAACCAGTTTCTGGTTCATCTTGCCCCTGAACTCAACATCTTTAAAGATGGAGTGCCGTGATTTCTGTTTCACCCTAAAACATGATCATCAATTATTATTATTATTATTATTATTATTATTATTATTATATAAGGAGGAAGACATTTTTCAAAAAAAGTGTATTTGTTAAAATGCCGTTTTATGTGGACATGCCCCACCAGTTTATTAAGTTTGCCTGGTGGGTGGTGATGTGTGGTGATCCACCTGAACTGAAGCCGCACCCACAGCTGTTGTTGTATGATAAAGGGGGATGGGTTAGGGGAGGGGATCATATTGTGATGTCACTATATCATTGTTTTTTCTTTCATTGGCATGTTTGACTTTCAAGGTTTCAGCCTCCAGGAAGGAGAGAATAAAATAGACTCAGGAGCATCATTAAATGTGCATGTGTACGTGTATATAATTAAGCAATAAGCCACGAGAGGTCTCAGGTTATCGGGTATTTTACAATGGCTGGGAGGTGTAGGCAGACCTTCTACCTCCCAGCCATTGTAAAATACCCGATAAGCTGGGGCCTCGAGTGGCTTATTGCTTTTCTAAAACGGTTACAAACATATAGCAATATTAACCTAATAAAACTATTACATTAAAAAAGTAGCTACACTTTGTGCCACCAGATCGAGCCACATTCCTTTACTTGTTTTGCTCAGCAAGTAGACTATGTGACAGGAGAATAGCGCTTGATGTCTTTACGGGGCTGCCTGGAGCCACACATTCACAGTCATATGAGCCGGGCGGTGCTTAGACGCCCGGACGGCATGGGTTCGTAAAGCAATCAAGCGCTCCCCTTCCCCAATACAGCTACAGAGATGCGGAATCAACTGCGAATGATTTAAAGTGATTGAAGGTGTGGGTTATCGGTGATAACGGTCGTCGGTCACGTGACGGCAATTAGAATCAAGTATTGAGACTAACCGTAATTAGAATCTTGGTATATACACAAGCAGCACTCTTTCCCAGTGGCTGCTATAACTACAGTAACCTTGCATGCATGTGAAGACAATGTTTAGCTAGTTAGTCTCTCTATCTATCTCTCTCTCTCTCTCTCTCTCTCTCTCTCTCTCTCTAATGAAGTACTGTCACCTCATGAACAACTGAAACAAAAAACAAAACAAAAATCACGGCTCTCCATCTTTGAACGGGCTCCCGTGCACTGTTCAGAATTCAGTGGATTCACCACACCTCAGGGCCACGCACGTTCAAGGCTATCAGTATATCAATACTCTTCTGAATGTGGAGACTGGCCTCCTTCCACATGTCTCTTTGCTGTTAAGTTTCATTTCATGCTTGCCAGTTCCACTCAAAACCTAGTGTTTGTTGAGGTGTCTGTGGCCAGGAATTAACAGATGCAATAATGTATAATGATTCAGCCACAAGATCCAGCTGAGGGGGTGGGCAATACCTTCTTACCCTTTTCTGTATCGTATAAAAAATGCAAAGGTAGATCTAGTTCCGACAAAATGTATCAATGGGTTGAAACAACCATTAAACTGGGCTCTGTGCCAGCCTGTGCCAAATGTTGAGCCTTCTGCTACTATCTATGAACTATAGGCAGAACTAAATCTACGGATTGCAACGTTTTACATCTCCTTTCCAACTCATATCCAATTGCGTGTAGTGAGATTAGCACATCCCTGAATTGTGGCACATCGCTGTACTGTTTTCATCAGTGGTGATGCAGATTTATTTTTACTTGATCTCTCCCATATTTCATTAAAAACCTCTTCCCCTACATTTGCTGCCCCAATATGGATAATGTGATTGATCTTACTAATGTAGTTTTGACTACTTTTGCACCATTGAGCTTTTCAAGTGGGCCCTATCTATATAAAGACAACCTTTATATTCCCACCATATCAGCGGACCTGAACAAAGTTGCTGTTTCGCAATTGTTTGCAAAGTTGCTGTTCTTCTATTAACTGATTGATCTCAAGTACCTTGTTTGGCAGAATCTCCTTTTGTTTGGTTGCTACTGTACTTCAAATGCCCTCTTGTGTATAATTGTTCTGTGTATTACTGGTTCTGTGCATGGCTGCTTACACAAGTGTGTGCCGATTAGAGTACGTTTTCAGAAAGCAAGAGTTTGCAAGCTTCTACTCGTAACGAATAGCCACGTGTTGGAGGGATGGAGCTTGATAACCGATACCCGAAAGAATCTGATAACAAGCTTATTGAGTTCTCGGAATCAATAAGCTTTAGGTTTATCAAGCCTGTTATCGAGCATAGCGGCCCATGACGTCATGTTTAAACAATCAAGACAAGAGGCGATCAAGAAATAAATCATCCATGCTGGTACAAACATGTCGGCCTGAAAGTGTATTGATACCTGCCAACCAGCGCTGGCCGCTTCTAAAGTGGTTTCTTTAATATTATTGTATTGGTAAAAAAGGTCAGTTGCCTTCCATCTATTAGAACAGTTCTGCCATCTCCAGTTCCTTCTGTCAACTTGTCACCGTCATCATCCTGGGCGGGTTGGTGTTGACAGCAGTCCCAGCAGGTGGAGCAGCATCCAGAGCCTCTGGCTGTGGTTGCTTTACACACTTTATATTGCCAAAATGTGGCACATATATATATATATATATATATATATATATATAAACACGTATATACCTGTGTGTATACCTAGCTTTGTCTCATGGGGTGTGAAAGATGTTCCAGACATTGCAATTTGAAGGGGTGTGTGTGTGTGTGTGTGTGTGTGCGTGTGTGTGCGCGTGTGCGTGTGCGTGTGCGTGTGCGTGTGCGTGTGTGTGTGTGTGTGTGTGTGTGTGTGTGTGTGTGTGTGTGTGTGTGTGTGTGCGCGCCAGCCATAAGAGTCAAAACAGTGCATGAGGGCATTGGGCATTAACACTAGGCTCACTACAGTGACAGGGCCCTGCAGCGTCGTTCATCGTGCACACACGCACACACACGCGTGCACACACACACACACACACACCGAGCACAAAATATGGATTTGGAGTTGAGCTGTTAGCTGTGTGCTGTTGTGCTTGAGGCACTGTTTAAGGTTCAAGGTTGTACTTTATTTTTGTTACAGGTACATAAGAGTAAAACTTATTTTTGGTTTGGCTTCCATCAGACAATGCAGCTGCATAACGGTAGAATAATGATTAAAAACATAACGTGAAAAGATTAAAGAAAGGCAGAGAGTGCAACAGAGACCATGGAGAGAATAAGATAGACTCAAGAGCATATCATCAAATGTGCATATAATCTATATGCACATATATACCAGCAGTACTCTTAACCAGTGGCTGCTACCTAACCTTGTGAATACAATGTTTAGCCCCTCTCTCTCTCTCTCTCTCTCTCTCTCTCTCTCTCTCTCTCTGCTTTATGGTGTCGTCCGCTCACAGTTAACAGTTTTTGTGTTGAACTGTACTGTAATTCTGCAAACCAATCAATCAATCAACCAACCTCTCTCAATTCAAATTCAATTCAATTGAGCTTTATTGCCATGAGAAAACATGTGTTTACATTGCCAAAGCAAAAGTGGAACAAAACAATCAAGATACACCAATGTATGTACAAATACATATTGAAATTAAGGTGTAACACTTTGCTTGTGAAACTATAAAAAGCATTGTGCATTCTCTCTCTCTCTCTCTCTCTCTCTCTCTCTCTCTCTCTCTCTCTCTCTCTCTCTCTCTCCCCTCATTACTTTCCCCTGGCTCTCTACTGCCACGGGGCCCCTGCAGGACCTTGGTATGGCCTGCATGCTAGTGGAACTTCTATCAGTGCAGTCTGTGCTCTTTTTTATTATACGTTCGTCCCACACTTTAGTTCATTAGTTTTGATCTTTGTGTGAAACGCTTTGTTTCACACAAAACTTTAAAAGTGCTATGCAAATCAAATCTCCTTCGCCATGCACCAACTGTTTTTCCGCTGGTGGGCATGTTGCAAAAAAAAGTACCGGTAAGCCGTGTTTAAAAAGTTGAATCCCCCAAGACACGATCCACGATCTCCAAATCGCAGTTCACTCACAGTTTGGAAAGATTATTATGGGTTTAAATTATAAACGGCTTGTCATACAACATTTTAGAATTAAACTTTTGACAGATGGGTAGAGCGGCAGTTTGGGGGTAACAGAAGTTTCCCTGGTTTTATCCCCGGCTCTGACTGCTGGCTTCGTGTCAAATTGTCCTTAAGCAAGACATTGACAAATTTTCGACTGCTCCCTGGGAGCTCTCCAATAGCTGTCCACTGCTCCGAATAGTTAGTATGGGTTTAATGTAAAGAACCAACTCCAGGCCAAAACTACAACTAAATGCCATATATGCCATTAGACAAACATAAAACGTCTGTCTCATCCAGCCCCCCCCCCCCCCCCCCCTTGTGACGTCATGTGACAGTCAAGTCCATGGACATGACCTGGACATCGTTAATGTGGGATTGCCATGTGCTCATCTTATCTAATCTCATCTTGCCACGTCCCGTCCTCCATTTTGGATCAATAGCAGCACGGAATGGCTGATTCCTCAAAGGGCCTGCTCTTCTTCAGACACACGTGGGCAGTCCAAGGTTGTTGTGCCTCTCTCTCTCTCTCTCTCTCTCTCTCTCTCTCTAGCTCAGGAACATTGGCGCTACTTTGATGTGTATGTATATATATATATATATATATATATATATATATATATATATATATATATTTCTCTTTCTTTGCAAATGTGATTGGATTTTCTAGTGCGTGCATGTGTGCGTGTGTGACATGTGTGTGTGTGTCTGTGTGTTTATGTGAGTGAAAGCGAGGGGTGGAGAAGCTTAAGAGACGGAAAAAGAGCAATCACCATTTGCCTATAAATTACGGGCGATGGTTTGAATTGCTACTGTATGTGTTGCAGTTTCAACTATAGTAATTATACTCCCCTTCGGCTTTTCTGAACTCCATTTCTAATTGGCCTGTCCTTTATAGACTGTCCTCCCACTTATTTGCTTATACAACAGTGGACTGTCAGGGAGGTAATTTTACCAGAGTGCCATACTGTCTCTTTCATCTTAGATCTGTCGATTGCATTACTCTTCAATAAGGCTTTGCCCTGCTTATTATGGAAACCTCCATAATTATGTTACTTTTCAGGATTCAAATAATAAACTGAGCGCTGCAACTATACTGTTGTTGTCGCGACCATATTATCGGTCTCATTTACTATGAAAACCTTCATCTCCCGTCCGTCCGTCAGTGTGTTAGGATCACCCCACGGCCTATGGTCACGCCTCCATGTATGGCCACGCCTTGTGACATCACGGTTTGTGACACTTCACGCCACCATTTATGGCCATCTCCATATATGAAGATCACGAGACTGACCTCATCTAACCCTGGATAACCACACATGGAGTCGACACAGTCTCCTGTGTAGACTCTCCCCCCCCCCCGGCTCCTCAACCCCCCAGCCATGACGGTCCGCGAACATTTGATGAACTCTCAGTCAGTCCGTGGCAGGATGAACCCTATACTGATTTTTGCAACCCAGTGGGCTTTTCTGTTGCCCCAGCCTTCAGCCAAGGCAACATGGCCTCTACGGGCCGTTAGTCTTGTGAATATTCATCTTTATTTTAATTTTAATTTTTAATTTTTTGCTTTTGCCACTGATCTCTCTCTCTTAGCAGCAGCAGCATCAACCATGAATTTATTTATTTCCCCCCCCTCATTCTCCCTGGACTGCACGCCCCCATGAATATATGATAGCCATGATTCTCGGTAGCAGTCAAAGTGTGCCAGTGTAAAACCTCCAGTCTGTTATGCGAGGCCCACTGGGCCCCTGAAGGACACAGAAGCAGCAGGAGAGGTTGCAGTGGGCGCGTGCCAAGACCAAGAAGAGGTGCTCGGAATGTGGGTCACTCACTGCCAACCCCAACCCCCATGCACCCGTCAACCTCCCTGCCGCCCACAGCTGCAACTTACCCAGTGTTGTTTTGGGCAGCAAATTTCTATTTTTAGTTTAGTCATAGTCTTTGGAATGAAACTTCATTTACTGAAATGTTTTAGTGTTACTCTAGTTTAAAGTCTAGTCTGGTCTAGTGTCTAGTCGACGAAATATCGTACAATTTTGGTCGACTAAATCTACAGTTGATTTAGTTGAGTAAAATGTATTTTGGCGGTCCTTGATGCTGTCGTAATGGCTGATTTGACACTTAGTGTCATAATAGCTGATCTACAAGTGTTGAGTGTCGCTTTTAGATCGGCAATTTTCAGCATGCAACCAAGTGTAAAATGACTTATACTGGATCTCTTGTCCACTAGACCCTCCCTAACATTTTTGTCTTTTTTATCTGTTCACGAAATTGTTAAATATTTAGTCTTAGTTTTAGTCATCATAGCTTAGAGTTTTCATTTAGTTTCCATGTAGTTTTCGTCAGTGAAAAAAGGTAGTCGATGAACATTTTCATCATAGTATTAATCGACGAAATAAGCATTGCACAACCCTGAATGATGGAGTGCCGTGATGTGTCCCCCCCTAAAACATGATCATATGATCATCAGGTATTATAATTATACTAGGAGGAAGTGTTTTTCAAAAAAAGTGCACAGAAAGTGTTAAAATTATGTTTTTATGTGGCCACACCCACCAGTTCATGACAAGTATACCTGGATTTCACCTTAGCACCTGAACTGAAACCTCATCCACAGCTGTTGTATGATAATGCTGTGCCGAATATAAGACGACTCTGATTATAAGACGACCCACATTTTTCAAAAAGTCCCTTATTATAATACGATTTTTTTAGGATATTTTCATTGGAAAAAAACAAAACATAGTCTTATATTCAGCACAATAGGGTAGTAACGTTAACTCCATAAACACATACAAAACAGAAAAAGTACTAAAATCACAGCGCTCCATCTTGAAGTAAAGAAACAACAACAACTTAGAATTCCACCCGAGAGCCGTATACCGTCGCCAAACGGCATTTTATTCTGATTATGATTCTCCTCTGCTGGGCTGGTGGCAGCGGAAACAGAGCCATCACAGACTTTCAATTAGCGATTACCGCTCTTCCTCCCTGGAAAAAGAGTGCCTGCAGTGTCCCCGACGCTCGCCTGCAAACAGCTGGCCCTTCGTCGCTCGCTGCAAAACGCACGCCTGTGCCATTAATAAGCTTTATTGCAGCGTGGCTGACATTTCCATGATGTCTTTTTAATTATTTTGATTGATAGTTTTGAATGGAGATGGATCCAGGACTACGAGGGTCTGTCTCTGTGTGTCTGTGTGCGTGTGTGTGCATGCGTGCATGTGTGTGAGAAGGGAAGGTTCGGAGAAGATCTGTGATTGCTTTTGCTATAGACATAACCTTTCAAGCTCAAATGTAAATGGTGCCCCACGGGTAGCCGACTCAGCGTATATCCCTGCCATTTAGATTGTTTTAGAGAAGGAAACGAGTTACCCTGCAGTGAATGTGCCAATGCCACCCCCGTAGAGGTTATATCACTCTGTTTTCTTTACATGGCGGTGGCTCAGGGGTAGAGTGGCCAGATGGGTTCCCAGTTCGAACCCGGGCTCCCCCAGAGTTGGTGTCGAAGTGTCCTTGAGCAAGACACTTACTGAACCCCTAATTGCTCCCGATGTGCTGTTTCGTGCCTTGCATGGTCAGAGATGGGCAGTATTTGAAATACGTATTTGAAATACTTTTTTGTATTTTGTAATTTGTATTTCGCTGAGATGGAAGAAATGAGATGTATTTTGTATTTAGATACATTTTTTGACCCAGTATTTGTATTTTGTATCAAAATACATTTTCAATATATTTTGCCCATCAGAGATGGGCAGTATTTGAAATACATGTATTTGAAATACGTATTTGAAATACTTTTTTGTATTTTGTAATATGTATTTCGATGGGGATGGAAGATGTATTTTGTATTTAGATACATGTATTTGAAATACGTATTTGAAATACTTTTTTGTATTTTGTAATATGTATTTCGATGGGGATGGAAGATGTATTTTGTATTTAGATAAATTTTTTGACCCACTATTTGTATTTTGTATCAAAATACATTTTCAATGTATTTTGCCCATCTCTGTGCATGGTGTCCTCGGTCGGTCATTGGTGTATGAATGGGTGAATGTAATGCACAATCTATGTAAAGTGCCTTGAATGAAGGCACTATATAAATGCACCATTTACTATGAATAAAAACATATAATTGGCCATTTTTCCTCCTTGCTGTTGATACTTTGAAAATGTGCATTATGCCAGGTAGTACTGTATCTCCTGCATAATGCATGCAGAGCATAATTTATACAAATTTTCTTCCAATAATTTAGCATTTCAACCCAAGCTTGCTATGTGCCATTTAACATTTCCTTGCAGAAAAGTCGGTAAAGACTAAAGAACTGCTCCTATCAGCGGTGCTGAGCACTAGTCACAATTACATTACAGTTTACAGGTTAGGCATTTAACAGGCACTTTCATCCCGGGCGACGTACAAAAGTGCAACATTAAACAAGCACACTTAAAGGCACTTACTAATTTGAAAGATTAATGCTGAGCCTTTTCAAAAAACTGCGGCTCCATTGGGCCGGAGGCAGTAATTGACGGTCAGTGTGTCTCTCACTCGCCATTCTCCTTTTTCTCTTTAAATGGGTGCGGCATTAACCTCCTAATGACCGTTATCTTGCTGGAGAACTTGTGGAGGAGACGATTAAATTCACTGCTCGGGCCCTGAGGCCAGTCGAGTCTGTTGGTTTTTGCCAAACAAATCAAGGCATCTGTGAACAACAGCCACGTGACTATGGTCAAGGAAGACAATTACCACACTTCACAATCTGCGAAAGGCCAACTCATGTCCATAATTAAATGGTCCATTTATATATAGTGCCTTCATCCAAGGTGCTTTACAATGATTGCATTACATTCACCCATGCAACCAGGGAGCAATTACGGCTTCAGTTTCATGCTCAAGGACACTTCGACACCAACTCTGAGGGAGCCCACAGGGATCGAACTGGGAACCTTCCGGTTCCCACGCGGCCGTTCTACCTCCAGAGCCTGGCTTTTTCGATGGGCGCCAATGGGACGCTTATTTTACAGCGCCGGCTACTACTAGTAGGGCGGTGTTATATTATAATCTCACAAAAACTATGCCTAAATCTAACCCATAACCTCAGTAAAACTATGCCTAAACCTAACCTGTAAAACAAGCGCCCCTCAGCGACCGTCGACACCCAGGCTCTGCAAAAAAAGACTCTCCCGTCCATGCCTGCATAGCTGGAAATCAGGACCAACCCTAATTTGCTTGCTTCCTGCTCCAAGGGAGCTCAACTAAACAGATTTTCATTGCAAAACTGAAAAGCTGTATTGAAAGATTGCACACCTCGCGGCCCACGCACGCTATGCAAAACGCAAAGGGGACACCTGTGCTCTGCCTCCATCGTTATACGTCTCATAAATTCTCGTTTAAACTATCCCCTCCTGCTGAAGGCTGCATGGCAACAACTCATATTCCATAACTTGTACTTTTAGTGTATTTAATAAATGATCGTAATGTTGTTGGACTGCACGGCACATACAAAATCAATGGTTTTGACTGTGCCAGTTGGTCCAAGAAGGCTCTTGTTGTCACCCTGCTTGTGGTCTGTGTGCGCGTGTATCGAATTCGCTATATTATGTTAACGAGCATGGGTTCAGAAAAGGAGCGCCTGTGGTCAGTATAGCGTGGGTTCCTTTGTCCCCCATTCGCCAAAAATCTGTGTCTGCCGAACAGCCTCTGACCTGCGATTGGCCGTGGCTTGTCTAGACAGAGATTTGTTGCCAAATAGACGAGACAAGTTGTGAGTCAGCATCCAAATTTGGACTTCAGATGAGACTAGACTCGACAGGCACACACACACACACACGCACACACACACGCATGCGCGCACACACGCACACTCACACACTCAAACACACACTCCGACACACACAGCCCGAGGGCCAGTTGTGTGGGAAGAGGGAACAAACTAGAGACCATATTTGTCTTCAGTGGTGTAAAGTAATTCATTTAGGTTTTGATTATTATCACAAGACATACACTACATTTACCACTTCTGCAATATGTAGGCCTATACTTTGTCTATTTTTAAATTGCCGAGACCAGACTCATTGGAAGTGGAACTACACTGCAGTTGTTGGGGTACCATATTTATCTACAGTGATTCATACTCTCTCTCCCTGTCACTCCCGTATATTTGGGTCCATTCTCCGTTCCCCTCCCTGCCTGTCTGTCTCTGTCTTGCTGTCTCTTGCGTGGAGCATCAGAACAGCATCGCATACGTTGATTAAACAACAACCATGGAGGTAGAATTCTCCCCCGGGGTTTCTCTTGAGCTTTGTTCAAGTGTTCTGTTTTGACCAAAGTTTCCGAGACCATGTTGATTTTAGTCTGACCCTCCACACACACACACATCACACACGCACATGCACGCACATGCATGCACACACGCCCACACGCCCACACGCGCACACGCGCATGCGCCCACACTTATCTTATCTCCCTCATTTTAATTTCCTCCTTCATTTGCCTTCTTTCCCACATCCACTCTCTCTCGTCATCATGGTCCCTTGATGTGCGCCAGGGACAGGCCTCTCCTGTGAAGGGCACTTTGCTTGATTACGCTCGTGATAAAATAAAATCACAAATAAATGTGAAGAGGCCTCGTGGGAAGGAGGAACGAGCTGCACTCACCGCCATGCACCCATTATGTCTTCATGTGTTCTCCATTTTCTCTCATCACATGCCCGCTAAAGTTTAGCGGGCATGTACAGGTAATATACAGGTGTGATGGTACAATTCGGGAGTTTACCGGAGTTTGTTGGAAAGTTTAACGGGAGTTTCCTGTAATATACACATCCGTATTCCATGCTTTTTGCTCAGTGTTTAGAGCTTGATAAAAAATTCATACGAGGTCATATATGCATCATAACAGTTTGAGCATGCAGATCATGGCCGTGAGCGAGCCTGGCGCGACAATGGAGGGCAATCACTTCTGGGTCGGCCGGATGAGGTCTCTTCTCCTCTGCTTATGTCGCGTATTTATCTGGCTAAAATGTATGGCTAAAATGTATAGTGGACATGTTTTGATTTTGGTGTACTGGTTAGCAAGCGTTGACAGTACAATTAAAGGTATATTCAGTGTTTTCACTTAATTCAAATATCACTTATTTTTTTGTTTTGTTGTGATAATCCTCCCTACTATAGAGTGTGCTGACCATATAAGGAGTTCCTCCCTGTCCCCAGTTAACCCCTGGGGGTCAAAAAACCTTAGGTTTCGTTTTTTACTCTCTATCCTGATTGGACGAAAGGCTGGGTCCCACAGCCAAAAACGAAACCTAAGGTTTTTTGAGTGAAATCACTGAATATACCTTTAACTATTGTTCTTATACTTGCGCTTATTTGACCGGAATCAGGTTCATGGTTCATTGAATTAGCTGCGTTCGTTCTTTACCCCATGACACTGTGAAATTGTTGAGCGTTTAATCTCTCCGCAAAAGCAAAAAGAAAACATCACAGCATGTGGTATTTTCTGAGGAGGCTCCATGCTTGATGTCCCTGCATGTATTAATTGTTTAATTTGACACGCTGTCTCACTGTGAGGAAGTGAAGATTAATTGCTAGGAAACTATACTGACACCATCGCTCGCTGTGCGATCTATTTCTTTACCTTGTACAGTGCATAATTCCACTGGACTTTCATTAATTCAACCCGGATAACATTTCAGTGCCATGCAGACTGCATGAAATCACAAACACTCTATATTGCAGTGGTTTTCAACCAGTGGTCCTTGAGGGGGTCCCAGCTAAATGATGGAGTTGGTAACCAAATGGACCCTTATTGAT
>NC_139716.1:23070724-23385724 GCF_964188405.1 Protomyctophum parallelum | reverse complement strand
CCCCATACACACACACACACCCACACACACACACACACACACACACACACACACACACACACACCCCTGCAACACCATTCCACCCGCCCACCCACACAGCTCATCAACGTGAAGCGAAAGTGCAACAGGGGTGGGGGAGATATGGCAACCACTCCATCACTCGTTGGCTGTGTGCCACGATGCTTTCAGCACGACGGGACCCTTTCCATCTGCCAGAGAGAGAGAGAGAGAGAGGTGTCCGTCAGGGGGCGGGGGCGAGAACCCTCCTGGTTTTCCAACAAGTTGGAGTGATGATAAAAAAAACACAGTTTGAGAGAGGTGGTCGCGTGCGTGCATGCGTGTGTACCTGCACTTGCATTTAATGTCCCCACAAGTATAGTATAATTTGAGAAGTAGACATTCTGGGTGACCGTGTCCTGATCCACTCAAGAGAAAGACATGCTTTTTTATCGGTTTCTAGAATTAGGGAAAGATTGAGGTTAGGATCAGACATTCAGATGTAGGTTTAGAGGTTAGGGTTGGAGTTAATAGTTATGGTTGAAAACCACTGTCCTAAAATGTTGTTGATGTCCTCACAAGTATAGTAGAGTGCTACCAGTGCGCGTGTGTGTGATGAAGCGCTCCAGATCTTTCATCATAGGCTGTCAGATGCTGCCTCCTGATAGAGAACGTCACTGATTGGACGGGTCAGGACTCCAATCTCCCGCCGCGTGCCACATAGAGCGGGAAACAATTCACCACCTTACAGAACCAACCCCACACACACACAGGCACGCGCACACACACACACACACACACACACACACACACACACACACAGATGCACGTTTATGGTGATGGGTTGCGAAGGTAATTGTGTGTGTGTAGGCCCACGCTGTACCGCTGTGTATGTCATTTCAAACACGTACGGTGCCACCGGACATACAACTCTGTATGCGTTGCACGCACATGCGCACATGCTCACACACACACACACACAAGAAAACACACACACACACACACACATGAGCACGTTTGTGCGCACACGCACACACACACATATACATACACTCTCTCTCCTAATATGAGGCACATTATACAGTATATCAGTCTCTCTCTCTCTCTCTCTCTCTCTCTCTCTATGGGCTAATGATGCTCGCTCGGCCCATTCACTGGAATTCTTTAATGACAGGAAACGGTAGGAAGCGGAAGACGCTGACCTGTCTTTTATTGAGAATAATGGAGTCAAAATGGCTTCCCATCAGCGCAGATATTTCCCAGGTGGCTGTCCATTTATCACTGGGCCCCGCCCACGCTCCTTCAGGCGACAATAATACACACGCACACACACGCACGCAGACAGACACACACACACGCACACACACACACACACACACACACACACACAGACACACACACACACACACACACACACACACACACACACAGACACATGCACATGCACATACACGCGCACACATACACGCACAAACGCAGCTCACACAGTTCTTGTCAGAAACAGAACAGTTCAGTAGATTGAGTGAATTGAGAGTTCAGAACATTGTCATTGAGAAAGGGGGTCATTTGCCAAGGTGTTATCATGTTAATTCTATTCAAATTCCCTGAACAGATAGATTCCCTCTGCTGGACACTTCTTTTAGGTAGCAAAAGAAGCAGTAGAATTAGCATTAGGCTAATCAGTGAATAACACCTGCATGTATTTTCAGACAACCTTCAAGATGGATTGATGATTTTTGTATTTTGTTATAAGGTTTCCGCCCGACATACAGGCGCCGATGTGCAAAATTGCAAAGCGTGGTGCATACTCTATTCCGTCCAGCACCACGCACGGCTCGCCAACTCAGATGTCGCGCTTGTTGATAGCCGTGCCGGCACCCCACCGCTCTGTTGTGTCTCGCATCTCCAGGCCCTGCACACTGTCGGTACCGCCACCGCTTCCTCCCGCCTTGTTGTCAAGTGATGTAAAATAGAGAAATGTAATATAGAGAGGGGCCTCGGCAGTGCAAATGTTGTTTAGTGTCGCTCGGGCACGGTGGAATATTCATGGAAGCAGTAGGGCGCCTTTTCCGTCCCAGATTTTTAGGCGACGTGGATTTATCTTGTCTTTTTGTTGTCAGGCTCTGCTTAACCCATTTAGGGCGGCAACCTCTTTTGGTGTTTTAAGGATTATGTTATAATCTTTAGCTGTTGAAAAATAGCAGATCTACAAGCTCGTATATTTATTCTTTCAGAGCGAACGCTTTTAACTCATATCTTTTGGGGGTCCCTATAGCTGGAACAACATATTTTCAGACTGGGATCGGCAGCGGCCACTTACATAATGTTTGGGGTCCTTGACATGAAACAGTTTGAGAACCACTGACGTCTGTAGAAAGTAGAAACATAAGGTTTTTCAGAAAACTGTCAGGATTTGTAAAGACATTTTGTAGAATCCGATCTCAGCTCTAAACGGGTTAAGGACTGAGATTACTGCACCGAAAAATTGCTCCCAGTGGGGGATTTAAAGGCAACGTTTTATAGTCCACTCTGTTCCTCGTCTCCTCCCTAGTTCCTCCTCCCTAGTTCCCTATTCTACTCCTCACCTTTTTTCATCCCCTCCCTCTAGCTGTTGAAATGTGGTCGTTCTGTCCGTGCATACACGAATAGAAAACCCCAAAATCTGAATACTGTTTTGACCGCAACAGTAGCCTCAGTACCAGGCTTTCATTTTCATCAGTGCAAAAAAAATGAAAGCCTGGAGGAACGCATTGGCCACTCTGGTCTAGAAGTGGGAGGAGTCAACCCTAATATCAGGCCCATTTTTCTGACCCGAGCATGCATGAAACATCGAGTCAGGCCCCGGCCGTTCCTTTCTAAAACATTCAACATCACATCGACGTCGATGGACTGAATTTTTCAGCGAGGCATCTTTCCTCACCCCGACAGGCTTAATTGCACCTTTATGGATTTGTGCGCTCCGACGTGCATTGTGTACACAATGCCCTCGCTCGGTCTAATGAACGCCAGACTGATGATGTGTATTCACATCGTATCGTATGTGTGATCACGCCGATGGCAGAACTGACGTGCTGACGCATCATGGCTGGTGGTTTGATAGAACTGACATGCCTTCATCATGTCTGATGGTTTGATATAACTGACATGCCTTCATCATGGCTGATGGTTGTCGTCCAGCATCAATAAATTATATATTGAGGGTTTTATATTCACATTCATAAGTCACACCCCAAGCTACTGGGCCAGGGTGTTCTGCTCTGCTAGCCACGGCATTGATTTTAATAACACATGGCACACGGAGAGAATAATCAGGCGGAATAAAGGACATTGATTACCACTGCTGGTGCTGTGGAAAGGTGAATAGGCCATGCGTGTGTGTGTGTGTGTGTGTGTGTGTGTGTGTGTGTGTGTGTGTGTGTGTGTGTGTGTGTGTGTGTGTGTGTGTGTGTGTGTGTGTGCGTGTGCGTGTGCGTGCATTCCTGCGTTTGTATATCGTTTCTCCGGCAGGGAGAACCTCCTGAGGGTTCATTTTGCCCCAACCATTTTGTATCAACAATGGCTCTTGCACAAAGATCCGTCTCGTGTCGAAAAGAGACAAGCATCTCGCAGAGAGAAGCCGGTGGTTATACTCGTTACTACACTGCGGAACAAATGCAGGTATGCTGAGTGGGCGTGGGGAGATGTGGGTGCTGCTATGGGAGGTTTTTGGTTATATAAGGGTGCAAAGGGTGCGAGTGTTAATCAAGAAATAATCAATTTCATTGATTGCAAAAAAAGAAAATATTTTTGCTAAATATTAAATAATATTACCTATATTTCTATTTTTCGCAAATAAAGTAAATAGTGAATATGCAGTGATCTACACAATTTATTCTACGACAAAGTAGTAAATTATAAAGACAGACAAATCTACCGAATAATGAATGAATAATCAGTAATCATTGTGGTTGGTGATACCTCTTTATGGGACATATTTGCATTCATGGCAGTCTGCATTGTCACACGAATGACCCTTGCACCCTGTTTAGTGTGCTTTGACCAATGGGCTGCTTATCAGCCCGCGGACACTCATCAGCCCGCGGACCCCTTAGAGTATATATTAATAGAGACGGCACCGGATTTCTCCGCCCATCCACTTTAAGTTGCATTAAGTTGCTCAAAAGCGCATGAGGCGATTTCACTCCTCCTTCCGGGTATAGGAAGAGAGTGCATTCTGGGATGGATTGTCCCAATATTCACGTATGAAACATAGCGTTCACGTGTCATGGGCCCAATAACATGAACGTGCGCAATGATAGTCAACGGCCCAGCGCGCTCGAGCGCTGGCTCGAGCTGCAATACCAAATTCGGCCACTATGTCCATTTTGCCTCAAGGTTTCCTCCCGGTTCCGTCTATATTAATATATACTCTATAGGCGGACCCCCATTTGAAAAGATATGACAGTGACCCCCATAAGAGAAGATTTTTACGGCTCTAGCCCTGCAAGACCCGGATATATTTATACTTGCAAACAAGAGATTTCAACCATACTACTACTTTGTACTACTAGGACTTTGCAGAGGAAATTATGTAAAAAATAAATGCACATGTATAATAACTATTAAAATAATAATAACTTAATAATTTACATTTTGGGGGGATATTTTTCACAATAATGAATGTACATGTTCTAGACATTCTAATGATCACTAAAAAAAAATCCAATTAAGTAATTAATTAAAATATAAATGTTGACCAAAGGCATCGCTGGGTCTTGCAGGGTTAGCAGTGATGCTCAACCTGTTTAATTTCAAGCACCCCCAGTTTAATGGTATTTCTATCTCTGAGACTCCAATTTATATTGTAAAATCAATGTTAATTTAACTCTGGACCGTAACGGGTCCATTTGGTTCCATTTGTACACTCAGAGTTACAGACCCATAAGGGTCCATTTGGTTCCAAACTATCAATTAGCTGGGGACCCCCTGGAACTCCTCAAGGACCCCTGGGGGTCCCCGGACCCAACTTTGAGATCAATGTTCTCTCGTCTCTAGTGTTGACAGCAAACTTGAATTTAGTTTAGTCATACAGTCTTTTGAATGGAATTAGCAGGAATGGAATGGAATTTTAAAATGGGCGACTTGTGTATAGAGCTTACCAAAATCTCCTTGAGGGGGCGTCAACATATGTGACCAGATTTGACTGAGAGACTGCCATCACGCAAATTCCAGCTTTTCACCTGAGTTAATAGCCCAGGCAGACTCTTCACATACTAGAGCATGTCTGAAATATGTGTCAGAGCTGAAATTGACATGTAAATATGAAATAAATGCCCAAACATGTAGCTAGGTGTAATGTTGGAGACCACAGAAGTGAACCTTCTTTTCAAGCCTGTTTTCTCAACTCGCTGTTACATTACTCTATAAGCCATATCTCCAAAACTGGTGGGTCAAACTGAACAACCAATATGTCAGTTGAAGATATGCTTCCCTGCTTTCATATGACATGAAAAAAACGAAAAAAAAAAAAAAAAAACAATCAGTCAGTCAAATTTAGTCACATATGTGTCACGTGGTAGCGGCCGCCATACTTGTTGGCTTGTCTGGTTTGTTTACATTGAGCGACTATCCCGTGTGCTGGTATACGTTATTTTTGTAAACTGACCTCACAACGGTGCAGACTTGCTCAGTAAATAAGTGCCACAGCAGGTCACGTCGAGGGAATGGGCCAGAAAACGGAATTTGATTTTCAGCTTTCCAGGAACCCAGATTGACGAGTTTACAAATGGCTTGGATCTCGGCTGTACGGCGCACGGGCGCAGAGACATAACGTTCAACAAATGATCTAAGCACAGCCGTGTTTGTTCACGACATTTTCTTTGTCCTTGTAATGTATTTGGGCCCGACGTTCTTTCTATCCATCCTGGTGTTGGTTCACTATATGTTGTCGCCAAGAACGAGCTCAATAAAACATACCAGCGTCACTCTATTCTGAGTGATGTGCGCTAGAGTTTAAAGCCAACAAGAATGGCGCCGCTAGCTTTTCAGACGCCGCCCCCCCCTCTTGGTGACGTACACGTTTTTACACCCTATAGGGCGGAAGTGGTTCATGTAGAATAAACTAAGTTATTTTACAAGAAGTCTACACAATTAGAGAATGTAGTAGAATTGATGGGACACCTGGGAGAGAGGGAGAAAATCACAGCTGTCGAGAGAGAGAGAGAGAGAGAGAGAGAGAGAGAGAGAGAGAGAGAGAAGCAAATGAGCAGAGTGAGAAGGATGACTGACAGACAGACAGACAGACAGATGACAAGAAGAGGATATGCTCATTAAGACAAACCATTGTTCTTAAGACATGGATTAATGAGAGAGCAACTTGCACATGCACGCACGTCACACACACACCACACACACACACACACCCTCTCACACACACACACACACACACAAACACAGAGGCAATTAAACTGTAATTAAATTGTACTGTCCTTCTTGTTTGTGTATCTATGGTTGTCTGTATATGTTGAGTATGAACCAAGACAAATTCCTATCACTTGTTGACATGGCAAATAAATTATTGAATCTTGAATCTTGAAACTGTTGTCGTATATACCAAGTCTGCTTTTGTTTGTGTTGGATTGTGTGCTGTTTGTGTGGGTGGTAGAGGGGTGTCATGCTAATTGACTTTGCATTATAATTTTTTTGTTTGTATCCACATTTATGCGTGCGTGCTTGCGTGCGTGCGTGCGTGTGTGGGAGGGCAGCAGGTGGTGAGGGGACACAGGTGTTAGGAGCACATGGTGCGAGCGGAGGTTGAAGCATGCATGTCAGTGTGATTGTGATATGCGCTGGCGGAGTTGTCGAGTTGAGTCCGTTCCGACTCGCTTTTGCACGCATACTGTATGCACGCACACACACACACGCACGTGCGGGCGAGTATGCAGACACACAAAATGGATGTGTGCCGTACGTATCACCCCACAACAAGAAGAAAATGGAGGTTGACTCAAGCGGATCGAATTATACATACAGTACAAACAGAAAATTGCTGACAGACAATCTAAATCTGAAAACTTTTTTGTTGCAGATTATGAGATTCATCCAAGGAAATTGCTTATTTATTAGTCTGTACAGTATGTGAGTTGTTTTGTCAGTCTCTCTCTCGCACGCACGCACGCGCACACACGCACACACGCACGTGTGCATTGGTGCGTGAGTGATTCTTACCTTGTGTCTCTGCTGACGACATGCTACCGTTCCATGAACGTGCGCGAGACTCGCGCACAACGGGGGTGATTATTATTCGTATCTCCTTCGCATGTATTACAGTGTCATCATATCACTGGCCATGCGTGTCTCTGCAAAGCTAGCAAACATGGCGCTGTGTATTATCGGGAGCCTCCTTGACTAGCATTATGTATTATTCATGAGTCTGTAATTCAATTACATAGCAGAGGGAGGGATACGAGCCAAGCTAGCGCACACGCAACCACGCGTGCATGTCTGAATTTTCATCTGGCATGCATGTATGTCGTCTGAATTTCCGTGTGGCGAAACGCAGTGTCCATTATTAGCACACTGTGTGTGTGTGTGTGTGTGTGTGTGTGTGTGTGTGTGTGTGTGTGTGTGTGTGTGTGTGTGTGTGCGCGCGCATGCGTGCATGTGACTAAAGATTAATGTTATACAAGTTAAATGATAAACAATCACGCATGCATGCATGCTGATGCACTCATTGGTTGATGTTGGGTGAAATGTTGCTATGTTAGTGCAAACACAAACAAGACATCGGGAAGACATGCTATGAAAAAAAAACTAATCTGATTACATGAACATGAAGGGGTAATATTAACCCATCGCACATTAAACCTGGCACCTCTGTTTTGGTTGCTAAAACTGTTATTTCTGCTACTTTGTGTGCATGTTCATCAGAGTATATATAATCTGGTTAAGTTGATTTCTTTGTTAAACTAAATGTCAGACATTCAGATTAACCTTGCAGTAGTAGGGTTACCCCCATCTCTCCAGTTCTTTAATTAACGTAAAATAAACGTTTGGATCAGGACAAATCAATCCACAAAGACAATCAGCATCTATTGTGTTCCATGTTATTGTGTTCGCCGTGTTAGTTGTGCTTCATGCACTTCCAATTGAACTTGCTTATCCTTCTTTATCACTTCTTGATTCAATAAAATTGGTATTCCAAGTTTTCCAACCTGAACATTTTTTTTCCTGTGAAAAAATAAACAAAAAAAGGAAGGTAGAAATAAAAGGTAAAGGTGACCTACAGTATTTTTTCCTACCTTCCTTTTCCTATAGTTATTTTTTTTCCCCGCCCCTTTTGTTTTATATCACACACACCACCTTTTAAACTTCCTGGGAGATGAAATCACCCCAAACTTGCATTTCTAGTAATTGTGCTGTTTGTTGAACCAGAAAATTGCACAACCGTGCATGCGAGGCACACAGCGTGTGAAGAGTGGAGAGAAGAGAGAAATGAGGCTTTGCAGCTTCAAATATACACTTCTATTCCCCTCAGCAGCTTGTCTGCTCTCCACCGCGTCTGTCTGGAAAGCTGACAGCTATACACAGACAAATCAATACTTTGTCAGCTTAGACGGACAAGGTAAAGCTATAAGCGCAATATTCGAGCTATCGCGCTTTATTGTTGTGTGCTATGGAGTCAATATTTGCTGAAGATTCTCCTGTGTGAAAGCGTGGAAGTCAAGCTGCCAGACATCCCGGAGGCACATTTCCTTTTTTTCCTAGGCTCATGTGGTTGCGTTTGAGGGCCAAACAGAAGATCAGAATACTTAGCAGTAAAGAACAATTCACTATAAAAAAAAATCAATGGTCAACCCCTTCTTTATTATTCTGTTTTGAGTCAGTGTACGGAAGCTTGAAGGAGTAGTGGTCACACAGACTGTTCTGGTGTAGAACAGTCGTTTTCAACCCTTCATATCAAGGGGCCATTATTTATTCTGCATTTGAGCCACGGATGTAGCCTCTCAGACAAAACTTTTAACATTTTGGTCCACGCTGTATTGATTTTGGTACCATTAGGAGAGATTACAGGCACACGTTGATCGACATAACTATTCTTCTACATTCTCTAATGGACTTAACCATAATTGTTTGGTTTCATTTTACTGTACACTCTCAAGGTGTTCCGTCTCTGGACCAATTTAGACACCCTTGCTCCTTTTTCCTCGCTCGCTTTTTATGTTCTTTGTCTTGCCGTTCGTGTGCATCTTTCTTGGAGGACGAGGTAAAAGTGTGAAAACCCCCAAAAGGCTCACAGTACACTACAGTACAGTAGCAACAACTCTCCACACAGTCTGAGTGAGTCATGGCTGTGGAATGGCCCGGCCCAAAATGATCAAGCTCTATCATACTCCAGTTAAGTTAAGGGTTGAAGAAAGTGTTGACAGAGGGGTGGCTGGAATGACCCACAGAGAGAGAGAGAGAGCATCTGGAGACTAGGAGGATCAATGAATCACTTTATTTTACATCAAATACATCAAAATAGTCATCATGAATCATACGTAAGCTAAGAACCAAACGGTGGTATATCTATGCTATGCTAACACTATAGAGTGCTACAGTATGTCTACATAAAATGCTAATTCACATAAGTTGAGCATTTGCATACGCCTGTAAGGTCGTCGAGGCTATAGGGCAAGTGCTACGGCAAGTGCTACAGGCTGAGATGGAGTCTGAAGAGGTGGGTTTTCAGACGACGGCGGAAGATTAGGAGTGAGTCTGCAGTCTGCAGTTCTGATTGCAGTGGAAAGTGCATTCCATAGTTTGGGACGTGTGGAGCGTTGTCCTAGCTGAGTGAGTGAGTGAGTGAGTGAGTCCATCTTCCTGATCGCCCCGTAACATGTCTAGTTTATCCACTTAAACCCTTAGTTGTCTGGTGTCCCCAGGGGTCTATACTTGGTCCTCTATACTTTTCCCCTTTACACCTTTACGCAGAGAAGACACAAACTACATTGTACACAAGCTCATGGCCAGACCAGGGACACTGACCGGGGTTCACGTGGTCGAGCTTGACGTATATGACGATGTGGTCGTGTGGAAAATGATCACGGCGTTCCCAACGCTTCGCACCGTGATGCGTTGTGACGTTGCAACTTGCCGCGCTACATTATCTGTACCATGTCAGCAGTAGGTTTATACAGGAGGGTTGAGTCATGTGGTACAGCTGGACTGGGATTGTGTTATAGAGATTCCTCCTCCTCTCCTCTAGTCTACACTGGTCCACTCTTCCCTCCACCTTCCTGGGATCATGCGCTCGTCCCATGCACCTGCTCCTCTCCTGCTGTCGCCCCCCCTCCCCCAGGGACCACCTGCTACTCAGAAGGTCACCATCGCTGACACTGAATTCCCCACAGGTTTAAAGGTCTACCTTCTACCATCCTGGCAGTCAATCCTGGAACCCATTGGGGGGAAAACAAGAAGGAGAAACAGCACCATATGCTGTCAATTTATCTCTGATGAGATTGTCCATGTTTACACCCTCAGAGTTACATCAACACTCCTATAGTGGGTAGACCTCATGGGTCCATCTCAGAGTTAGCCCATTCAGGACAGGAACCCCTTTTGGTGTTTTAAGCATTATGTTAAACTTTAGCTGTTGAAAAATGGCAGATCTGCAAGCTCAGATTCTCCAGAGATTCTCCTCTGGTGAAAAGCTGGAGGTTGCGCGATGGCAGGCTCTCAGTCAAATCTGGTCACATATTTTCAGATGGGGGTTTGGCGGCCAAATACATTTGCTGGTCCTTGAAAAAACTGTCATGATTTAGATTAGATTTAGAATCGTGCTCGGGTCTAAATGCTAAATGGGTTAAATTAGCACTCTGGAATTAGCTGTGTGTAAGTAGACAATCAGCTTGAGGTGTGGGAGGTCAGGTTTACACACACGCGCACACACACACACACACACACACACACACACACACACACACACACACACACACACACAGTCTCTCCTCAGCGCTCTCGCTCTCTCTCATTCAGTAAGCAGCTTTTCCTCCCAGAGGTGCTAAACAAGGACAGCGGTTAGCCGTCACGCAAGGTAAATAGAGCACAACAATTCCTGTAAATAACCAAGAAGGCAGCCTCATAAATACACACACACACACTCACACTCACACATACACAAGTGCATGTGGACACGCATGCATGCATGAATGGACTGGAGGCTATATTATACAGTAGCCTACATACATTCATTCACACACAAGCAGCACAGGTTGTTTGTAGAAAGTCACATGTTTGCGTGCGTGCGTGTGTGTGTGCGTGCCATATAGGCCACATTTGGGGACTAATAATTATTTTGTCCCCTTTTTAGTTGTTTTGGTATTGCACATAATATGTGATATTTGTCCTCTGCATTTACCCATCCTGTTGGGTGTAGTTTGTGCCACGTTGGGTAAGACCTATACGCTGTTTAGAGTGTGTCATTGTTTTGGGAACGGACGTTTCGGGATTTTGGCGGAAGTTCCGCTCATGGAAATGACGCTTTTACAAATCAGTTTACATTCTCCGTGAATGAAACAAAGAGGTCTCATACTATCGTGTCCGGGGGAAATTCATCTGGCGGATGTTCCGGCCGGACACGATACACTCTCTGTGTTACCGTAGGTTGTGACCAGGCTTCTCTCTTCACAGATGAGTAAGGGAATGAGGGACCGACGCTAAGTTTGTGCTATTATTAATAATTATCCATTATTAACGGATGTGCCAGCATATTTATAAATATAGGCGCTAGAGTGCCAGCAGATATGGCTGATTTTACTCTGAAAGGTCTTGTGTCTCACCATCATGGCCGCTGGTGCCGATTATCATAACAAACGGACGGATCATTCTTCGCCAGATTTTCACGGATCAAAAGCCCAAATACTTCAGCATATGCTCTGAAGGTAATAAAACAATCTCGGCAGCGTAGAATATTTGATTAAAATGCGGGTAACGTGTTTTATGGAGTCAAACTGTTAATGCAGCAACCGGAATGTTGGGCCGGCATGTCAAACAATAATGTGTACCAAATTGAAGTCTCAATTCGAGTTTCATAAGGTGGGTGGAGGTTTCGTTTATAGGACATATGTTGTGCGTGTGCGTGTGTGTGTGTGTGTGTGTGTGTGTGTGTGTGTGTGTGTGTGTGCATGCATGTAGGGATGAAAGCAGGTGACCGTATACAGGTTATCTGCATGCCAGCGGAAATGACTCATCTATTGAGACGTGATCTCTCTCTCCCCTCTATGTTTTACACTCCCATGTCATGCCCCTCTCTCCCTCTCTCTCTCCCTCTCTCTCTCTCTCTCTCTCTGTGGGTCATTCCAGCCACCCCTCAGTCAACACTTTCTTCAACCCTCAGTATCTGTCGCTCACTTCCCCCTTGTCAGACCACCTCCACCCCCCCCCCCCCCCCTCTCTCTCTCTCTCTCTCTCTCTTTGTAGGTCATTCCAGCCACCCCTCATGTCACCACTTTCCTCAACCCTCAGTCTCTATCACTCGCTTCCCCCTGTCAGACCACCACCACCCTCTCTCTCTCTCTCTCTCTCTTTCTCCCTCTCGCCCTCTGCTCCCACACGCGGCTCACTTATACAGCAGCCATATGGGATGCCAGTCAGGGATGGCATCCTTCCAATGACCTGCACCAAGGTGGACCGTGCCAGTTGACACAGAAACGAGCACCCCCTTTACCGAAAACAGTGCAAACTGCTCCCCGCCCAGATACGATTCAGGCCACAGTCCTGTGCACGCACACACCCACGATAAAGGACACAGTGTCATACACAGATACAATGCCACACACAGCCTCACACACACATACAGGGGGACACAGACCAACGTTTTCTCAACTTTGGCACATTGCTTTTTGCTGCATGGTTCAGCCACTGTCGCTCCTTTCCATAGAGTTTGCACGACGCGTCGCGCTGCGACACATGGTGAGCCTGTCGATCTGCTATTTTCAGCATGCAACCAAATGTAAAATGACTTGTGTCTTACTTATACTGGATCTCTTCCGTACATTTTAGTCTAGTTTTTATTTGTTGACGAAATTGTCAGTATATTTAGTCTTAGTTTTCTCACAACGTGTCGCCGAAACGAAGCTGCTCGCGTGAAATCAGCATAAGCGGTGCACGTGAGAGAGAGAGCGCCCGAACCACCTAAGCTGGCCCCTTTCCAAGCGAAAAAGCAGCGACTCTACTCCGTGGCTCTCTGACTCTTGCGTAAGTGAACTTCTCACCCTATATATCTCTAAGGGAGATGCCAGCCACCCGTCTGCGAAAACTCATTTTGGACACTTGTATTCGCGACCTCATTCTTTCGGTCACAACACCACATTAGGTGAGAGTATAGGAACGAAGATTGCTCGGTAGACAGAGAGCTTTGGCTTCTGGCTCAACTCTCCATGTGATGTGCAACACAAAACCCAGAGAGGTAACCCCTGTAGCGAGAGCTCGTTGTTTCTCTCCATCAGCGTGCCAATCGATGCCGCCATCAGCCATCAGCCCTCCAGCGATGCCCATCCCCTCGTGAGTCATCACTGACTCAGGCGTTGCGGCAGGTTGCCACGGGGACAGACATAGCCGCCGGGAACACCTACGGGCACTGTTTTATCAGCTGCCCACAAGGGTTCTGGTTTCTTTTTTTGGGTCACACATGGTGCACCGTGCACGTGGACACACGCACACGCTGTTAGAACAGCTCTTGGACGTGTTAGATATAGATAGAGAGAGGGAGAGACTGAAATGAGAAAAATAACCAGTGAGTCAATATTGGTTCAATAACCTTAACACAGGTCTCTTGACTCACCAAAGCTCTTATAATCCCCCCCCCCCCCCCCCCCCCCGCCGCCTAGTCCCTGGCCTTAAAATTGCCCCAATTCTGGCCGAGAGAAAAGTCCTCGCTTTGCGAGAGCGTGTGTGGCTCTTGATAGACATGTGTCTAGACAGGTGAGAACGATAGCCATTGAGTGCAGGTGAAGTGAGAGTACTAGAATATCCGGGGTGCATACTTAGTTTAGACTAGTCATTGGTTAGACATGGGTTAAGGTTAGGTTTAGGTGTGCTGCCCCGTGGGAGGTTAGGTTTAGGGTGAGGGTTTGAGATAGGTTGTAGTTGTATAGACTAATGACTGGTCTAACCAATGACTACTCTAAACCAAAAACTGTCTAAACTAAGTACTGCACCCGAATATCCTCGTTGGTGTCAGGCTTGTATGTCCAGAAAAAAAGATCGATCCAGTGTAGTTATTATTTTTGTCACGAGGTCATGTTAAAATACTTTCCGTTCGTTAAATATTTATTATTTATGCAACCCACGGGGACACTCTTAACCACTTTTGTCCCTATTTTGGGAATATACAAGCTTCTTTTACAACTTCTGCGCGACACTGAACAAGATATGCCAGGGCATTCGCTTATGAAAACATCATACAAAGATGAAACATTACAAAGCTTTTTCTTGTTTGTACAAGGGGTGGGTGTGTGTGTGTGTGTGTGTGTGTGTGTGTGTGTGTGTGTGTGTGTGTGTGTGTGTGTGTGTGTGTGTGTGTGTGTGTGTGTGTGTGTGTGTGTGTGTGTGTGTGTGTGTGTGTGTGTGTGTGTGTGTGTGTGTGTGTGTGTGTGTGTGTGTGTGTGTGCGCATGCGCGGTAGTGTACACAGTCCTGGCTGTCACTTTGTATTTTCTTGGTGCTGTGTGCTCTGACATGCACTTTGTTTCTTACCACACACACACCCCTCAGGGAGATGGAGCCGGTGAACGTGAGGGCAAGAAATGTAAAAATCAATCCTTGTGGTGTTTCTTTCAGATGGGTGCATGTACCCGCCCGTCTCTGATACCCTGTTTAAACTAAAATAACACCAGAGACAGCCATCATCACCGCTCCAGATCATCCCACCAGCAACTTTGTAAACACGGCTTGTTTGAAAGTATTGCCTAACACAGAACATCGTCAGAACACTCTCTCTCTCTCTCTCTCTCTCTCTCTTATAAGCAGAGATGAGAGACCCAGTTTGAGGTGTGTTGTTGGCAGCATCAACATCAACACGACGCTGAGAGCTGATGATGTAGGTTAAATATTCATCGTGCACTTTTGTGCGTGTGTGGCACCGGGGCGAGCGAGGGTCTGTCGGTGTGTCACTCTGTATCACACATTTGAGAATGCTAAAGCCTAGGGAGGAACGAGGAAAGGTTGCACAGGGTTAGATATATAATATGCATGTTTAAAATATTCATTCATCATTGAAACGTGCCAGCGAGCATCTGCATCTGTAATTTGATCTCGAATCACCTGTGGGATCGTTGTCCTTCAACATTGTTCATTGTAAGAACACGTCTTTCTCTGTCAATTTCTATATTATACATTCTCTCTCTCTCTCAATTTAAATTTCAAAAGGCTTTATTGGCATGATAAATATGTTCTACATTGTCAAAGCATACATACAACAAGACAAAAGTCAACATTGCGCACACAGAGACAACAACTCTCTGCGCACACAGAGACAACAACAAACATCCTAACAATAATGAACAACAAGCAATACAGTAACAATGTACTGTAAAACTCTCTCTCTCTCTCTCTCTCTCTAAGGTGTCACTCTTCACACTGTCAGAGTATTCGACCAATCACGACATGGTGTTCATGGAATATATAGTCTTAGTTCTAATCATGCGTAGCTTTTCGTCAGTGAAAAAAGGTATAATCGACAAACATTTATCTTTCTTCATAGTTTCAGGCGACGAGATTACTGTTAAGACAGCTGGCACTCGTACGCGCACACACACACACGCACACACGTACAGTAACCAAGTAGTCCCACTTAGCTTGCTGATATCTCCGGGGCGGCTGAGACAGACACATGCAGAAGTAAAGAGGTGATAGATTGGTTTTAGTCCTGGAGGTGCCCACCGCACCGCCGGTCACTCCAGAGTCTCTCTCACGGCGAGGAGGAGGAGGAGGAGGAGGAGGAGAAAGGTTTTTTAGTATTCCGTATAGCTCTTGACAGATACGTGACATCCAATGACCTGAGGCTACAATTCCGACTGTAATGGAGTTCACCAGGGGTGAAGGTGGCCACGCTCACACATGCATGTCTCAGTGTGCGCGTTCAAACACACACACACACACACACACCGCAGGGCTGACTCCTGAGTGTTGAATTTTAACTGTGAGAGTCGCAGCGTCCATTTTTAGGGGGGGATTCACACTGAGTCCGATTGATTCCAACTATTCCCGAATACGGTTGCTTGCTCCTCGCTGGCCATGATTCACATTGGCCTTGATTCTTCTGCACCCGAGTAAACTTCATTCAACTGTATTCAATGCTTTCACATTGCAATCGATCCGTATCCGAGTACACTTCATTCAACTGTATTCAATGCTTTCACATTGCAATCGATCTGTATCCGAGTACACTTCAATCGGTCCCGGGAGCGGTTGGGTGATCCGCACTCCGGAATGGTACACAGCATTCACACTAACCACAACTGCCAAGTGCGCATCCGGGACCATAACACTATGGACCCTTCACACTATGATAGTGTGGATCCGCCCTTAGACTCTACTACGTCAGGATTGTTCTGACTGACGCACTGACGTGCAGCACGGTTGAGAGAGGGGAGATCGGGACGGCAACACATATAGAGGTCTGTCTATCTGTTTATCCGTGTTTGCTCAGTTAAGCGTTGCGCAAATATTAGTATGTGTGCTCTCTCTCTGCAGCCGCTCCTCTCCACCAGGCGAGATAGTAGGCTACTAAAATATATACAGCGTGAAACAAGTACCCTTTGTATCAGTTATACCTTCATGGCCTCAGAAAATAATTGATTGATATATTTGCTGGCAGGTGTTGAAATCGACCACAATAGTAAACAAACCAGCAAGTGGTTACGAAGAGCTTTCGATGTTTTCAATTAGGAAACCAAAAACCCTGCAGCCTATTTATTTTCCGTTGAGTAGCAGATAAGGCCCTCCAGGTGTCCCTGACGGCATTCGAAAATAAAATAATGCCATAATTGCATTGCAATTAATTGTTTGCATTCCTTTCCCCTTGGTGTGCAGCATTATCACTTACACACAGGATGGAGACTAAAAGAAGAAAATGTCTTTTGAGTAACATTCCATTTAGTTTAATTGTCTAATTGATTTTAGTCACCGGAAATTCTTTAATTCTTTAATTCTTTAATTCTTTAATTCTTTAATTCTTTAATTCTTTAATTCTTTAATTCTTTATTCTGAAAGATGTATGGAGGTGGTATTGAGTGGCACTGTATACCAGTGGTTCTCAACCAGTGGTCCTTGAGGGGGTTCCAGGTGGTCCCCAGCTAAATGATGGAGAGTTGGTAACCAAATGGACCCATATAGATCTTTTAACTGGGTCCATTTGGTTTCATTGTTGACTCTCAAGAGTTAAATTATTGTTAAACATCTGCATTTACTTACGTTCATATACAAGAAGTCTACACAATTATAGAATGTAGATTTTTGTTATTTTCTTTTCAAAATCTTTTTATTAAAGTTTTTTGACAAACCCAGGGGCAAGCCGATTTTTGTTATTTTGATCGTTTGTCTGTTATCTCTCCTATGGTACATCAATACAGCATGGAAATAATGTGTGCATATTCTTTAGTGTAGGGTCTGCAAGGTTAAACGTCATCAAATATGTGCTCCGTGGCTCAAATGCTGAAAAAAATTGGGCCTTGATATGAAAAGGGTGGAAAACCACTGCTGTATGGGATGTGATCATGTAAGGTACAGTACCTGCAAAATGCATGTGCCCTCAGGTATGTGGGAGGCATTAGGGTGGTATGGACTCTGGAGGATGTACGGTATACCGTTGTGTTTGTGGGCAGAACACACTGCTTTTGAATTTGTCCTGAAGGTCAAAACCATGCTGTTCAATTATGCAGCTGTACGACCCCCCCCCCCCCCCTCTCGTCCCTGATTAAAGAGGAATCGGATGTCTCGTTGTGCATGCAGATACGCACACATGCACAGAGTACACAGGAAGACATGCAAACAAAGAGCACAAACATGCAGATTAACTCAACCAACTTTTGTGCGCACACACACACACGTGCACACACGCACACGCACATCTACAAACAGGAAAAACAAATATCCCCTCTGTCTTTGTCACAAGCTCTACTCACCCCAGGACACACAAACATGACCTTGTCCGAATCTCAAGTTTATAGCTTCAACTCTCGCTGTTTTTCAGAGGCCACATCGAAAGTATTCCCCGATTGAAACGTGCAGAGTAACTCGGGTAAATATTGTTGGCATGGAGGTAAAGGAGTATGAAGTGAAATGCTGTTTTATAGTGGATTGTTATCTTAAAGGCACAGTGGAGTGTGGGACACAATGTCAGATAGAGAGAGAGAGATTGGCCAAAGTGGGCGGATGAACGTAATGAGGGGAAGACAGTAAAGTAGAGGCTAAAGTGAAGGTAAAGCGCTGGGACGATAAGGGAGCACCGGGCAAGAGAGAGAGAGACGATCAATACAGACAAAAGGCAGACAGTCTCCGGACAGAAGGATTGAGGGTGTGTGTGTGTGTGTGTGTGTGTGTGAGTGTGTGAGTGTGTGAGTGTGTGCGTGTGCGTCGATGTTCAGTCGTATACCCAGACTTACAAATAGCTAACATGGTCTGGGCCAGACCTGGGATTTGGGCCGGAGGAGGGCATCGATCCTGCAGATCAGCAGAAATCACAGATCCCCGGTAGGGCCTTCTTTCCTGGCTCAGTATCAGTTGGAGCACGGCCGCTCTCTCTGATCCGCCACCTCCCACACCCCTCAATACTCTCACGTTCATTCTCATCCTCGGTTCCTTCCTTTTGCCATTCATTGGTCTGAATGAAAACATGCTATACTCATTCTCATTCTTATTTTATTCGTATTTTAATAATAACCGCATGAGTAAGTGACCTCGCCACCGGTCGCGTGCCTGGGTGGCGACGGCAGACTGCTGGGCGAGCGCTGGCGTTTTGCCATGGAGGATCAGATCAACATATGGAATGAATTCTGTACTGACCATATATGGAGCGTGTCTTGAGTGTACAGGGTTTGATGAGGTCAGATCAACATATAGAATGTCAGAACACAACGGACTAAGGTTTTCATAGTAAACTGGGACCTACTGTATGGTCGCAATAAGAACCACTGTTGTTAATTCCACTCTTATTCCTTCACACGTTTTCCTTCATGTCGTGTGGCAGCCAAATATATATGGAATATAAATGTTCGCTTTAAGCCCCCTGGTGATGTCTTTGTTCTTCGTCTTTGTTAAATCCGCCTTCTGTCATATTATCATAAATTGAGAAACTCTTCTTCAAAAAGCATCACACCATCTATAATTTCCTCCTCAAGTCATTCTAATTTTCCCTTGCCCTGATAATGGGGGCTCTGTATTTGTGATCTAAGCTTTGGTGCTTATTCTAATACTAGCATTTCTCCTTTATTTTATTTTTCATCCCACAATTTTTCCCACCCAGTGTCAATTATCTAACGTAATCCTGGGCACTATATCCTCTGCCAGCCTGGGGACTGACCTCATGCTTCCTTCTATGCATGAGAAGTCCAAGTCCAATTTATTTTGGCAAGCTATAAGTCTTGTATAGGTCAAGTTGAAAATTGCAGACAGGTGCTCTTTTATGGGGGTCATTTTGAAGGAGTCACACTTTTTTCAATAGTTTTTATAGAGGGCTGACAGGAAATGGGGGAGAGAGATGGAGGAGTGACATGCAGTAAAGGCCGTCCGGATCGGGAGTCGAACCTGAGGCACACTGCCAAGACCGCTGGTGCCTGGACCGCTGAGCCACGGCCCAGGCCAGGAGTCACACTTTTTGGATGGCTGCTTTGGTGGGCCATTTCACGTTTTGGTGGCATACAATAGTAGAGTGAATTCATTCCCACGTTTGTGCCAAAATCTGGGGCGAAATGAAGAGCTATCTGTGGAGCTGCCTCTGATGTTGTGCTTGTGGGTGTTATACTTTACTAACTCCTTTGAAGTAGTTAGACAGGTAAATGAGCACTGCATGCTCTCTGGGGTGTCTCGAAAAACCAGGCTCATTGCAAGTATACTCTGTCCTCTAGACTACCCTGAGCCATCCCCCACCCTAGCATAATGAGCATGGATCTACAAGCTTTGAAAAAACAAAAAACACCAGGGTTAATTTTAGTTTATATTGTGAGGATATTAACAGACATGTATCAGGCTGTCAACATTTCACAAAATGATTTATTTAATGCAGTCTGATCAGAATAGCAGGGATAAAACATATCTCTATCGACGATGTGATAACGTGGTAGAAAAAATATGTAAATACTCAAAGGGATTGTGACATTAAAAAAAAAAGTTTTGGAATTGTTCTTATTTTTTTAGGTTTTCTAATCTCAATTGCACCCAAAAAACATGAACTTTTAACATTCAGTAGATTTTCTGTGATCTGGGGTTTTCTGGCTCAAACAGGTGCTCTGATTTGCCACTTACTGCAAATCCTTACTTTGATCACTTACTGCAAATCCCATATATGTCAATGGGATTTGCCAGCAGATGTCACTGTTTCACTGTGTTGCCTGTTTTCATTGTAGCTCAAAGGCCTTCCAAACCCCAAAGAAAACTTCAGACCACAGAAAATCCACTGAATGTTCAAAGTTCAGGTTTTTTGGGTGTAATTGAGGTCATAAAACATAAAAGGAAAAATAAAAATAAATGAAAATGAATGTCATAAAACCTTTAAACTTCACAGCTTCTAAAAAGCTCAAACTGAAAAGGAGAGTAATTTAGACATCAAAGAAAAAGAGCACCAATCACAAACAAGAACTGACCAATCTAACACGAAGCATTTAAAACATTACTCTGCTGGACATACAGTAATTATCATGAGATCAAACACTGCTGCATAGAATTGGCACAATCAAGCAATCAAGGTCATCATGACAAAGTGGCTCTTACACTATCTATTCAGGGCATCTGAATAGCGTTAACATTATATAACACCTTGGCAAATGCCCCCCTTTCTCACTGGCAATGTTCTGTTTCTGACAATCTACTGAACTGCCATTGGCAGGACATGTGAAGAAGTTCTCACAGGACACACAACTGTATCATTCATTTTGTGCATCGCATAGAACATTTGATTCACAAAAAATGTGTCTTCGGCGAGAAAAATTTAACCAATGTCACGCTTACTTGTCATTCCAAAAAGGAGTGATTTCTGCACTGTGTGCATAATAATTGTGCGCGCACTGGTGCATATTGTATGCACACACATACATACAGCACACATATGCGGGTGCATGCATGCGTGCACAAGCACATATGGGACAACATGAAGTTTTGGAGCAGGTCAAAGTCAGCTGCCTTGTGTGAGCTCAATTGGTCACACAACACATCGGTGGGTTGTGTGACACAAACCTGCACAAAAGTACTGTAGCGGTTCCAATCCCACCATGCATGTGTGTGTGTGTGTGTGTGGGGGGGGGGTGGCTGCTCAGTGTGTCAGCCATGGGCAAACACACAATAAACACACTTTCGGAGAGAGACAGAGAGAGAAAAATGTGTGCATGTCTGCATCATCTCTTGGTAAACTGGGGAAATTCCTGGAGTGCATCTCACTATGTCGACGATGTGTGCATTTGTATTTGCGTGCGTCCATTATTTATATATAATGTATTGTTGGCATTTCTTTTTCATGATGACAGGAGAGGGGGGAGAGACAGAGAGAGAGAGACAGACAGAGAGAGAGAGAATATATTTTTATTAGACAAAATAAAAATGCAAACAGCACAATGTAAGTCAGTCATTTCGGTCCAAAGGGATTTCCGAAGAAAGACCTTGCGGTCTTGTTTCCATTCGGAGAGAGAGAGAGAGATGGAGAATAGAGAGTGCAAGAAAGAGCAATCAAATTGTAAAAATAATAGTACCATGTGCATGTTTTCCCTGTAGTAGCAAAGTTAGGTAAGCGTTTAGTGAACAGCTTCACAATGGGTTATGTTCCATATACAACACAGTTTAGTTTAAGAAGGAGCGTTCACCCTGCAGGACTTTGTAAATCGAACCAAAATGACATATAAAGGCCAAATTGATCTACTGACTAATGCTATTTCTATGGTAAATTACTTCACTGCAGAAGCATTGTTTTGTTTGTATAATCAAATAACAGTGAAGACAGTAGGGAGGCTATGTGTAAGGATTAAGCCTACACATAATTATGTAAGTATGGCATTTTCGAGTTCGGCATTTTCAGCCGGACCGTGGTCAGTTTGTTTGATTCGCACCAGAATTCGAATGCACGTTCACATCAAAGGAGTAAAGTGGACAATGGTCCCTTTTAAACTAACCAAACAGTCCTGGTGTGAAAGCAACCAAATCTACTACACTTAAGTTAGTAAAACCTCTGCTGTAGAGAGACATGGGGGAAACCAAGGGCAAAGAGAGAGAGAGAGAGAGAGAGAGAGAGAGGGGTGAGAAATGCGAAGACGGATGAATACTGGGGTCAGATTGGAACCCGGATCCGTCCTCTCCGCACTCACCAGCAGCATATGGTCTGTGCTGCACCCGGCTGAGCCTCCAGGGGGCACTGATGCGTCTGGCGAGGAGGAGAGAGCGTGAGCAGGGTTCAGGTGGGATTCTAACCCTGCAAGGCTGACGTTGCGGCGCGTCGAAGGACGCTATCCATCAGACGGGGGGAGGGGGGGGGGTCACACTGGCACCGAGATCAACACCACCACCGCAATGATCATCAGCCACGTGCACGTGTGTGTGTCTGTGCTTTAACACACACACACTCACATTTGTGTGCGTGCGTGCGTTCGTGCACGCTTGTGTGCGTGTGTGTGTGTGTGTGTGTGTGTGTGTGTGTGTGTGTGTGTGTGTGATGGATGTTGCTTGCAGAGGCCGTGGACTGACATTGAGTGAGTGAGAAAAAAATCTGGCTTCTCGTTGACGACATAATCAGGATTATGGAAGAAGATGTTTACCTTGACGGATCACACACTCTCTTTCTCTCTCTCTATCTCTCTATCTCTCTCTCTTTATGCATTAGCATAAATATTGCTACGTTTTTTTTCCTCGTTTTTTTACCCAGCTGCCTTGTTTTTATATGCAGGACTAAAGTGTGATCCCAGTCAACACGTTCTCACTCCCATTGACCCAGTGGGAGTCATGCATGCACGCGCACGCACACTCACACACACGGATATCTCTCTCTCTGCCTATAACACATGGGATTTTCTATGATATCTTTCTTCTTTGCGGAGAGTCTGTTTATTTGCCCAGACCAGGAGCAGATACAGATACATACATATAGCTGTGAATCCCATGGCTGTGGGAGATAACTACAATGCAGGCGTGGGCAGGAGAAGAAATTAAGGGCGGGAGAGGGGAAGATAAAGTGCTATTAAGATGAGATGAGATGGGACAACTTTCTCAAGGTGACTGCCGGGCATTACGGCAAACACATATAAATCAGTTGGCCTATATATATATATATATAGTATACACACACACACCCCGTACGTATATATGATCATATGTAATGCATGCATGTTGTACACACACTCGCAAGCACATGCGTGTTCGTGCACAAAATAAGCAGCAGGCACATATACAGTATGCTACAGCTACACCCACCAGCTTTCGACTGCGCTGACATTCAGCTACAGTATACGGCCCTTTTATCACCAATCCCCTCTGTATCATTTACGTGCGGCACGGAAAGAGGTCGTCAAATGTGTACCGTTATGTGCGCGAAGGTCGCATATAACGGTAATATGAATGTAAATTATGGTCGTATACCGTATACAAGCCTCCTCACAGGATCCTTTTTTCCCCCACACCGCGTTCGCCACTAGTGACAACGAGGAGAGCATGCAGAGTGAAAACAGGGGAAGAGATTTATCCTGTGCAGTCGATGGCCTACATGTTACGCAACGAGCCTGTGGAGTCTTACATAACACTGCAGCTTTTCTCTTTTCTCTCTCCGGGTGGGTGAGATTACAGCCGCGGCCACGCTTCTCCTTCAAGGCTTCGCATCGTGCCGTGCCGGGTCCCCCCCTCAAGCCCCATATCTACGCTTTTTATACCAATGAGCTGATTAGTCTCACACACCTCTTAATTACTCCGAGGGGGACGAGACCCTATGGTGCCAGGCTCAAACATAAGAGTCACAGCCCCCATGTCATGTATGATCCTAAAGGAAAAGCATTCACCGACGCTGTAATTGTGGTGTAACTGCAAATGCCATGCGGAAAGATAACTATAATCACACATTATAATAATCATAGGAAAGGAAACTGGAGTGTACAGTGCTTTCCATTGTTGCATTGTTCGTTTGTATGAAACATTAATAGTCCTAGAACTGCATTTAGATACGATACATATTTTTAGGTGTGCGTGACGGTGTGTGCGTGTGCGTGACATAGCCTAAATACATATACTAATACAGTATATGTAGTTTATATGCATAGTTTATAGTTTCATTATATAGATTATTCCACGGTTAGGTTCTTATCTTACGTATGAGTCATGATGCTGATGTTTATGTATATGATGTATTACCATGTTTCTGTTTCTTGCTTATACTATATAAATCGCGTCCTCGTCTCCTAAATGCCTAAATTGTAAAGTGTGTGTGTGTGTGTGTGTGTGCGTGCGTGACTGTGCGCTCACACGTGCAGCATCCATATAAAGCAGGCAAGGATTCATGGGTAGTCGGGTCCAGTCTCCATTCCTATTAATCAGTCTGTGCGTTGCCCCCTCACTGCCAGCGCTGTGCTGGGGCTGATGTATAGGCTCCCATACAGCAAATGCCTACATCGTCTGCAACTCACGGCAGTTACCCGGGCTTTGATCACACGCAGTACACAGCTGTGATGGATCATAATCAAGGTAAAGTGTGAGCTTGGGACGATGACGAACGGTTCCATCAGGGGGGCGGGTTTGAGGCACGCCGATCCCGCACAAAATGCAACGACCCCCACCTTGACCCAAGTTTTAAATGGCTGCATCCGTTTGTGTCAGTGTCCCGCTGACTCATCCCTATGTGTTCCCCGTCTTCTTTTGGGGGGGGAGGGTACCATCGCATTTATACCTTTTGCCTTATTCGTGCGGATTCCTCTGTCATTAACCATACTAGACCGGTGCCTGGCTGTAGAGAACCGAGTCGGTAACGATGGAAGTTGGAGTTCCATGCCCCACCCCGGCTATATGCAATGCCCGTTGTACCCGTTCCACCCATCTGTCTATGTGTCCCTTTTATGTCCATATATGGAGATTTATGTATCTGTCTCTGTGTGGTGGTGTGGAGCGCGTTTGTGAAATTTGAAGTTGTGCGGCGAACGGTTCTCGAGTTACGTGGATAACAGACATACACGTATACAAAGATGTGGTGCATTTATTGTACAGAGATGTGGTCCACTATATAGCGGTGCCCGTTGGGCACTGGCCTACGTTGAACAATGGACTCGACACCGGCCACTGCACCCTCTGTGTGGGGGTGTGGAACGTGTGTGTCAAATTTGAATTCGGTGGGGCGAACAGTTCTCGAGTTACGTGGATTACAGATGTACGTACACACTTACGTACACACATGTACATACAGAGACTTGCATTTATAGATAAGATGGATCGGTGCGGCTTTTATACATATGTCCTCCGACTCGGCCATTTAGCGTGTAACGGTCTTATCCGACGACTTTAACGAGCAAAACTGCCATATGCTTAACATCGATCACTGTCTACGTTACAAGCAACCAACATTTGGCATAATGTCACGGCGGCATAATCTTCAGTTGTATATCGTTCTAGTTCATATTGCGTGTGCGTGTGTGCGTGCACGTGCGTGTGTGTTTGTGTGCACGTGGGACAAATTGTTTATGTACGATTGGCTCACTAGAGAGAGGCACTTTGACTCCCTTATAATGAGGGAGAAGATGGGCTATATGGAGGAAATCTAGACAGACAGTTGATTAAAGAAAGGTATATCGTATCGTGAGATGGCGCTGTTGGTTATGGTTAAGCAGTCTCCTAATCTCCTAAATATATCCTTGAATAATGCCTTGCCATTCTCTCTTGTCTTTGCCCACACCATATCTTAATTGACTATAACCTGCACATCTGTTCGGCAATTGCCTCGAGACGTAGGATCCTGGTAGGCTACGCGTTATCTGGATGGAATTTTGCCGTGTCCCGCGGGCACTTGAGATGTTAATCAGACGTTAATTGAAAAGGCATCCTGTATGGAGTCACATACACCACCTCCGCATGCACGCACGTACCGCTGTTAGGTGCTTAGCTTTCGTATGATTCACGATGACTATTTTTATGTATATGATGTATTACCATGTTTTTGTTCTTGCAACTGTTAGTTGCTCTGGATTTAAGAACGTCTGATAAATGCTTAAATTGTACATACCGGCACATGCACGGATTTGACAGCAGACCTCCTATACCACAGCCCCTGATTGACTGACACAACACTTAAACAGCGTTCCGCCACCTGCACACATGTTGGGAGAAACATAACATTCTTCCTGACTTTGACTGTTTTATAATGAGGGGAAGAAAAACATGCAATCTGCTACATGTACGGAAGGAAATGTAGAGAGATGTTGAGAATAATGGCAGCCCATCCAGACAAAAGGAGCAAGAAAAAGACGTGCGGAGGTGGAACGGAGGGAAGGGTGGTGTTGATGTTGGGGTTTTTAGACAAAAGCTTAAGCTGTCTCCTGAACCGCGAAGAGCCCCTTAGGAGAAGAAGAACCGGGGAAACAAATCCTTTCAAAATTGCGTTGCCAATTCTCCCTTAGTCTTTTTTTTTCTTTTCGCCAGCACCTTTACTTAATTGACTATAACGTTGCTCGCAGAACGGCAGAGAGAGAGAGAGAGAGAGAGAGAGAGAGAGAGAGAGATACTGACATCTTCAAAAGGAGCTTTGATCTCCAAGCTTCACCTTGAGGCTCTGGAGGATCATCAAGGTTCGCTCCGTTTTCTGTTTCATCAAGCGCCGTTTCTCGCTGCCCTTTTCTGCTCCTTTCTCTCTCTCTCTCTCTCTCTCTCTCTCTCTCTCTCTCGCTCTCTCTCTCTCTGTTCCTTCTCTCCGTCCTGTTTGGTGTGATCAGCCTCTCAACAGCCTCTCTCTGTGAACACAGCCTCGCTCTGACTGATAACCAGTCGGCACACGCATGCACGCACTGACGCACACACACACACAACCACACATACTATAGGTATACATACGCACACAGCATCCACCTCATTCACATTCACGGACTCGCCCAGCATGCGTTTACCTCACCGCGCTCTCACACGTACGTGTGCTGCAAGGTCAGGTTGAAAGGAATTTCACGCGAATGCTTTCCTTGTACGAGCATTTCTACAGGCTCCCCCCCCCCCCACTTATCCTTATGAGAGACTAATTAAATCACCCCAACAACAGTCAACATCTTGGTTGTAACTGCCATCTTGAACACTTCGCCGAACCATCAAACGTCAAGAGTGCTTAACGGGTTGTTGAAATCCGAGCGAGATCTTTAACATCTTTCCACCAGCTTTGCAAAGTGCAATCTGCTCGGCTATATAGCTACCCAGTGCAGTGCGTGGCATCCTGAAAGCCTGGGCGGACTGTGGCAGAGTGGAGGACAACAGAGACATGGAGTGTGGCGGAGTGGAGGGGCAACAGAGACATAATGTGTATATATAGTACCCCGAGCCGGGCGAACCGCTGTGTGTTATCCTTATAGAGTTCTAGCCTGGCATGTATTAAGTGGATGGAGTGGTTGCCATGTCCCATGGGCATGCAAGATGTTAACCCATTCTGATCAGATTCATACGAGGTTTCCACTGGACACACACTGGTCTGATTAACCCATTCTGACCTGAGATCAGATTCTAAAAATGTCAGTCGTTCTTCGGTTTTTCAAAAATAGCAGACCTACAAGCTCGTAGCACGCCACTCGGTGATGCGCTATGAGCTTGCAGATCTGCTATTTTTCAATAGCTAAAGCATAACATGATGCTGACACCAAAATGGGTTCCCGTTCAGAATGGGTTAATCAAACATTCATTTAAATGATGGAACCCCCCCCCACACACACACACACACACACACACCCCCTGCCGAGTTATCGCTGATCGACCGCTAGGCTCAAGAAGGCGGCAAGAAGCGTTGCCGCCATCATCCACACATAAAGCAGCGGAAACAACATTATTCCCGACATTAGGCGGTCGAGACACCCGAAAGCAGATTAAAGGCCGCTTAGCGAGTCATTTAGGAGCCTCGGTCTGTGTTTAAAGAGCAGTTAGGGCTTATTGTCAGTTACCTTATACCCACCCACCACTGCCTTCATTTCAGAGCGCTTTGTGTCGACTTCACTGCCTCCAGTCACTGGAGGATTAGGCCTATATATATATATATATATATTATATACTGTACGTAATATTTCCTTTCCCCGTACGTACAGAGATACTTTCGCTTAAGGGAAGCGGCCATTAAAATGTCATTACCACAATGCTGGAATCATCTTGAGAGAGAGAGAGAGAGAGAGGCCAGTGGCTCCCAGCAGCTTCCTGCCATAATGGGTTCGATACGTTGCCTCATGCACAGGGAAGAGTCCCAACTAATGTTGCAGAACACAAACGCTAATCTTTCTGTAAATATCACTCAAATGCGCTCTCTATCTCTCTCTCTCTCTTCCGCCTCTCTCTCTCTCTCTCTCTCTCTCTCTTCTGCCTCTCTCTCTCTCTCTCTCTCTCTCTCTCTCTTCTGCCTCTCTCTCTCTCTCTCTCTCTCTCTACTAAATGATGAAATGTTTATTTTTGGGCCAAAGTATAAAGCATCACAAAAGAGACAAGTGGGCCTGCTGAACTTTTTACTTGCGTAGGTAAAGATGAGCATCTGGCTCACTAGGAGGAACAGAATGCAAGGAGCCGGGTCAGTAGACCCAGGACTCATGGCAAAAGGACTGATAACAGCTCGTCTCAGAATAGAGTTTGCCTACTATGAACTGATTTCCTGTCTAGAACAGTTCGTTGAGATGTGGGGACATGATAGCCTCTTTTGTAGCATTGAGCAAGAATCACTGGTTTTATCTCTATAAGGAGGAGAAAAAAAACAAAAAAAAAGGGGAAAGAAACATGGGTTTTAATATTATTGTGAGTACCCAACGCATGAAATTTCTAGAAATGTCCTGAAGAATATGTGAGTGTACACAAAAGATTAAATAAAGGCTTCGTTAAAGGTCTCTCTCTCTCTCTCTCTCTCTCTCTCTCTCTCTCTTGCTGTCCTGTTGAGCCCTTCAGACGTAATAGGATGGATTCATCCTGCATATCAAATTGAATTAATTCTCTGGGCAGAGGTATTATTATGTACTACTTACTATACAGAGGTATCTATCATGACGAGCGTTCTAAGCATCTTGTTTGGCTGAGCTGTAATGGATCCCATTGCTGCTTCTGACGAGGTTCATTTGGTTCTCGGAACCACTTGGCTTATCGCCTTATTATGACTCTACAATAGACAGATACAGGTATCAACTGTATAGCGAAGAAAAGCCCTGGATAAGCAGTGTTCACTTTCCTGACCGGCCCGCAGTGTTGTTTTTGACAGCAAATTTAGATTTTCCATTTAGTTTTAGTCGCATTTTTGTTACCTGGAATGTCTAGTTTTAGTCGACTAAATCTACAGTTGATTTAGTTGACTTAAAATGTATTTTGGTGGGCCTTGACACCGTCGTAATGGCCGTAAAATAGCCGATCTACGAGTCCCTTCCTAACATTTTACTCTAGTTTTTATTTAACGAAATTGCCAATATATTTAGTCTTATAGTCTTAGTCATCATAGCTTAGTTTTCCATTTAGTTTTCGTCAGTGAAAAAAGGTATATTCGACGGACATTTTTTGTTTCAGTATTAGTCAACGAAATCGACACTGGACCGGCCGCCTTCATGTGTGTGTGTGTGTGCGCAGTGGTTCGATTGGTGAACATGCATGAGGGAGGGGGAGACTCAACGGGCATGGTGGTCTGTCGGCGTCAGTGAGTAACATGAAAGAGGAGAACGTCCCGGCTGCCATTTGAAACCCTTCTGTGAACTTCCCTCCCTTTGTAGAGAATGAGATCATCCAAGGAGGAGAGTATCGAACCGCCAGTTCATAAATAACTGAAAGGGTGTTCTTGTGTTTCTTCTAATCTTTCAACACTCGCATGACTGTAGTAAGGCCAGCAAGCTGACTTCAGGTCATGACTGTAGTAAGGCCAGCAAGCTGACTTCAGGTCATGACTGTAGTAAGGCCAGCAAGCTGACTTCAGGTCATGACTGTAGTAAGGCCAGCAAGCTGACTTCAGGTCATGACTAGTAAGGCCAGCTACCACACAAGCTGACTTCAGGTCATGACTAGTAAGGCCAACTACCACACAAGCTGACTTCAGGTCATGACTGTAGTAAGGCCAAGTACCACACAAGCTGACTTCAGGTCATGACTGTAGTAAGGCCAAGTACCAAACAAGCTGACTTCAGGTCATGACTGTAGTAAGGCCAAGTACCACACAAGCTGACTTCAGGTCATGACTGTAGTAAGGCCAAGTACCAAACAAGCTGACTTCAGGTCATGACTGTAGTAAGGCCAAGTACCAAACAAGCTGACTTCAGGTCATGACTGTAGTAAGGCCAGCTACCACACAAGCTGACTTCAGGTCATGACTGTAGTAAGGCCAAGTACCAAACAAGCTGACTTCAGGTCATGACTGTAGTAAGGCCAGCTACCACACAAGCTGACTTCAGGTCATGACTGTAGTAAGGCCAAGTACCACACAAGCTGACTTCAGGGCATGACCTGAAGTAAGGCCAAGTACCACACAAGCTGACTTCAGGGCATGACCTGAAGTAAGGCCAAGTACCACACAAGCTGACTTCAGGTCATGACTGTAGTAACACACAAGCTGACTTCAGGTCATGACTGTAGTAAGGACAGGTACCAAACAAGCTGACTTCGGGTCAAAAATACAACTTTATTTCCCTCCGATGTTATTAGCTACTGTCTCCAGATGCTTTGACATTTTTTTATTTAGAAAATGTTATTTTTAAGGTCAGCAATGTACTTGAAGGCAAGCTAGAGTGCCATTACATTACCTTAACTCTTGTATAGGTGAATAGGTGAATTATTTTAGGAGTGTGCGGATGGGAACCGCAACGTTCCCAGTTCGATCCCTGTGGGCTACCCCCAGAGTTATAGTGTCAAAGTGTCATTGATCAAGACTCTGCTCCAGGTTGGTGCCTTGCATGGTTTTCTCCGACCATCAGTGTGTGTGTGTGTGTGTGTGTGTGTGTGTGTGTGTGAATGTAAGGCACAAATAAATAAGCGCCGGAAATAAATAAATAATCAAACATATAAGGCGCTATATAAATGCACCGTTTTCCATTTACCATGCTAGGCCTATACCTATTGTGACTTGCAATCACAACACCTAGCTAAGCTAAAATGTATTTATTTACACATACTCCTAGAAGTACTGCTTCTGAATTGGATCGAATTAGCGAATTAACTGTGCTTGAACTTGGACTTTTGAAACGCCAGTGTTTTTTTTCACTGTCACGAAGAACGTAGAAGATCAATTTGACAGTCACTCTGTCTCTTATCCACCCCCCCCCCCCCCCCTCCCGGCACCCACCAATCACACCCACCAAACATTTCCACTTAAACCATTTAGATCTGAGAACTGATTCTACAAAATGTCTTCTAAATCCTTCAGTTTTCTGAAAGTCCTACTATATGTTTCTATGTCAGTGGTGCTCAAACTATTTCATGTCAAGGACTCCCAGAATTATCTATATTTTGCCACAGACCCCCCCCCATCTGAAAATGTGTTGTTCCAGGAACCCGCCCAGAGTAAAAAAATAAAAGTTCACTGTGAAAGAATATATATTCAAAGATTTGCGCCACATTTTCACGATTAAAAAAATAAATGGCAGACCTACAAGCTCGTAGCGCAGCACTCGGTGCCGCGCTATGAGCTTGTTATCTATAAAGTATAACATTACATAACGCTTAAAACACCAAAAGGCGTTGTTCCCGTCCTGAATGGGTTAAAGCAGTTTCAGCACGCTCAATTAATACCCTAATTGCTCTCGTCACCATGCACTGCATGGCGACGCCCTGGTCTTGGCTTGAATACCATTACTACTTTGTTTTTACGGCATCGGTGGTGGTTAGAAATGAATGCACATAAATTTTGCCGCGATTATACCGCTCATTAAGCTACCGTACAACCTCTAGCCGCTTATTTACTCCGTTAAACTCCACGCTTTAGGTTCAATTAACATTTGGGGTGTTTCATTTTTGCTCTTTTTAAAATAGTTAATCAGCCGTGAATAATGGAAAAACGCTGGGAGCCAAAGCCATGGTTTAACCTCCCTAGTACCTCCGGCCATATGGAAGGTATAGCTGAGTGAAAATGCACATATAGTTTAATGAGATAATAGAATCAATGCAGTTGGGGGTTTTTTTGGAAGCCCAGCAAGCTGCTGCTGCTGCAGGCAGATATAGCAGTATACTGTCCGCATGCGGCCAATAGGCAGATAGCAGTACCCGTCCGTGGCCAATAGGCAGATAGCACTATGCCGTCCACGGCCAATAGGCATATTGCAGTACCCGTCCGCAGCCAATAGGCCTTGATCCTCTGTGTCCAGCAGGAAAGTTGTTCTGGCCAGCAGGGAGGGGCATTTTGAATGGCAGCCATACTGCCACGGGGCATCACTGTAAGTCCCGGAATAACTCCGCAAGCGCATAGTGCGCCGAGAGAGAGACACTGCATCTCTTTTTTTTCTTTTAGATTTTTATCACACAATTTTGCAACCCATTTTGTTTCACCCACTGCACCCATAGTGTCAATTATCTAATGTAATCTATGGGGCAGTATATAATATGGGCAGTGGGCACTGATGACATGGAGGAGAGAACACGGCCCTGCAACGCCCACAGCGAACCTAAGACCTCCTATAGCTGAGAGGGGACAGCGCTACCGACTGCACCACCGTGTCCTCCTTAGGGAGGGGCAGCCATACTGCCACAGGGCATAGAGAGAGACTGCATCATCTCTTAATGGTTTTGTCTAGTATGTCCGTCTGTCTTTCAGACTGCCTCTATGCCTTCCGTTGTACTCCTCCCCATCCCTCCATGGTTTGGCAGGCAGACTCTAACGTATAACATGGCAAAATGACTTTCACCTTTGCTGTGACCGAGGACAGACAGAAACCACATGATGGAGGAGGAGGAGGGGTGTGTGTGTGTGTGTGTGTGTGTGTGTGTGTGTGTGTGTGTGTGTGTGTGTGTGTGTGTGTGTGTGTGTGTGTGTGTGTGTGTGTGTGTGTGTGTGTGTGTGTGTGTGTGTGTGTGTGTGTGTGCGACTGACTGTAATAAACTAGAAGCAGTGGGTGGCTGTCAGCGCTAATCGATAGGAGGTGAGAGGAGGAGGGGGGGAGGGGGAGGGGAGGGGGGACCACAAGGTTGATGAATGCTAAAGACGCCTCAGTCACTCAGTCAGTGTAGTTCTATAATGTCTAATGCTGATGTACGGCAAGGAGTCATTTTGATGACCGTCCTGGCATTAAGAAAAAAAAAAAGGCTAGATGAACTGGGTGGTCATTATTATTGATCAGTTTCAAAGTGGATTGCGATTGGATTATAGCGATGGACGTCGGGCATGCGCCATCCATCCCATGGTGCTCATGGGTGGCAAACTAACTTGCACCAGAAGTTCGATGAAATAAGGTACTTTCAGACGTGCAATCGATAAACGCAGACGTTATACGCTTGCGTTGTCGGCCCCTCGACTTCTCCGCACATACAGAAAAAAGAACGCAGGTCTCATTGAAAATGAATCACTAGCTAGGTTAATCGCTGCCCGTTTGAAAGGGCTTTTACAGAGCAGCATAGCAGAAAGCAATGTGTGATACGTCTTATTTCATTTCCCTTGGACCGAATATTCTATAAAGGTCTCAATTGTTCAGAAATTGTGATTATTTATAAGTTGGTTCACCTGGCTGTCATTGACTCCAATGATCCATCAAGGTGGCCAGTTTACCACCCAATGTGACCAATATGCCTGACGGAATTGCTGCATAGAGAAAATGACCTCGGGCGTCCTTCTTTCCTTCATTTACCTAACTTGCCCCCCGCCTGGAAAACCTTACAGTCACAACAACAACAACAACAACAAAAAGGTGCATAAACAATGAAATCATCGTTTTAAACAATGAAATCATCGTTTTAACACAGACTTCTCTCTCTCTCTCTCGTCTCTCTCTGCAGGAACGGGGAAAGATCGGCGTGATCTTCAACGTGGGCACGGACGACATCAGCATCGAGGAGAGCGCGGTGATGGTGAGCGACGGCAAATACCACGTGGTGCGCTTCACGCGCAGCGGCGGCAACGCCACGCTACAGGTGGACAGCCAGCCCGTCATCGAACGCTTCCCTTCAGGTAGGAGGAGCGCGGGGGGGGGTCCCACACGGTGTGGACACTGAGATTCGGGGGGGTTTGGGGGGGGGGGAGGGGAAGGAGTGTCAGTGACTGTTATAAGGTCTATTCATAGTCCAGTTTTCGGTGAAGAGGTTGACCACCGAAACGGTGGTTAGTTAAAAACAGAGAGATGTGTTTGGGTGAGCGGCGTAACGTCACCTAAAATTGGACTATGAATAGGCCTTTAAGATCTTCAGTGAGGGGTCGATGAGTTGAACCCTCAACGTGAACCAAAGACATACAAGTGGAGAGACGCTGAGAGAGAATATATTTTCCCTATACATTCAGGATGATATACATTAACTCCATTTCTCAAACAGACAGACACTAATAAAGGAGAGCAGACGGCCTCCTACTGTATGAGTCAGCCCCGGCAGTGGGCTTCATGTTGTTTAGGCGTAATGATGGTGTCCCGTTTCAGCGTGAATTGTGGGGTTATTTTGAAACCAGCTCTCTATTGTCTCTCTCCACTGTGTTTCTCTTGTTCACATTTATTGTTTTGTTATTGTTTTTTTTACCCGACATGGTTATTGAAAGGAAGACATTTTCTGCTTATGTCAGCGAACGCAAAAGGTCTAAGCATCATGCAGGCTAAATTGCCTGTGCTATTGTTGATGAATGAAAACTCATCACATGAGAGAGAGAGTGGAAAATTGTTGTGCCTTTTTTCAAAGGGCTGGATTGGGCATTGTCATCCCTGTATTAGAGAAGCGATGGGCAGAGCAGTGGTGTCAACATGTGTCCAATTCATTTCACTCAGCAAAGTGACATTATACTAACAATGAACAGCGAGGCGAAAATATCAAACCGTCGGTGACAGTTCTCCCCTCTTCATTTTTATATTGTGATGGAGAATGGAGGCCTTTCCGAGGCGGCGTGTGCACCGGGCTGACGTTCATTAGAGCCAGAGAAAGAAGACAAGCTTTCTAAATGGGACCATGTACTTGACACAAGTTATATTTTTTGTGAGACACTGAGACACATTCGTGGCAGCCTTGGTGCCTCAATGCCGATGGAGGGTTACGCAACATCTGTGTGGTCTCGCATAGCCAGACAACTTTTCCAGAATCTCCGAATGCTATATAGAGTCTGGAACTACACCTGTAGAAATCTGAGTAATCTGTTTGTCATTTCTGTTCATAAAATTATATTTAAAAATATCTTTAGAGCTTAATTTATTCATTTCCATTTCTGCTAAGCAGCAAGCTATATATATATAGCTTTAGCTTAGATGATTTATATTTATATTAGGATAAATTTGCGCGACTGTAAAAACGGAAGTGGGGAGGAGGCTCCACTTCTGCTTTATATTTTACTCATGATCAGAGCTTCCGTTGCTGAGTCCAGACTGTATGACGGAAGCAGTCTGGCAGCACGAGACTAACATCTGTGAGACATCTCGTCCCTCTGCGCTACATATACTGCAATCACTATAGGCCAGTGGTTCCCAAACCTTTTCATGTCAAGGACCCCCAAATCGACACTAATGAGCCTGCGGACCCCCATTTGAAAAGATATGCCAATAAGATATTTTTTACGGCTATAGCAGTGATTCTCAACCTGTTTAATTTCAAGGACCCCCCAGTGTGACAGGCATTAGTCTACCCCCAGATTAATGGCATTTCTATCTCTGGGTCCCCCAATTCATATTGTAAAATTGTAATGTTAATTCAACTCTGAGAGTGTCCATTTGGACACTCTCAGAGTTACAGACCCAGTTCATTTGGACTAAACTATCATTTAGCTGGGGACCCCCAGCCCTGAGGGAGTTCCTGCTATAATTAACCACTGCATAATTTGGAGCGTATAGTGACGCTCCCAGCAGGGCGGGGCCTCGAGCGAGGCCATCGCTAATGAAGCATTTGATTGGTTCGGTGGTTCCCTTACAGTACACATCACTGAGAAGTGCAGTTTGGTGTCTAAAATCGTCATTTCCCGGATGTGTGTGTTGAGTGTTGACCCACATCAGGCAGTCTCACAGGGACATCACCGCCATGCATGGTTCTCCCCCGCCCTCCTCCTCCTCCTCCTTACGACTCGGCTTCTTTCTGTGTGTCTGTGACGAGACACACAAGGGATCTCCTTGCCTCGTATACAGACCGCGCCGGGCGGAAAATGAGACTTCCCCAAAGGACGGGGAACTCGGAGGGGGGAGAGGGGAGGGGGGAGACAGAGAAGGAACGGAAATGAAGGCACGCGAGACAGACAGACAGTGACGAGACAAGTAGGTCTGACTGAAACGAGTCGAAATTCTCCTCAGCGCTTGTTCTATTAATAATATCTGGGACTTATATTCATAGGCGCTTTAAATGTTTGGGGGCCAGGGGAGGGAACATAACAAAATACTTTATTAGGAGAAAAGAGTAAAATGAGAATTAAAACGATAAGACAGTTCATGTACAGTTCATGTACCCTCCCTCCCTCACAGGTAGTGAGGGAGGGAGCATCTCTGATGCGTTTGTGGAGAGTATTCCAGAGGGTAGGGGCGGCCACAGAGGTGATGATTTGGAGAGACAGTCACAGACACTGACAGACACATGGAGACATGTCTGTGACGGCCAGACAGCGTTTAATAATAACACATTTCAAAGTGATGTTTGCATGCCTCTGGGACTGCATCGCCAGCCTGTACTAGTGGCCATGCGTGTGTCTGTGTGTGCATGTGCACTGTACATGTCACACATTAGTCAGTGTGTCTTGGTTTTCCTGGGTGCACGGGCTCATGTGTATGGACACGTGTACATAGTTTGTGAAAGTTTGTGTGTGTGTGTACGTGCGTGCGTGTGTGTACGTGCGGGCGTGTGTGTACGTGCGTAAAAAAACCATCACCGTGGCTCTCCCTGCGCGCCTCAGCCAGGTTGGGTTAAAAAAAGCAAACAGATGTTTTTAAGCATCTGCTGCTCGCCCATATGGCCACGTTATGGTAACCACTTCACACCCACTACTCTACACTATGACGTTATGGTAACCACTTCACACCCACTACTCTACACTATGACGTTATGGTAACCACTTCACACCCACTACTCTACACTATGACGTTATGGTAACCACTTCACACCCACTACTCTACACTATGACGTTATGGTAACCACTTCACACCCACTACTCTACACTATGACGTTATGGTAACCACTTCACACCCACTACTCTACACTATGACGTTATGGTAACCACTTCACACCCACTACTCTACACTATGACGTTATGGTAACCACTTCACACCCACTACTCTACACTATGACGTTATGGTAACCACTTCACACCCACTACTCTACACTATGACGTTATGGTAACCGCTTCACACCCACTACTCTACACTATGACGTTATGGTAACCACTTCACACCCACTACTCTACACTATGACGTTATGGTAACCACTTCACACCCACTACTCTACACTATGACGTTATGGTAACCACTTCACACCCACTACTCTACACTATGACGTTATGGTAACCGCTTCACACCCACTACTCTACACTATGACGTTATGGTAACCACTTCACACCCACTACTCTACACTATGACGTTATGGTAACCACTTCACACCCACTACTCTACACTATGACGTTATGGTAACCACTTCACACCCACTACTCTACACTATGACGTTATGGTAACCACTTCACACCCACTACTCTACACTATGACGTTATGGTAACCACTTCACACCCACTACTCTTCACTATGACGTTATGGTAACCACTTCACACCCACTACTCTACACTATGACGTTATGGTAACCGCTTCACACCCACTACTCTACACTATGACGTTATGGTAACCACTTCACACCCACTACTCTACACTATGACGTTATGGTAACCGCTTCACACCCACTTCTCTTCACTATGACGGGACGTCCTCAGGCACCTCAGCATGGCTCCTATCCAGCTTAATGTGTAGCTCTTCTTAAAGTACAAAATATTGAATATACACAAAGTACACAAATCTGAACGGGGGGATTGATGATGTAGCGTAGGCTTCACAAAGTCTTCATGTCAAAACTTTGAGAAGCCTACAGTATACGCTGCATCTCTCTCTCTCAATATTCAATTCAATTAAATTCGGCTTTATTGGCATGAGCAAAAAACATTAATTTGCCAAAGCAAAAAGTGGTGCAATACAATCAAAACAAAATGTATGTTCAATTGAAAGTCAGAACCGCCAATGAATCAATTTCTATGTACCGAGATCACTCGATGCAGATAGTGCAGGAATAGATACAATGATTAGGGTGGTTGTGTTCCATTTGATAATATCCCTCTCCTATCACAGCAGCGCTCTCTCTCTCTCTCTCTCTCTCTCTCTCTCTCTTCCACAAAGCACATCCACTCTGTGATTGCAGTATAATTCCCTGCAGTAAAACCAGGACATTGTGGTAAAAAAGGAACAATGGTGGCCGTCGTCCAATCAGCTGTCCTAGCGCTACGACTGGCATTTAGGCTTTTATAACGGTCTCGTTCATCACACCTGCTCCTTCTTTCTCCCTCTAATCCTCTCTCTCATTTACAGCATGCAGGCCCACAGTGGACCTGTCGCTTTTCTCTCTGACATTTGACAATTGGCTCATAGCAGAGAGAGAGAGAGGGGGGGGGGGTGGGGGTAGGGAGAGAGGGGGGGGAGAGGGGGGAGAGGGAATAAGAATGCAGGGCAGACGCATGAAGGGGAATGGGGGAGAGCTGGAAAGATGATGGATGTGGGATGCAGAGGCGATGAATGAGGAGACTATAAGGAGAGTGATGAGAGAGAATCAGGGCGAGCGATGGAGAGAGAGAGAACAGAGAGAGAGAGAGCAGAGAGAGAGAGAAGAGAGAGAGAGAGAGGGGTCGAGCTAGCTGTGGAGTGGACGGTTAGCTGTTGTCACAGTGATTGATGTTACAGAATAATAAGCAATGCAAAAATTGTGAATGTGTCACGGCACAGCTACTGTAGGGGACTATGTATGCAGCGTGTACACACACGCACGCACACACACACACACACACGTGCAATCAAAGTCAAAGGTGGTGAATGCAGCTTATATCGTCGGGCGGAAACCTCCTCTCCATATTTAACTCACTAGAAACAATCAAAACTATAACCACAAAAGAACAAAAACAACTTTAGACAACTTCTGCACTGCTTCCCATTGGCCTCTTTAAAGAGGCAGTGAAATGAGTTTATTGTTTTGATTTTCCAAAATGTAACGTCCTCGATTTTATCACACTACAGCATCACGCAAAACAAGCATCAAAAGTAGCAGATCGGCAAGCTTGGTTTTCAGCTTGTAGATCTGCTACCTTTGCTATTTTATTTATTTGAATTCTGAAAAGTAACAGTTTTGGATATATGAGGTTTCCACTCACGTAGGCATACATACATTCACGTACACATGCACGGGACACGCATATACAGGGCTTACAGGCACATATGTGTAGTATGCATATTATGCATACTGCTCACACACACACACACACACACACACAAATGCAGACACAGCATGTGCATATTGCACAAACACACACACGAAAGGCACATGCTGTAATGCATACCACACACGAAGCACATGTACACTACAGACCCTGAGTCATTTGCACGCACGTACTGTATTTTATATACAGTATATTTTGTAACTTTCACACACATGCTGACACCCAATCCCGGGCCGATAAATCAATGCGAGAGTAGGCAGAATGTGAAGGAGAGGGCAGACGGAATGAACGGTCTAGGTCAGTGGTTCCCAAACTTTTTCATGTCAAGGACCCCCAAATTGACACTACTTAGCCCGTGGACCCCCATTTGAAAAGATATGCCAGGGACCCCCATAAGAGAAGACTTTTACGGCTCTAGCAGTGATTCTCAACCAGTATAATTTCAAGGACCCCCAGTTTGACATGCATTAGTCTACGGGCCACCATTTAATGGCATTTATATCTCTGAGACCCCCAATTTATATTGTAAAATCAATGATAATTTAACTGTGTGCTAAATTTTTAGTATTTATTTTCTCTTCTTCGCTTTCTTTATTTCTTGGAAAGAATAACACTATATGGGAACTACAGTATGCACTGTAAAAACTGTGATGTGACAATAAAGATGATTCTGATTCTAAATATATTTATTTCAAGTTGTCTGACTGATGTATAGCCTACAAGACATAAATAGTAGGGTTTGCGCTGCCTCCTCCTTTCACTCTGCTGCACCTCCCCGTCTCCGGCTGGCTCAGGAACAGGGCCGCGCGTCGCCCTTTCAGATACGTTCCTGACCCTGTAGTATACCTTCTCCTGAACAACACCCCCCTCTGCCTGTCTTCGCTGACCCTCTGCAATTCTGTACATGCACGCCTAGAAAACCCCAAAAATCTGTACATATGACACTGAAATCCTCCCCAGAGAGACAATGATGGAGGAGCGCCGTCTCTACCGAACTTGAGCCACGGGAGACACCACCGCGCGACCCTAAAGGGCCACGAGTTGCAGTGTCGAGCGTTGCGAAGTTCGGTATGAGCCGACTCAGCCCGTCCGAGTTGTACTGTAGATAAATCAGGCATTACGACGCCAGCAAGGCCTTGACTACTATACTGTAGATCAACCAAAACTATACTAAAAGTAAAGCATTCCAGATGACTATACAATGTGACTAAAACAACTCCCTTCACCCTCTCTGTCTCATAAAGACAGGAGAAAACAGTCCGATAGAAACAAATAAAATATTGAATGGTGGGAAAGTGGAAGGCAGAGAGCATTGATGTCCCTCCCACATGTTGTAGCTTCAGAGAAGAAGGTTTTAACGGCTCAGTTCAGAGTCTAACCCTGATCCCTCACCACAAAGAGCTCTGTGTGACTCTCTCTCTCTCTCTCTCTCTCTCTCTCTCCTCTCTCGCTCTCTCTCTCTCTACGTCTCTGTCTCTCTCTCCCCCTCCCCCTCTCTCTCTTAAAGCCGGGCAGAATAAACTTGCGAATAGGCACATTTCCAGCTCCGCTACGTTTGCTATTTTTGAATTTGAACCCTGAATAGTAACAGTTTTTTTTTTTTTTTCCTCCTGACAGACGGTACGGCTCTAGCTGTCTCCACTCATTCATGTAAGCATGAAAATATGGATAACAAATAAATAAAGGATATGCCAAAAAGATATTACAGGGAATGAAATAGCAAGATCTCCCCTGAGGGAATCGTAGGCTATTTTCTGGGTGGGAGTGCAAAAACTTTTATAGAGCTAAGCACAAAGCAGCACAGCAATATGCAATTCACAATTTAGGCATTTAGCAGACGCTCTTAATCCAGAATATAACATAACATAACATGGTAATACATCATATACAAAAAATAGTCATCATAAATCATAGGTATCATAGATAAGATAAGAACCTAACAGTGGAATATCTATATAATGAAACTATGCATGTACACTATGTCTACATAAAATGCTATCTAAGTTACATAAGCTGAGCCTTTGCATACGCCTGTAAGGTCGTTGAGGCTATAGGGCAAGTACTACGGCAAGTGCTACGGGCTAAGTTCAGGGTTTTCAGACTACGGCAGATGATTGGGACTGATCGCCGCAAGTCAAGTCCTCCGAAAACAGTTCTATAATAACATTCCAAATGCATGCATTTTTAATTCATTCATGATATGCATTGGTTCCACACGTACTGCACATCATCATCGAGTGACTAAACGAGTCAACATGGCTGTGTCTTGTCTGAGCTACAACCATTCATCTCTGAGAGAGAGAGAGAGAGAGAGAGAGAGAGAGAGAGAGGTAGGTGTACAGTAACATTCACCTCTGAGAGAGAGAGAGAGAGAGGTGCACACAGTAACATTCACCACTGAGAAAACATATACACAATGTGACTATTATCTTGACACGATTCACGAACCATCTCGACACACCACGGACACATTTAATACCGTACATTTTGACCGGTATGACGAAAAAAACATGATAAAAATAATTTAAGCTTGGCCATTCGCCTGCACCATTCAATGTAAGACCCCCCCCCCAACCTTCTCTTCACCTGGTGAGTTCTTATTGGGCCTCGGGCAGCTGTGCAGCTGGTCCTGATTGATCCTGCACAGTTGGAGGTATCTCCAATTAGAGGCCTGTGGCTATGAAAGAGAGAGAGAGAGAGAGAGAGAGAGAGAGAGAGAGAGAGAGAGAGAGAGAGAAAGAGAGAGCCAAGTAGTGCAGAGCAGGGGAAGGAAAATATTTGCTTGAGGTAATTAGAGAAGTGACAACTTTGATTTCCAAGAGCGAGCAAGCAAGTGGCTTTCTTTCTCTCTATCTCCCCCCCACCCCCCTCTCTCTCTCTCTCTCTCTCTCTCTCTCGCTCCCTCCCTCGCTCCCTCTCTCTCTCTCTCGCTCGCTCGCTCGCTCGCTCGCTCCCTCGCTCCCTCCCTCCCTCCCTCCCACTCTCTCTCTCTCTCTCTCTCTCTCTCTCTCTCTCTCTCCATCTCCCACTCAGTCACTGTGACATGCTGACATGCTGTACTATAGGATGGATAATGAGAGGAGAGGTGAGCAGAACGAAAACGGGACGGATTGATTATACCAACGCAGATTTGTTTTCAAAAATAAATGTGATAGACTGTATATTTATATACATATGTGCATGTAAAATCAGAATACAATTAGAATTAGCAGCATACAATAAAGACACATTTAAATAATTTGCTCGTGAACTGATGACGCCGCCTCCGTGACCTCCCGAGGCAGCCTGCAGCGGATCTGAAAGAAAGCAATCCGTCTAAAGTTGCCTAACGAGAAACAGAACGAGGCTACAGTGAGGCTGACAGAGACGGAATGGGGAGAAATGATAGAAAGAGGGATAGAGAGAGAGAGAGAGAGACACAGAGAGAGAGAGAGAGAGAGATAGAGAGGGGTGGCCGGAGGCCAACCATCTCCAATGTAATCTCCATTCGTGTGGATGGATTTCCGATGCGAGCGTCCTATACAAGGACATTTGGCTGACTCTACAGCTATATGATATAGACAGCCACCCCACGCACGCACGCACGGACACACACACGCACACGCGTACAGATAGATACAGACACGTAGACATATTACAGACACACTTTGCACATACTCATGCACACAGACACGGCCACACATTGAAGACCACATACACAGAGGGGGAGAGCAGAAGAGACAGACAGACAGACAGACAGACAGACAGACAGACAGACAGACAGACAGACAGACAGACAGACAGACAGACAGACAGACAGACAGACAGAGGAACAGGGAGAAAGTGTGGCAGAATGAGGTGTGATTCATGGCCGTGGGCTGTTGTGATGTGAGCGTGGCCTTCGCTACACTCCGCTACAATGCAGCATATAGCCTCGCCTGTCAGATACACGCCTGGCACGCCACGCCACGCCACGCCACGCACGTCACTCTCGCCGCCCGTCCTCTGCCTGCCACTGCACCCCTCCTCCATGTCGCGGTGCCTGCCAGACGGTGTCCGTCAGCTCGCCCTTTCCCTAACCCCTGGCACTGCAGCTGCGTGCATGCGCGACTCCCGGATGGATGGTGGATGGATGGATGGATGGATGGATGGCTCCCCCACCGATGTCTGTGCCTCGCTCCCGGGGCCATTGGCGACGTAGTGTTGATTTTCGTCAACTAAAACTATAACGAAAAATGTAATTATAATATATATATATATATATATATATAATATTGTTTACAAAGCCTAAAATACAAACAGAAATTAAATATTTTGTTCTAATGTTCAATGACAGTAAATCGTCAATTAAAATTATTGTCGGGACAAGACAAGCCAGGATACCTGCACCGTTTTCATGAAAACAACCTGCTGTTTCTCATTTATTTAGGCTTTTAGGCACTTTGAACAAAGACTATGTCTTTGTTCAAAGTGAGAATAAAGTTCACTTTCATCAGTTCTCGTCGGGGAGCCATGGGGGCCAATATATTTAGATTGTTGTTGTTTTAGTTTTAGTTTCTCAAAGCAAAAGGAATAATAGACTCTGGAATGGAGTGATTGCGATTATGGTGGTGTTATATAGGGAAGAGACGGCCCAACTGTGTCTGTCCCATTCTCATGCAGAGCAGACCTGGCTAGTGCCGAGGGGAGGGAGGGAGAGAGAGACAGAGAGAGTGGTGAAAAGGTTTCTCTCCATAGCTCGGTATGACTTATTTCTCCAAGGATCCGAAGACAAACAGTCTTGTAAACAAACAGACGAACAGGACATGCAGGAATTGCGTGTCCAAAATGAAAAGTAGCCCCTTATATCAATCCCATCTAGGCTCAAATCAAACCCACATCAGGTGGGCCCGGGCGGCTGGCGTAGCCGTCTGTGCACCTTGGCTGGTAATCCAGTGTGGCAGTGTGCCGTGGGTTCGATTCCCAAATAATGTTGTCTAGACAAGACATTAAACCTGTGTATAGGAGGGGCTAGCGCCTAGCGCCCCTCAAAAACCTGCATCAGGGCTACGAGCTTCCTCGGAATAGCCACCTTATACTTTTGTGGAGAGAGAGGGAGGGAGAGAGAGAGATGGAACAAATTAAAATAGGGTGATGCATATTGAAGCATCTTCCAGACAGTGGCATGCGCCCCTATAAGTGTATTGTTTAACAGTGGCCACTAGAGGGAGAGCTCAACACCTCCCATTATTAATATCCTTGGGAGAGACAGAGAGAGAGCAGGTCAACCTCAAGTTGATTAGTTTCAGCTGCTTTTTTAAAGGACAGCATTTCCCATGCAGATCTGAAGGAGAAAGCTATGGTGGAGCCTATACATATACCGCCCAGAAATCCATTCATCTCGCACATCTATCTGGCACTCCAGTGGTTCTCAACCAGTGGTCCTTGAGAGGGTTCCAGGTGGTCCCCATGATTGATGGAGAGTTGGTAACCAAATGGACGCCCCTTATTAGATCTTTAACTCTTGAGAGCGTAAAATGAATGCTCTCAGGAGTTAAATTATTGTTATACATCTGCATTAGCCTCGCGTTCCGATACTAATATACCTCTATGCTGCACTGCCTCAGGGCATATGCATATGCATATGATGGATGAAAGAAAGATTCAAAATCAAATCAAACTCAAGTCTGGCTGCGCCAGGCTAGGCTACATCTGCATCACTTAGTTTACAAGTCTATGCAATAAGAGCATGTAGAAAGATTGTTATGTTGATCAATGTTTGCCTGCTCTCTCTACTAATGGTACCACATTAATAGAGCATGGAATTGTGGGACAAAATCCTATCCGACGATAACAAAATACGAGGATCAATTTAGGCTAAATGTCATCAAATGGTTGTTCCGTGGCTCAAATGCTGAATAAATAATGGGACTTGATATATGAAAAGGGTTGAAAACCATTGTATATAGTTATATACTACTATCTTACACTCACACGCTATCATTGTTCTGTCTCTGCCTCGTGCATCTGCCTCGTGACGCTCACTCATTCTTATTCTAGCTTTGTTTTCCTATGCCTCTCTCTCTCTCTCTCTCTCTCTCTTTGCCCGTGGTGCCTTCTCGACCACAGCCGTTTTCTCGTCTCGAGAAGCGATACCTGGCAATTCTCCAAGACAGACGAGTCTGTCTTGGTGCCCTTCGCTTTGCACGATGCATCGTACGGACGAGAGCTGTGCACAGACAGATATACGCGTCCGCACGCGGGCTTTATTCACACTCACCGTGCATGTCTGCGGCGCATGTTTGTACCACACAGACAGACACGCTGTTGTTACGCATATTGTAGTGTTGGCTGTGTGGCAATGTGAATGTACATGAGACATACATTCACACCTGTTCTCTGTCTATACCCGTCCTCCCAATCGCTCCATCTGTGCTCTCTCTCTCTCTCTCTCTCTCTCTCTCTCTCTCTCTCTCTCTCTCTCTCTCTCTCTCTCTCACTCTATACTCTCGCTGTCTCTTTCTCTCTCTCTCCCTCTATACTCTCGCTGTCTCTCTCTCTCACTCTATACTCTCTCTCTCTCTCTCCCTCTATACTCTCTCTCTGTCTCTCTCTCATTCTTATACTCTCTCATTCTCTCCATTCTCCTCTCATTATCCTATATATTTTTTTTCTCTGGGCTTTATTATTGCCCTGCACTCCCATGTACACCCAAGTGATCGCATACACACCTGCACAAATATATGCATATGTACACACACACACACACACACACACACACACACACACACACACACACACACACACACACACACACACACACACACACACACACACACACACACACACACACACACACACACACACACACACACACACACACACACACACAGTAGTGTGTGCTCCAGTACTGCATGCACACAGAGGCAGGCGTGGGTAGAGAGACCCCCCTGGGGAGTACAACGAGGTACTGCAGTACTGAGGTGGTCTATTTAGAGCATTGCAGTAGAGAGAGAGAGAGAGAGAGAGAGAGAGAGAGAGAGAGAGAGAATATAATGGAAATACAATGGCAAAGATTTACTCATACGTTCTTGTACAGCCTTGTGTGTCTACCTTTCAGTACTTAGACTTTGATCCCAGACTGTACTGTAACCCAGGCATACAGTCATTACATTGCATTAAATACAGCACTAGTTGATGAATCCAGGCATGTTCTTTGAGGCATGCTTACATATTTCATTTTTATTATTTTTTTGAGGGGCTCCTATATCCAACTTTTAGTGTCTGTCCACAAACTTTTGTCCTACACAAACATTAAATTCCCATTGACAATGAATGGAGAATTTTACAATATAGTGTCTGAGCAAATAGGCACTAGGGGCTCTATTTTCGTCACCGCTAAACCCCTTATCCCTAAACTTCTTTGCCTTTTTTTTTACTATTTTGCAAAACATTTTTGAATAGTTAAAATGGCCAGTCTACAAGCTCACAACGTGTCAATGTAGATTCGCTAGTTGAACTATTCAAAAATGTTTTTCAAAATAGTAAAGAAAGGCAAAGAAGTTTAGGGATAAGGGGTTTAGCGGTGAGGAAAATGGAGCCCATAGTGTTGTGTACGTCGTGCTGATGTACGATGATAAGAGCGTCCCCTCACTTCACACATTATATTTTTTTAATATGCTCCCAATTAGTATAATAACCCCCACATATATCTTTTGGCAGTGAGTGCCATATCATTACTCCTCCTAGCCATTAGCCCCAGCAGACAGTCTCCTGGCACTGGCAGTCTCACCCAAGCCCAAGCCCACCCACCATATTAGCCCTGAGCAGTTCCCCTAACTCCGTCTGCATCTCTGTAGATATGGCCTCAATAACCCTGCGGAACCCATATAAACCCCACGTTTGCGCCGGTGCCACATTTTGTTGCAATAAAGTGTCTATCACATGCTGATACTAAGTGACACTAATTACCGAGTGACGGCTGAGGAGGCTGAGGAGGGCTAGACTACGAAGGTGGAAAGAAGGAAGCTCTTAACTGGTTTGGAGTGCAAACGAGCCCTGGCACTTTCCCCTGTTTCATCATCTGGTGTTTTCGCTAGTCAGGGAACCGCAACAGTTGAACAGCAACAGAAAAATGTCTTCCTTGAAATAACCATGAAAATGTGCCATGTTTGATTATCGGGGAAATGATATAACCATGTTTTATTCATGACAATGATTTAATTTTGTTGTTGCTGTTTCATTAACTTGTGGTGTGGCAATGTTCTAACTGTGTTGATGCTTTTTTAAATGACTGCTCATGTGTTTTGTTGGCTTAATTTAACCAAATGAATTGACATTATTTTCTTAAATGTGTTCACTTTGCGCACAGCTACCATATAAGTTGATCGTTTCAGTTAGACAGATGTAATCGTACCATACCTAAATAATTCATAAACATGTTTAACTTGCTATAGCTGATTAAAAAAAAAAAACTCTCATATTAAACCCAAGGTAACTAGAATGCTGTTAACCTGTCTAACCAGCCCAGCCACAAAAACCTCCTGTCCAACCTAACTAAAGCTGCTTTTTTAAAGTACAATAACCTGCTAAACATTTTTGCCATGTTGCCCTTTATTTCCTCTAACCTCTTCTAACTTTTCAACTTCCAGATCTCTTTTTGTAACCTCTCTGAAATGAATTTGTCTTCTCCAAATTCTCTTTAAAGGGAACTTTGATAGTGAGCGCCTGGCTATTGCTAGACAAAGAATCCCATACCGACTCGGTCGGGTAGTTGACGAGTGGCTACTCGACAAAGGTAATAAAATCCCTTTAACTCCACACTAATGATCTAACCGTTCTAACCTTACCGTTAACCACAGCTCTGGGGGAGGTGCAGTGCCACACGAAAAGCAACAGGGGTGCATAACATTGGCACGTTTACTGTGTGTATCCCCTCATATATTTAACCACATGAACCCTATAGCTAAAATATTTGACAAAACATATAGCCGATCTGCAAAGCTCGCAATGTGCCGCGACGCAATGGGTACAAGCAGATATACGCGACAAGGGGTGGCAAGATGGCGCGAGCGGCAGGAGTCTCTTCCTGGTTTTTAAACAGCAGGTGGATGGAAATGAAGCTCCGCCCACGCTGCAACTTGCAGCATGGGTGGAGCTTCATTTCCAATTCCATCCACCTAAACAAACAGGAAGTGACGCCTGCACAAAGCTGCATCTTGCGTCTTTGTGACGCGACTGTCTGGATGCAGGTAATGCCGGCTTGTAGATTGGCTATTTTCCAGCAAAGAGATTTAACGCAGAGGGTGGTGGGGAGAAAAAAAGGAGCACACCAAGCATAGAGCCCTGGGGGACTCCGCTTAATGAAGTATCTAGGGTTTAAGTGGTTAACAACCTTGACTGTGATTAAGGCTCACCCGCTCACCCCACAACAAACCATGCATTCCCCTCAGGCATTCTTCTCACTGTCCGTCCATGCAGTTTCTGGTAAACAACCTAAACTATAAAACAGAAACATTGTCGACCTATTATCCAGAAATGCTACGTTAGTTAACTTAATTCCCCATTCCAAGGCTGGAGTATTAAAGCAGCTGAATCTACAACCTGCATAGTAATTGGCAATTTACTTGCTGTGCCACTTTTGGAATTGTAACTAAGCCTGATTATCACAGTCACATTAAAACACCACCTCAACTGGGGCTGCACCTCCTCAGAGTCTTAACCCCCCAAATAACCAACGTATAACCTCCCAGTATAACTTGGCAAGTTGTAAATAGAGTATATAGAATTGCGTATATATATGCTTCATCTTCCTTTGTGTCTGGTGTTTTGATGAATGTGAACTTATTCATACCCCTTATCCTCCCCTCCCCCAAAGAACAATATACATACATATAACTTTATTACTGCATAATTTGCAGGAAAATATTAAGCCCCCAATTGAAAGTCATTAAAAGTTAAAGGGACTGTGTTTTGCTCAGTGAGGCCCCCGTACACACATACAGTACAGAACACACATGCTGTGTTTTGTCTGTGTTTGATGGCCGCCACAATGCATTTCCAATGGGAGTCACTTGGTTTGACCAAACATTTGTGTTTGATGGGCAGAACACGGCTGTCAAACAAAAAATGTTTGGTCAAACCATATGACTCCCATTGGAAATGCATAGCGGCCATTAAACACAGACGAGACACAGAACATGTTTTTTGTGTGTGTGTGTGTGTGTGTGTGTGTATGAGGGCTGATTACACGAACCACAACCTACCACTGAGTAATTTATTGGTTTTCTTCAAAATGTGATCTGTATCAAAGTGATGATTATTTAACCCTTTGAGTGTCTCAAACGTCCCAATACCTCCTTGTCTTCTTCGCCTTGTGCTGTTTGTGCTGCTGAAGGTGGTTGATTCTTAAAGAAAAAAAGAAAGAAAGAAAGAAAGAAATCACACGTGTATGAAATAAATCTGCGATTGCATCAGTAAGTACTCACAAGAGGTTGCAGACCTGTTTAACTCATTGTAAGTCAGGGAGCCTGTACTATAATAACTCCATGGGCGATATTTATATTGCATTGAAAAGACCTCGACTTAGACTGTATTGTATGTTATCTTCCACCACAAGACTTTTGGCATAATGTTCTGCATTCGGTATTCAGTTTGCACAGTCAGTAAAATAGTTGTAATGAAATCTAAATCGTTTAGATTACAGGCATTAGCTCGTTACCTTAGGGCAGACTTTATACTTTTAGATGGCATCGTGAATGCCAATTACCCAGGGAAGAATTCAAAGACGAAAATTTGTCACCCGAGAGCTAAATTAAGTATTCATGATGTGACAGTGGAATGGGATAAACGGGTGACTCACATGTTTATTTCATGAAAACAAAACAACCGGCACATTCAGCGCCATATTTAACTCGACTTTCTCTCCATATGCACTGGGGAAAATACCTCCTGCTGGGAGAGAGCTTAGAAGACACAAAGCAGAATTTCTTAAAAAAAGGCTTCAATTATGGATTGAACCAATAAAAACACATAACTTAAAGTACGAAAGGCTTTGTGTAATGCTATATGAACATCTTGGAAAATGAGCTTGAAATTGGATGACTTTTCCCTTTGTCATGGCGTTTAGAAATGACAGCAGTGCAATAGCATTCAAAACAAAAATCTTGTATGTTCCATAACTTTATTTTTATGAAACATGCTGACCAAGTAACAGGCTCAGATCGGGGTCACCGCTCCTAAAATGAGTGGGTATTTGTTTTTTCGTTTGTGAAAATGGTAGGGCTTATCTTGGCTCAAAAGCAAGGTCTCATAAATATGCCTTATTGAGAACTTCAAAGGCAAGGCATTGTTGGAACAGCATTTCCTATTCTGCGACACGGATGCATACAGTATGTGACTATGTGTGCTCAGTAGGGGTGTAACGATACAGCGATACGACACCTATCACGATCCATGGTTGACGATACGATACGTGGACGATATTGGGTCATTATGGCGATACGATTCAACGATTTAAAATCGATACAGTAACTATTTAGCAAAGACATTGTGGAAACATGTGGATAGTGCAGGTTTGTTAAAGGACCACTTCACCACTTTTCAACCTATCTTCATATAATAGGTCCTCACTAATAATCATGAAAAAAAGGGTGAAATTTTTTACTACTCGGTCTGTGTCTCATAGGAGGGCTGTGGGCAGTTCAGAAACTGTCTTCCAGTGACATCATCGATGTCTAAAATAGTGTTTAAAAAAAAAATCTGCCTAATGATGATGTCACTGGAAGACGGTTTCTAAACTGCCCACAGCCGTCCTATGAGACACAGACTGAGTAGAATTTTTTTTTCATGATTTTCAGTGAGGACCTATTATATGAGGATAGGTTGAAAAGTGGTGAAGTGGTCCTTTAATGGTATGTATGAATATATGGATACAAAAGTAAACAGTGATTCCCCGGCAAATACATTATGTTTGAACACATTATAGACAAACCTGTACCTTGACATGAACACAGAGAATACACACATGTATCGATAGACCAAGTGTAGCGATATTGAATGGAAAAGTAATAAAACGCCTTTATATTTGTTCTTCCTAAAATGGCTAAATACAGCACGTACGTATTATTGATACAATCGATTATTCACATTGCAAAACGATTGGATACGATGCGGTAACAGCGGTCAGGGGGGACGTCGAAGGTACAAGAGGACGAGGAAGTAGTGGACTTTTTCCAAGCTCAAAGGGTTAAAGATATATCTATTGCTTTGATGTGGAACCATGTGCAGATAAAGCTCAAACCAAAGTGAGATCTGTGAGATCTAAGCAGATGAAGCTCAAACCGTGAGATCTAAGCAGAATCTAACCAGAATCTAACCACCGAACAGCAACATCAAACCTCACCCACCCAAATAACCACTGAGGGCTTCCATCTCCCCAGAAATCCCTCCGCCGCCCCCCGAACCTGAACCCCACTGGATTACTGTTACCACACAGTGGGGTCGTCACGTCATAGAAAAGCCCTCAGTTCTAACCATGTTATAAACAACGATTATAACGTTCGAGCACAATTGGACCATTGGATGTCAATTTCTTTTGGAAGAACTTTGGACAGGCTGTGCAGATCGTTAAAACCAAAAATAAATAGCTAACTAAGTTCTAACCTCTTCTAAATGGAGAACAAAAAAATTAAACTGATTAGAGAATGTTTCTGTCCCCCGTTCTGACTCCCATTCACCCCAAAATACAAAGACTCAGAGGGTTAAACCTTTTTTTAACTAAAATACCAAATTTAAAAAGTTGTGACCATTTTGGGCTTTAAACTAAAAGAAAAAACAAATCCTATTTCTGTAACTGTTTTCTCTTTGAGAAATGGAATAAGGTCCCTTTAACATTTATTGTTTTCACTTCAGAGGAATAACTGAAATGTGTTTTTCGACATTGTAATGTTTACAGTTGCACCGTACAGTATATGTCATCTATCTGCTGTGAAGGTTCAATGGTGTTTGCCTCCTTGTGGTGGATGTGTGTGTGTGTGTAATAATGAGAACGGGGAACGATTTCTGTGTGCCCACATATGACCTGGTCTTTCCCATTATAATGTCCCAGACTGGAAACTATAATACACAACAAAATTGCGAGCATGAAACCCTCGCAGGTCCATTTCTACACCGCCGGAGTAAAAACGCTCCAACATGAAGGATTTGGCACTCCAAAGTCATTCCGCAGGGTTGCTGGGTGATCGTATTACTGCAGTGTGCTCCCAGAGGGCAATCACATACATGCCTCAGAGCGCCTTTGACCAGAGTGAACACAAAACATCAGCCCTCCCAGGGGTCTCCCTCTGCCTTTTCTTTTCCAATTTGCGTTTTTGCAGCGTTTAGTCGATTCCATAAAGAGCCCCGAGGAGCACGGGGCGACAGCAGTACGGATCCCGTACTGCTTTTGGGGTCCCATCGGTGCAATATCACGCGGCGGAGAACGGCTGAGAGCTTTTGACTATAATGTGTAATGTGTATAATATGACGGTCATCTGCAGAGTAGCCTCGGAAACCCAGACGTTTTTTATCCAGGGAGAAAAAAAAGTCTGGGTCCGAGTCCACTTCAATTCGGCATACAGTAGTGCAAACGTCGATCACTCTCTGCTGATTTATGATCGTCTGCACCTTTGTTAAATTGACGCACACGTACACACACACACTCCTCTCTCTCTCTGTCGCTCTAATAAATTAGTCTCATGTCGCACAGCTGCGTCTATAGATTCTCCTGGCGGATCCGTCCGGGAGCTACCTATGCCATAGAAAGCATAGGTGGACCCCAGGCTATCTGCAGAGTTTACTGGCCAAAACAAAGGGCAATATCTCTGGAAATGTGCGTTATGCTCAATTTACAATTTAGGCATTTAGCAGACGCTCTTAATCCAGAGCGACTTACATTTAAGCAAGAACAAAAGCATGGGAATACATCACATAAAAGCATTTATCAATATCATGAAACATGCGTAAGCTAAGAAAGTAACAGTGGAATATCTATATAATGAAACTATACATACACTATACATATAAACTATACATATTTACTACTATGCTATACATATGTACTATGGCGTGCTATAACTATATACAATACAATTATAGTGCTGTCTACATAATGGATGCTCTGCATCCAACTGGCGGCACGGCGGTCACATGCAGCGCCACACCTTCACTTTATGTGGGCCTCAGGTTAATATTAGAATACTGATATATTATTGATTTCATCAGCTGTTACAATTCCAAACATGCAAACTAATTTGTTCAGTCTTAGTAGGTGAGTATATAGTACTTAGTAGGTGAGTAACTATAGTGGCCCCTCTGGGGTGAGTGTGGAACTATAGTGGACCTCTGGAGTGAGTGTGGAACTATAGTGGACCTCTGGAGTGAATGTGGAACTATAGTGGACCTCTGGAGTTAGTGTGGAACTGCCCTCTGGGGTGAGTGTGGAACTATATCGGCCCCTCTGGGGTGAGTGTGGAACTATGGTGGTCCTCTGGAGTGAGTGTGGAACTATAGTGGTCCTGGATCATCAAAGTTGCCTAGTACTCCTGCTCTGCAGTGCAGTGCAAAAACGCTGGAGAGCCATGCAGGCTTTGTTTCAGGGCCTCCCCATGCTCTATTCCTTCTCCTCTCCTCTCCTAGACTTTGAGGCAGATCAGAGTGAACATCCCTGGGCCCTCTCTGTTCCTGCTGACTAAATCCAAAATGGCAGCCATTATAGGGAGCCAATAGAGGGGAAAAATAAGAGTCCCGAAAGTTTTCAACAGCTCAGTCCTACGCTTAAACTCGTTCAGATGTGCATGGCCCTCTTTCCTCGCCTCTCCCCCTCCTTGGATGGAGCTGTCATCCTAAATCCTCTCCGCTCTCTGTCACTCTCTCTAGTGCTGTTTATCCGCTCGTCCTACCTGTCTCGTTTTCCCCCATCTTCCCTTCTTTGTACCCTCCTCTCTGTCATTTTCTTCACCCCCCCCCCCCCCCCTGCCAGTATAGTCTTCCAGAACTTGGCAGGCGCCGGCTCTCTCTCTCTCTCTTTAGAGACAAGAGTGACACGCAGATTTCCTGATTTCACTGGGGAACACCGCCACGAAAATAAATAAATAAATATGTATCCGCCAAGAATTGACTTCTCTGTGTCGCTCCCTTTTTAAGAGATAAGCGTGCAGCTCTTATCCGAAGATGTATACAGTCATGGGGCGCCTTAAAACTACTTGAGGCCCTCGGGTTACTGACATTTTGAAGCTCCTGCAAAACGGCACAGACTTTGTGATGGCGCGAATTATCGAGCCGTGAAAATACAATATGACTTGGACTATCACAACTGAAAGTTAAGTAAAATCACTCCTTGAATGTCGAGGAATGAATGAATGGCATTCTACATATTACAGAGAAAGGCTATATTTGATTCATTTGCCAATTAAGTACCATGGATTTCTCCCTACTTTTATATGTGTGCATTTAATTGACAAGCTTGTAGACAAGATCCAAGTTTGAGGGGACATACTAGCGTCATGTCCAGCGGTGTGCTTCTTCACGCTACAGGGACAGGAGTTAGGCTCCTGCCCTATGGGCCTCATGGCTACAGAAACAGACTCCTGCCCTATGGGCCTCATGGCTACAGAAACAGACTCCTGCCCTATGGGCCTCATGGCTACAGAAACAGACTCCTGCCCTATGGGCCTCATGGCTACAGAAACAGGAGTTAGGCTTGTGTTCTATGGGCCTCATGGCTACAGAAACAGGAGTTAGGCATGGCTCGGCAAGGCTTACTTACTGGTTTGCCATGTCTGGGTGCATCTCTCTCAATCGCTGATTATTTGGAAACGAGAGCGTTGGAAACAGTTCCAGCCATGCACTGTGAGGTCATCATGCAATGCTGAGGTTCTCTGATATGCATCCATGAACCTCATAACAAGAGTACGTGTTAGCTTAAGACTTCATTAACATGATGTGACTCAGAAGTCAACGTAAAGATGCAACGCCAGTATGACATTTGGTTTCTATGCCTCGAGCGATATGTGAACGGAACCAACATTATGCACAAGCACGCACAAGTAGAAAAAAGTTAGACTCGAGTGACATTTCATTGTCAGCGAATAGGCCAACATCCCATGCCGGCACATCCACATTCGCAACATGTCACTTCAGTAGATAGGGCATGCGTTCCCTGCAGCTTTTTATGTTTTGTTCTTTTTTCCTTTGCGCTTGAATACTTATAATTGCCCTGTTTTCATGGAAAGTGTGGGGGGGTGGGGGGGGGGGGGAGAAACAATGGCGTGTTTGCGACATGCTTGCTCATCAGCAGAAAAAGAAAAGGCGCCTTGCAGATACAGTATGTAGATATCGCCTCGCTTGACGCCAGGCTGATGAGATGCTTGCTGGGTTTATTTCATGGGTCCCCTACCATGAAATGGCCTAGAACAGCACCGTCACAGCTGGAGTGAATTAAACAAAAGAGAGAGAGAGAGAGAGAAAAGGAGGAGGCCTGTCCCCAGCTACCCGTTACGCTATTATTATCCATCTGTCTCAGCGATAATAACGCCTCCTTAAGTTCAGACCCACAGACGGAGGTGTAAGCCACGCCCGGACTGTCACGCGCGGTCGGTCTGCTGTGTTGGCTGTATACACTTGACTGCTGAGCCCTCAGTTTGACATGCATGAGTCTACGGACCCCCCATTTAATGGCATTTCTATCATGGGAGACTGAGACCTCCAATGTATAATGTAAAATCAAAGTTAATTTAGAGTGTACAAATGGAACTAAATGGACCTGGGTCCATTTGTACACTCTCAGGGTTACAGACCCATAAGGGCCCATTTGGTTTCAAACTATCATTTAGCTGGGGACCCTCTAGAACACCCTCAAGGACCCCTGGGGGTCCCCAGACCCCACTTTTAGAACCTTTGCAGTATAGCTTCACATTGCATTTGGCTCCTTACCAACTTTGTCAAGCACAATTACTTCATGGTTTTGTGCCCGTTCCAACCTAAACTTCTGGGGGGAGTCCAGAAAAACAGCAAGTTCCCTGTTAATTACCAAAGAGGGCCTTGGCACTGAGGAGATAATTATGTTGCACATTCCATAAGCTTTTCCGTCTTCAGCCATCCTTCTTTTATTTATTTCATTTCCATTTAAGTTAAGGTGAGTTAGATATGGTAGAGAACTATATGATGCAAGCCACATTATATATACTCCACCATGCAAACACTGCTAGGTCGGCTGTCAATCACGCCACAAAGTGGTGTGTATTGGGGGAGGTGAATCCAAGGCTGAGCCGCCCACCTGCATGCTTTGCTACAGTAAGTGCAAACATTTCAGATGGCGCCCGGGGCTTCCTCGCCGTCATTATGTCGCTCCCCCAATGGTAAATGGTGCATTTATATAGCGCCTTTATCCAAGGCGCTTTGCGTAGATTGTGCATTACATTCACACACACATTCATACACCGGTGGCGGCGGAAACTATGCAAGGCACCAACCAGCACATCAGAAGCAAGGACACCTAAGGACACTTCGACACTAACTCTGGAGGAGTCCAGGTTCGAACTGGGAACCTTGCGGTTACCATCTGGCCACTCTACCCCTAAACCACCGCCGAGAGAGAGGCGTAATGATGCCTGTGGGAGAGAGATGCCTCTCTCTGCTGCTGGTCCAGGCGTCCTAGCCAAACACACCTCTGTTGTTTTTTACTAACCAACCTTTCGGTGGTCACCTTATCACCTATAACTGGAGTATGAATAAGCCTTAAGCCATCCAGGATGCTTGTGAATCATGACCATAAACCCCCTCCCTCCCCCCATGGACCTCTGGGGGTCCCCGGCCGAACCCCACTTTGAGAACCAAACCAATGGCCTATTCTATTGGAAGGGAGTGGACAGAGTCTCCATCCCGCCCTCCCCTCTCCTCTGGGTTAGTGGTTAGGGGGTCGGGGGTGGTGGTGGTGGTGGTGGGGGGGGGGGTGCAGTGAGCCATTATAGCTCAGCCTCCGACAGCCAATCTGTGCATTAGGCAGCCGAGCGTGGCCCACCCACCCAGGCCCCCCGACCCACTCCTCTGGCTCAGCTCGCCTCAGCCATGCAGTAATTATACCAGCCAGAGCTCCATCTGATGCTATAGACTGCATCTCTCTGTGTGCGTGCGTGTGTGCGTGCGTACGTGCGTGCATGCATAGATACTAGTGTACACCATACAGAAGAGTAAATGGCACCTTTTATCCAAGGCACTTTCCATAGATTGTGCATTACATTTAACCATTCACACACACATTCACACACCTTTACATAGATTGTGCATTACATTCACCCATTCACACGCACATTCATAATCATACACCGATGGAAACCATGCAAGGCACCAACCTGCACATCGGTAGCAATTAGGGGTTCAGAGTCTTGACTCAAGGACACTTCGACACTAACTCTGGGGGAGCCCGGGTTCGAACTGGGAACCTTGCGGTTCCCAACCGGCCACTCTACCCTTGAGCTATACTGCTGGTCAGTGCTGCTGACCAGTGCGTTGATGTGGCAGGATGGAGGACAGGCTCCAGGCGTCCAGCACAATTAGCTCACCACAACACGAGACAACAAGGGTCAGTGAGTGAGATGTGTGACTCACTCTCTGGGTGTTGATTCCTCCTACGTGCATTTAGCACTTCAGGGCTTTCCATTTCTTCCTCTGTTCTTCCACCTCTGTTCTTCCACCATCTTCAACTCCATCCCCACGGAGGTTGTCTGATTTACCAGCACTCACTCACTCCCACCTCTCTCTCTCTCTCTCTCTCTCTCTCTCTCTCTCTCTCTCTCTCTCTCTCATCTCACCCCCTGTATCTTGTCACTGGCCTTTTCACCTTTTTTTTCTTTTTTCTTTTCTTCGCTCTCTCCTCATCCCCTCCACGCACCGACTCTTGTCTCTCTGACATGCCGGCCTCCTTTCCCTGTCCCACTCGTCCGTCTGTCACCCTCTCTCTCTCGCTCCTGTCCGTTCACATGTCCCCCTGCTGTCTCACTCCCTGTCCAAACTCCTCTTTCCTTAATTGTCTCCATGGTCGCGCTCGCCGTGCCGGGAATGTATTATCCCGTGGCTGACCTGTGGCATTGTCGCTCCCGATTCTGCTCACCTAGACAAGTTGAGGGGGTTTCTCTCTCTATCTCTCGCCAAGCCAGAAAGGTGCCCGCCTGGCAGGTGGTTCCCAACAAACGAAAACGCCAGCCGGGGAGCTGTGGCCAGTTATTTCAGTTTCAATGTGAACTCGCTGCTGAATGCCCTTGCCGGTGGGCTTAACCCATTAAGACATGAGAACAGATTCTACAAAATGTCTTCCAAATCCGAACAGTTTTCTGAAACCCTATGTTTATCAGTGGTTCTCAAACATTTTCATGTCAACAACCGCCAGAATGATATGTATCTGGCCACGGGACCCCCATCTGAACAAATGTTGTTCCAGGGAGGGACCCCCCCCCCCCCCCCCAGAAACAAATATTTGTGTTAAAACGTTCACAAAGAATATATATTCAAAGATTTGCACACATTTTCACGATTTTTCAAAAATAGCAGATTTACAAGCTCGTAGTGCGGCACTATGAGCTTGTAGATCTGCTATTTTTCAACAACTTAAAGTTTAAAAATACTGGTTAAAATGTATTATTTAGAGAAAAGTTTTTTTTCCCCTTATTCATTACCGATTTTCCAACCTTGGAAATCGTTGACTAACTTGAAAAGCAAAGAGAACAAGGCGAGGGCCAAACTGTATACAGTATATGTACAGTATCACAGTATGTGATTTCAGTCTATAGCTGCAGTTCAGGCTGTGTGTCAACATCTGCTCTTCCAAGATGGTCGAGGCGAGGGAAATTGGCAGGTCGCCGCACGTATAAGATGCGTGTGATGGCGAGCTGTAAGGAGCTCGGGGCCCCCCGCGTTTCTCGAGGGATATTGATTCCCCGCCCGGCAACAAGGGGGGGCCTGACGCATTCTCACCATTGCAACGAGAGCTAGAAAAACACCACCACCACCGCCACCGCCAGCACCACATGAGAGGGTCAGACGCAGCAGGCTTCATTACCGCATCCTCTCGGCGAGGAAATCGAAGCCCCGGTCCGACGGCCAATGAATGAGCCCGGCATCATATAGGCCGGCCGACCGAGCAACCGACCCGTCCCTCGAGTGATCCGCTTTGAAGATCTGCACCGCGACTGACGTTATTTATTTATTTATTTAACGGTCCATTTCTAGCAGCGTGGAGAAACTGCATCCTCCACGTACATGTGTGCATTTCTCCCAGGCTGGGTGGTAGGCTGGGAGGAGATAGCGATTATACCCGAATCGTCCTCAGCACCTACTCCGAATGCACCTCCGACTCTCAGACGTCACAGAGTTCTCTGACGTTGAAGTTTCCTTGCCAAACCCAGATTAACATCTGAGATTAACATATAACTCCATGTTTAGCGACGTATATACAGTATATATCATGCCAGGCCGTCTGTGCGCGCCGCTTCCTCCCATGCATCTCCGCCCCGGCCCGTAGCTCCAGTTTCACTCTCCGGGCTTCTATAGCCGTCAGTGTTGGCAAGTAACTTAAGTAATATACTACTTTCAGTAATATTATTACTTTTTTCCAGTAATATGTAACTTAACTAGTTACTTTCACATTTTGAGTAATAATATTACATTTACTTTTTTTCAAAAGTAATATTATTACTATTTTCACGAGCCTTGGTGGAACTGTGGGTTTGAGTGTTTATTTATAATGGTAGACTGGATAGGGGTCAAGTTGCTTTGCAGACTGCTGATCCGCTCTAGATCTAGACTCTAGAGCGGATACGGAAACGATGCACACTCGTCGGTACGTACTGTATGTGTGAAGTATCGGATGCAGAAGGGCGGGCCTTAAACCGTCTGGAAGACGGAACAACAACCTAAACTAGTGTGTGTAACTCGTTAGACTGCACTGTTAGAGAGAAGAGACGTAAATAAACTAAGCATGGAGGAGGTGGAGGAGACAAAAACACAGGCACAACAAAGCGTTATAACATTCAATACTTGGAAGTATTCGCATTATTTTGAGTATGTCCGTGATCAAGACGAGATGAACATTATTGTCCGCTGCAAGTTGTGCATACGGAAGAAGCTATATTCCATGTCGAAATCTACTTCTAATCTATGTGTACAAATGGATCCATCATCATGAGTTAAATAAACACTGCAGAATAGGGGAGGGGGGACTGCTAATGTTGAAAATGCAAAGTAAGACTTTTGGGGACAAAATATGCAATTACTGGGGGCGAGAGAAAAAAGTAATAAGTAAAGTAATAAGTAACTAGTTACTTTTCTCAGGGAGTAATAAGTAGTGTAACTTTATTACTTTTTTAAAAAGTAATAAGTAATAAGTAGTATATTAGTGTTAAAGTAATATTTTGCCAACACTGATAGCCGTGCGTCAACACCTACGTTTTGACGTTCGGTGTTATTTTTTCCCCGCCATTGTAGCGATATAGAGTCGATAAAGAGTGCTGTGCATTCTCTGCCGCTCCCATTGTGCATGTCACTCCGCACAGATTCCCACTCGGGGAAAAAACACACTATAGGAATATAGATGTTGTGCCAACTGTGGATAAAATACAGATGTATACTGTATAGCAGTGTGAGAATAGAATGGATTAATTCATTGTATTCGTATGGCAGACACAGACAGACAGACATATTGATCAACAGACATGAGGCTGGTCTTATAAAAGGACAGCTTAGAGACAGACGCACATACATCACTGTCAGCGTTTGGCAGATCAATGAGGTAAATAAACAGTGTGCGTGACGTGCTACAGACAGAGCAGGCGGTGGTGAGTGCCTGAGTGGTGAGTCCGTGCACTCATTGTGGAGGCGCGGCCGGTCATCGCCGTCGTCTCTGGTCTCCGCGGTGCAGTTAATTAAGGCGCCATGCGCGGCCGGGAATGGCACTTATAATGAGCTGCACAGGCCGGCCGGCTGTCACCCTGTCTGTACCTACTGACTCTCTCTTAGCCCAGTCCCCCCCCCTCCCCCACCACCACAACCACCATTTCAGCCTCAGCTTCAGTCCATTAGGAGCCAATCACCATGATACCCCATGGAGAGAGAGAGAGAGAGAGAGAGAGAGAGATACACAGCCCGCAGGCATCCGAACCCCTAAATTGGTCCAACAACACTCCCTCGTCAATATGCAGCCATGCATCCAAGCCTTGTGCTGCTGTGTGCCTTGGTTACATATATACAGTATACTGTATACGCACGCACGTGCACAGCCGCACACAGCCACACACACACACACACACACACACACACACACGCACACACACACACGCACACATGCACACATACAGACACACACACACATTTATGATACAAGAGTTAAAAGTGTCAGGCGCTGCATGCATGTAAATCAAGGCCCACTCGTCCGCCGCCTGAAAAGGCCACCTGTCACCCACAAAAAGGTCATTCACTCCGTTGACACATTCCATAGGTTATTATTACATACGCGACACACACACACACACGCACACCAGACCCCACCTCCCCAGTCCCCCCCGCCCTACTCCCCCAGGCTCTCATATATATATATGATGCCTCTCTCTCTGACTACTTGTCATGCAGACCCTCCTCCCCGCAGCCTGCCAGCCAGTCTCCTCTCCTCTCCTCTACCCCCCCCCCCCCCCCCCCTCCATCCTCCTCCCCCCTTCATCTCCATCACCCACAGGCCTCTCAAATTGGCTCTAAAACCCAACGTCGCTTTCGATTAGAACCGGCCGGCCGGCCGAAACAATAACTTCATCAGAGCCTGTTAGACTCTAATCATGAATGGGACGGCCATGCGTGGAAAAAAACAAACACGGATCTCTCCGCGTATCAGCGCGCACACGCACACGGCACACACACACACACACACACACACACACACACACACACACCCACCCCTCCCATGACTATAGTGTAGAGGGCACCTTCCTCCTTGTCTCGGTGTCTCTCTCTCTCTCAACCTTATTCACTATCTTTATCTCCCTTCCTGTCCGTATGACTCTTTTTCAATCTCTCTCTCTCTCTCTCTCTCTCTCCATTCCTCTCTCTGTAACTAACTCTCGTCAGATGAGAAATGGGGGCTTTGAAGTCCAAAAGACCCACAACGTCAATAATTGTATTCCTTGCTGTGCCATCTTGACATGCTATACGGCAGCACGGTCTGTTTCGGGTTTTTTTTACCCTCTCAGAGTTACATTAACTGTAAGGATTTTGACAGCGCAAGGATTTAAATAGCTAGATTTAGATAGATTCTGCACACATTCGTAAATACACAAAGGAAGATGTCAGCGCACGTCAATGTGTATGTGTGCAAAGCGTGCGCGCATGCTTTCCGCGGTATTAAATGCCACGCTGCTCGGCACCATAATCATAATCCACTTGTCAATATGGCTTTACTTTCTGGCCGTCTTGGCACGGAGTATAATAACCCGGATATACCGATACACTTAACTCCTCCGGAGTCCCGTCTGAGCGGATCATCTTATTGGGACTCGGAATGGCTGCTGGTTTGGCTATACGCCGGGGAGGATCGTAAAGCATCTGTATGGTAAACTTGAGCCGGCGTCGGCCAGCGGTAAGCCAAGTGGCCGGGCCCCCAATAGAGCTGCAGGGGGAATATGGATGGGATTCTATTTGTCCTCCACTCCAGTACTCATGTCCGCATGGCCAGTGTGTGCCCTCGATCCCCCTCAGAATCGGAGATGCTGGGGCTGCCTAGGACTGTTCTCCTGAAACGGGAGACCCTCTGGGGCTGCTGTGCGTGCGTTCGTGTGTGCGTTTCTGCGTCCTCTGTTCAAGGGCACTGAGAAAGTGAAGTGATACGGTACATTAGCGCCGTGTGCGCTATAGCTGGGCTGAGTCTGTGTGCGTCGGGGCTGGACTCACACATAAGAGACACGGGGTGTCGGACAGCTCACAGTTCCTTTTCAATGGGAGTCATTGTGGTTTTGACGAGACAGCCTCCCATTGAAAATGAATTGGAGCTAAGTGTCTGCTATACAGGAGACACGAGACAAGACAGCCTGTCTCGTATGTGTCTTATGCAGCCTGGCAGTGGGTTCGAGTTTGTGTGTGCACGTGTGTGTGTATGTGCGTGCAGTTCTTTTCTTTTTTTATGATATTTTTTGTGGGCTTTTTGCCTTTATTGATAGATTACAGGAAAGGGGGACACATACTATACACGCAACCATCACATAACACACACAAAGCAATCTCATCTTGTTTTCCTCGCTGACGGCCGCCGCAGTTTGACGAACGGCTTTCGTTTCCGCCCTTCCGTTGCAACCCCATTCACACTTTACGGCGCCACGATCACGATCCATCGGAAACTTAGTGGAGAGATAATAGAGGGAGACAGAGCCTCTCGTGTCAACAGTGCATATGCCAGACATTAAGTCCCCATCATTATGAACTTAGGGGGGACGGGGGCTAGTGAGTCCCCTGGGGGCCCCTTTAGATGGGGCCTAATGATCTGATAATGTCATGACACGCGTAATGGGCCGTCTCTGCGGGAAGGATTTATATCCCGGGCCACGTTGTGTGTGTGGTTTAAACTTTCACATGCACACGTCGTGGACACACACACACACGCATGCCGAGCCACATACTATAGCAGCATGCCGAGTGTGTGTGTGTTCGCCCTGTGACACACTGCAGTTGACATACGTGCGCATTTTTATAAACATTATTCACCGATGCCGATGCAACAACAGCACACGACCTAAGCACTGGATTTGCACTCGTATTATACAGACCCCGCGATAAATCATAATTTCTGTGATAGAGCACCCTCTCATTTATCTTAATTGAAAACATAATGGGAGACTCATGGCCCCTCATGGTGTCTCTTGTCTGTCTGTCCTCGTGACGAGGCTGGAGGTGCAGCACCTGTGTGGCTCCGTGCAGAAACACACCAGAGAGATCCATGGCATCGTATGTCATCGTTAGACAGAAATACACATGCACCGCTGTACATGTTATATAGGCATGATTATGCATACAGTACACATGCAGGACGTCCTTGACCAGGAGTGTACACGCACACACGCACGCACGCACTCACGCACACACACACACACACACACACACACACACACACACACACTCTCACTCACCCCAGAGTGGTCTCCCATTTCATTAGAGGCATGACATCATACTGATCTATCTGCTTTACCTCTCTCTCAGACTCCCCCACCACCCTCTCTCACATGCATACATTAGTGTAAAGTATCTCTTTTCGAACACAAAACCACTCCCCTGCATCCTTTCAGCCATTGATTGATTAATCCATGAAAAAAACTCTCCCCCTCTGGTGAGCAATTACTTCACCTACTCGTTTTTAACCCACTCACTCGCCCCAAATGGCTGCACCTCCTCCTCATGATGATGCCCTCTCACTGAGTGGGGACACTCTCTGAGGAGGAGGAGGAGGAAGATCTTTGTTCTCTTAATAGAAATGGATGGCGTCGGCTAAAGAAAACACCAGGAGAAAACCCACACCTTATACCCGACTCCCACTCACCACCACTGACTCTGGTAACACATTACCACAGGGTACCATTGGTGTGTGAATGTGGGAAGTGAGGACGTTGGCGTCGACTGTTCGCCTCCACTTCACCTCCCAATGTATGAATGAATGAACGAACGAATATGTATGTATAGGTGGCATTGGTCCCCCTGGTTAAATGGATGACCCACTGCCCCCCTTCATCCATTCGGATGAGGACCCTACATGCTGAATAAAACATTTTTTCTTGTTTGGATGGAAGGAAACCTGAGGCGTACTTCATCATGGTTGCAACTCAGGTGCATTCTGGGTTCAGTGACATGCAGTCCTAGCATCGTTCTTAATGTATTCCATCTCCAGTCCGGGCAAATGAGATGTGTTTCACCGTGCAGTGCTACCCCTCAGTCTCGGGGTCAGCCTCGTGCCGCCCTCGCAATCCATTTGACTGCCAGATTCGGGTTTATGAGCAACCGTTGCATGCTTGGGCCACGTAAAATAACGGCTGCGCCAGCAAGAATAACGCCATGTAGGGTTCCAATGCCCCTAACGTGTCACCACAAGAGGACGTCCCATACTGTGTGACAGAAATGGTCCCCCGTTCTCTCCCCTGTTCCCTCCCCATGTTTGTTTTTAACTTTAATTGTGTGTGCCGGCCATGCCTGTAATTGCATGCCACTGCGCTGATGTGACTGACAATGTATTCCCTACCCTCTCTCTATCTCTCTCTTTCTCTCTTTCTCTCTATTTTCTGTCCTTCCATTCTCCTCTTCTCTTTTTTATTCCCCCCTTCCTTCCCCTTCCAAACATTCACTCCGTCTCTCTCACCTTCGCCATACTTTTCTCTCTGGCGCCCCTTTGCCCCTACACCTATTCTATCCCTCGCGCGGCGCTCTCCTCCACTCCGCGTGGACCCCTCCTCGACAGGTCGACAGCTGACCATCTTCAACAGCCAGGCGTTCATCAAGATCGGCGGCGGCGCTGAGAAGGGCCGCCACTTCCAGGGCCAGATCTCGGGCCTGTACTACAACGGCCTTCAGGTGCTGAAGCTGGCGGCCGAGGGCGACCCCAACGTGCAGGCGCAGGGCAACCTGCGGCTGGTGGGCGACGTGCCCTCGGTGCTCACCACCGACACCACCTCCACCACGCCGCTCGCCGACATGAGCACCACCATCATGGAGACCACCACCACCATGGCCACCACCACCACCCGCAAGCAGCGCTCGCCCACCATGCGCGACAGTGTCACACAGGTGAGACACATGCACCACCCAGTGTTGTTTTTGGCAGCAAATTTCTATTTTAGTTTAGTCATAGTCTTTGGAATGAAACTTCATTTCGTTTTTGTCACATTTTAGTCACTTGGAATGTGTTAGTGTTGATAGTTGAGAGTTGATTTAGTCGACTAAAATGTATTTTGTCGCGCGTTGATGCCGTTGATACCATCGACTTGTCTTTTATTTATACTGGATCTCTTGTCCACTATAGTCCCTTCCTAACATTTAATCTAGTTTAAATTATTTATGACGAAATTGTCAGTATATTTAGTCTTACTTTTCTAGTCATCATAGCTTGTTTTCATTTAGCTTAGTCGACGAAAACAACACTGGCACCACCCGCCTTGCAAGCAGCGCTCACCCACCATGCGCGTCCGACGCACGTTCACGCCTCACCTGACGCTCCGATACGCCACCGTTCTATTTTCCCTTGTCGCTGCGCACCAGGTGTGTGCTGGGCTTTACACAGCTAGCTGAGACCAAACGCCCAGAACGGCTGGCCAAAGTTGAAGCCGCCGAGCTCTACTGGTCGTGGAAGTAGAGCGTTTTTTTCCGGGTGCTTCAAAACGCCACTGAGCAACTTCCATTGAAATGAATAGCATGGGGCGGGGCGGGGCCAGTCTAAGTCATTTTACGCTTAGTTGCATGCTGTAAATAGCCGATCTACAAGCTCACAATGCGTCACGCTAAAATCAGTCATTACGACGGCATGCAAGGCCAACATACTAAATCAACTGTAGATTTAGTTGACTAAAATGTTATGATGCTTAGTCGACTAAAACTAGACTAAACACTAAAACATCCCAGGTGACTAAAATGTGACTAAAACTAAATAAAATGAAAACTATTCAAAAGACTATTGACTAAAACCAAAATACAATTTGCTGTCAAAATCAACACTGACACGCAGAACAAGAGATGCTAGCGTAGGCAGGGTTTTCCTCTCCAGGCACATATTTTTTTAAGCCACAGATTGTGGGTGTGAGTCAAGAGGGGAATGTCAGGTTGCCGGTAGCCCAGTGAGTTAAGGTGCAAGGAAGAAAACAGATGCTCCCTACACTTCAGGAGAAGATCTATGGTCTTAGTTTTTTAAAGGCACAAAGATAGAGATATTTTCATTTCACTTCATGTTGCACTGAAATATACTTGGCTCCGTTGTGCGGCTGACATTTTTTATTCCGACGTTAAAGGACTTCCAGAGAGCAATATCTGGGGGGGATGAAAAAGCATGTCCGCTGATAACCAACTGGCCCCTCGAACGCGCAAATCTCCACATGCTTCGTCGTATCTCAGCCCGCAAGGTCAGGCGGTCACATGCTTCACACTGCAGCGTTGTGTATGTGAGCCCACTCCAGTCGCAGCCCTCACTCAGTCTGACATTCAAACCTCTTCAAAGAGCCGGCAGCCTTGCATGAGAGGCAGTCGCGATGGAGAGCGGCTCTGCGGGGCGACTCCCATTAGTCCAATCAAGGCTGTTGTGTTGATTTCAAACAGCCCCTGAGACACGCACGGCGCTGGTATAGAGGCAACAATTACAAGACGCCCAAACGCATCAACAATAAAGCCGGACAGATGTTTACGGCGAACAACAACAACACGATAAAAAAAACGGGCGGGGGTAATTCTTTCGTGAATATGCTTTATATTTGTGCCTTTCTTGCACATTCGCCGTGAAACGGCTGTGATTTACAGCCTAGTGATTGCGCCCACGCGTTTTACGGAGCCGTGCACCCCCCCACACTGCCATCCGCCCATAATAAACAGCAATTAGCTAACAGTAGGGGAGCAACATTGTCATGCACTCACACTGGAAAAAGGCAGGCCGCGCCGGCCCACTAGTCTAATAATAAGCTATTATAACAGGTTTGGTGTCCTTCAGAAGGCATTTTCTTTCCCACCTATATCATGCCTGCATGTCGTACCAACTATTCATTAAATGGAAGCTGTGTTTGTTCAAGAAAAACAGCAAGTACTACCCATTAGCGCACCGAGTCCTTGAGAGAAGAGGTCTGCCTAGCAGCGTCACACATTGCTGCAGCACTATACTCACTCAACTACTACTTAGCAAAGTAAATATTGAGCATTGATCCTATTTCAAATGCATTCCGTGTGGTTTCATGCAAGAGTAGAGGGTGTTATTCGAAGCTTTTGCTTCGTTAAAAATATACTGCCTAGTAGTATTTTCGATTTCCCAGCACACTCTCACTCACAGTATTGCCAGGTCCCAATTAACAGACTCCTTCCTTTTTTTCTCAGTCTGTGTTAGAACTCGTTGGGTAGCAGAAGCTTACCTTCTAGTCGATAAGTCGGCGAGACACTTACACCGGTCTCAGACAACCACGATTAGACTAAGAACAGGAATGTATTTTTTTTAAGACCATCTCTCTTTTTTTTAAATCCTCTCTCAGTCTCATACCTCTATCTTCTCTCACTTGAAAGCCCTATCTCGTTCATTTCAGAAGAGCGCACCGGTGCTAATTACCGAGCTAAAAGCCTCTCTGAATGATTGGGAGAAGTGGACAGAGTGCAGTGGGAGGGGATTGATGTGCAGTACTCCACAGTCCACAGTCCACACACACACACACACACACACACACACACACACACACACACACACACACACACACACACACACACACTGCTTTGGAAGCACAAATCAATGACAATATTGGTTTCAGGTGTGCTCCTCTCTTTTCTTCCCACAGGCCAAACATCTGTAGTTGTACATAAACCCTGAGTGTAAAAAATGGGGGTTCCAGCCACCCAAATGGACCCTTACGGGTCCATTTTGTTTCATTTTACGCTCTCACGAGACAAGAAGTCTTCGCAATTAGAGAATGTAGAATAATTGATAAAAAAATTTATCAACGTTTGCCTGTTATCTCTCGGTATACCACATTAATACAGATCATTTCCAACGATAACGAAATATTCTTTAGTTTTGGGTCTGACTTCTGAGAGGCTAAATGTCATCAAACGGTTATCCGTGACTCAAATGCCGAATAAATAATGGGCCTTGATATGAAAAGGATTGAAAACCACTGATATAGTTTGTTTGTTCAGTAACAGGAGTCTCTCCACCTCTCAACGAATGTTCACGTCGAGATACCAACTAAATTATTAATCAGGAGTGTGGACTTTATAGGATGTAAGTTGAAATTAGTTATAAAACAAACAAACAAATAATAATATACAGACAAAATTGGAACAGGAACAGGAACATAAAAATAAAAACAAATCAATTAAATGAATTAATACATTTAAGCCAATAAATCTTTGTGTAGTTCTGTCCTGGTTGGATAAAACTAACAACAATTAAACTGTATAGCACTGCTTTGAATCTTGCTCATACTAAAACGGAGATAATTATTATAAGATGAAAATGTCTGCATGGTGATTCATCTCTGGTATTATGGAAGTATAGCCGGTGAAAGTGCTCCGGTCCCAGATGGCAGCTAGCGTTGAGTAGAAGAGGAGAGAGAGGAGAGAGGGGGGAGAAAAGCACTCCAGTGTTGGAGTCCACTGTTGCCGTGTCCGCTTATTACGAGCGACTTTGGGCTTGTTTATTTTTGTAAAGTTTGATTGATTTGATTAACTCAGTGCTTTTCATCAACCCTTTTCATATGAAGGCCCATTATTTATTCTGCATTTTGATCATTTGATTTTCATAACAAGGGCCCCCAGATTTATATGTTTTGTCCGCAGACCAACCCATCTCGCTGTCTCTCGGTCCCTGATTGCGAATGCAGTGAGCACTAACTATGAGACCTAGCAGAACATGTCTGTCTGTCTGTGTGTGTGTGTCACGCTGTAACACCACCCGCCCGCCACCAGAGGGCGCAGCTGTATCACACACAAAACACACACACACGCACACACGCACGCACACACACACACACACACACACACATACAAACTTAACTTGAAAAAAAACTTACTAAACATACTAAAAAAGTACGTAATTTATTCGAATTGTTGTTATTGCAATTTACGAGCTGCGTTCGCTTCCCGCGTTCGCGCGTCTTACTTGTGTATACTTGTGATCGCATTGCGACTCATTGTGAGCTTGTAGATCGGCTATTTTCAAATAGCCATATATAGCCTATAGTCGCTTCTTTTGTACTTGTTTTCATAGACCTTGGTTGCTTATTTATCTCACAAAATCTGGCAACAGGCTACTCGCTGTTAGAGACTTCAGGCCAGGGACCTTCAGTGCTCCATTAAAGACGGACGCCGATCCAATTACCCTCATGCACACACACACACACACAGGTCCTCGCTCAGACGACATAATGATTACACTTATGGACACACACACACGACATGTCTTGCGGTTTAATCTTTCTCTCTCTCTCTCTCTCTCGTATCGAGGGGAAAAAAACAAAAGCAGAAGAAAATAAAAGGACATGCGATCAATGGATGTAACCCGACTAGGACATGTCACATGTGGCATCGTGTGTGTGTGTGTTTGTGTGTGTGTGTTCGATATCATACCTCCGGACCACGGCTCTCCTTTCTGTAAACAACGCCTCAACGCTGTGCCGTGGTCTTACTTTATTTGAATGCCGATACTTTTGTACTTTTACTTGAGTACATTGCGAACACGGGACTTCTACTTGTAACAGAGTACATATTCTACATTGCAGTATTGACACTTTTATCCAAGTAAAAACATTTGAGTACTTTTTTCCACCACTGTTCCTATAGCCAGGATGCCATATAAGGACGTGTCCATCCATCCTGCCTGGCACTATGTCGATGTTTCCGGCTGACATTAATGCGCAGTGCCAAAGTCATAAAAAAGGGGGGGCCATTTAAGTGATTTTAGTGCCAACGACACATTTTTCCACTTGTGTATACAACAGCCATTTCTTCATTACGCACCTTAGCTCAGCATACTGCATCATCATAATAACCCCCAAATACCATTAGGAGTACGCATGATGTGAGAATGAGCATAGATTAGCAATGAATCACCCGATTAAATGCTTTTTATGAGTCTAATGTAGCTATTCAGCTATGTGCAGCGTCATCTATCGACACGACTTCTACATAGCTGGCTGGCTAACACAGCCCTGTTCGCTTTTATTGTTGTGGAGTGCCGTGATTTCTTTCCACCCTAAAACATGTATTATTATTATACTGTATAAGGAGGAAGATTTTTTTTTTTTTACAAAGTTTACAGTATTTGTTAAAATGTCGGTTTTATGTGGACACACCCACCAGTTCATTAAGTATGCCTGGTTTGCCTGGTGGGTGGTGATGGGTGGTGATCCACCTGAACTGAAGCCGCACCCACAGCTGTTGTTGTATGATACAGGGGAAGGGATTAGGGGAAGGGATGATATTGTGATGTCACTATCACAATGTTTTTATCATTGGCACGTTTTACTGTCAAGGTTTCAGCCTCCAGGAAGAAACCCTAAATACAAAGGGAAGACACCATTGCAATTTGCACATAACAACCACACCAAGGGGTCTAATGAAGTACTGTCACCTCATAAACACATGAAAAACTGGGGGAAAAAACACGGCACACCATCTTTAAGAGCTTCATAAATGACTCCGTGAGCTGTCCTAGATTCTGTATGATCACAGACAGGTTTCATTTCACAAAAAAGTCTCGACTTCAACAATAAAGAAAGTAGCCAATGCACGCTGCAAGCTCTCCACAAATCACGTTGCGATGTGTTTCGAGCTTGTAGATCTGCTAATTTCGGCCAGAATAGGGACGCCCGTTTGCAAGTGGTTAATGGAACGGTTGCAGACAAGCGTTCAAGTGTCTGTAACACTCAGCGAGAACAGATCGGAAAAAATGGTTTAATCTGCAAAACGTGTTCAGAGCTAGAGAAATAATATGCATGAAATAAATTAATCTGGTGTGAACGCTATATAGATGGTAATTCTCATTCCCTGCATGGGAAAAGTAACACTTATGGACACACTGTATGAAGCTTTGTGTATTGTGTGTAAAAACAAACATTGAAGACAAAAGTGAGGACGCAAATTGTGTACACTGTACAGGACAGGTACATTAAAAAGTTAAACTTATTTTTGTTTGACTTCCTTCAGACAATGCAGCAGCATAGATAACATAACATTCAAAACAACAAAAACACAGCAAGCACAGCAAACAAAGGGACAGAATAAAGAGTGCAAGAAAGAGAAAACAACAAGTAAAAAAGTAACATATGTGCATGTTTTCCCTGTAGTAGCAAAGTTATGTATATATAGTTTTTGGGAACAGCTTTGCAGTAGGTGTTCCATTCCATCATGTTCCATTAAACACAATTTAGTTTAAAAAGGTGCAATTCGAGGCTATTTTACATATATACTACATATATCTTACAGTGTCCATCATCAATCAGGCTTGGACGGTGTGGATATTTCCAAAATAGTAATTGGATTAAATATTTTGTGACTCGGTACAGAATGATGCTGAGAAAAACTAAACTAAAATGTTATACCGTAATTTCCGGACTATAAGCCGCACCTGAATATAAGCCGCACCAGCCAAATTTAGGGAAAATCCCATATACAAGCCGCACCGGACTATAAGCTGCACCGGACTATAAGCCGCAGCCTGAGATGGCTCTGCGTTAGCTGTAAAAATCCATAGATTAGCCGCACCGTTGTATAAGCCGCAGGGTTCAAATCATGGGTAAAAAGCTGCGGCTTATAGTCCGGAAATTACGGTACTGTACGTATGCCTCTCGCTCCCTCTCTATATGTATATCTATATATTATGTGGTCCTTTGGGTAGTTGATAATCTGCCGTGCGGAGCCTGTGGTGTAATGTTTATGCCAACATGCATTAGAGAGAAAAGCACAGTGATTAAATAACACAGGCATCGGTTGTTTAAGTGCAGGGAGTGCTGCAAGCAAGCAGAAGCACACATTTACATTTCCGCCAAAAAAGAGCTCTGATCGAGCTACCTGCTGTGCTGCGCTTTGATCACAGTGGAGTAGAGCACTTTGATGGTTAGAATAACATCTTGACCTTTTCTGAGTGAGTGTGACTGTGCATGTCTCTTTCTACTTTACCTTCACCCCCTGACACTTTTTTTTATCATAATATATTGCTGTTTTTTTCCATGCAAAAGAGGAAATCATCTCGTTTCTTATACTATTGCCCGATCCCAATTTAGGTTCTTTCTCGAAAATAGCCGATCTATAACTTTACTGAACAATGGCTCCTGCCTCTGACAGAATCGGGCACTTATTATTATAGTCCACTGCCGTTCGAGGTTGAGGTGAAGGGTATTAACAAGCTATAGCGCTTGTGACTAAATAATAACTACATTGGAACAAACATGTAAGAGTCCATCTACCGTTCTTTAATTTTCAGGCCCTTATAGGTACTGAAATGCATCAACTTGTAAAAAAGGATGAAGCCATCATGTCCATTATATTAGTGGTTCTCAACCAGTGGTCCGGGGACCACCTGTGGTCCTTGAGGGGGTTCCAGGTGGTCCCCAGCTAAATGATGGAGAGGTGGTAACCAAATGGACCATTATAGATCTTTAACTCCTGAGAGTGTAAAATGAAACCAGGTCCATTTGGTTTAATTGTACACTCTCAAGAGTTAAATTATTGTTAAACATCTGCATTACTTAATTTACAAGAAGTCTACACAATTAGAGAATGTAGAAAATAATTGTTTCCTCTGTCTCCTCTCCAGAACACAGATGACTTGTTGGTAGCGTCGGCCGAGTGTCCGAGCGACGACGAGGATCTGGAGGAGTGTGAGCCAGGAAATGGTGAGTCAGCTCAGGGGGTTCTGGGTGTCGGCGTATTATACTCGGGTTCCACAAACTCAGCAGAAAATGCAAAAAACGTTCCTATACTGTATGTAGCAGGCTCTGTCTCTCTCTCTCTCTATAAACACTATCCCTGCTTTTAGGTGACACTGTGCGACCCCTGTGACCTCTCTCCATATGCAGCACCACCGATTGGTCAGACCCTTTCCATATGCAGCACCACCGATTGGTCAGACATACATGCGCCCGGCCCTCCCGGCTCGCTGTTTCAAAACGTTTCCGAAGCAAGTCCGATCCGGTCAAGTGTGTAGAAAAAAGACAAGAAGGAGCGCATCTTTTTTGGCCAGAGTAGGAATCTTCAACAAGGTGCTCTTTGGTACAACTGAGTGACCAAGTCACTCTCGTATAGGAAAGTAAAAAGCCTTTTATAAGGTGGCTAATGCGTTTTCAAAAAGGTTAAAATGCACCTACGCGTTGCGGCAAACTGCCTTCATCAGTCACCCTGATGAAGGCAGTTAGCAGCAACGCGTAGGTGCATTTTAAGGCAATGTCTCATGGTCGAATAATGCTTGGACACCAAGGTACGGTGGAGGCCAACAATTTGTATAGCGCTTGTCACTGGTTTGTAGGTCGTATTTAAGCCGGGCAAACCATCTGAGCACTGCCAAGAACAGTAACAAATTCAATATTACGAATTGCAATATCCCCGTGATGGCGTGCCAAGAAATGTGCACTGAATGTCAGCATTCAGAACACAGTGGCAGACGTGAGGTCGAGAGCACTTTAGCTTCATCAGAGAAACGGCCAAAGGATATTATGAATTTATATGAAAACAAGGAAGGAAAAACAGCACATTTACAACATTGGCACAACAAAACAGTGCATGTTTTAATGAAGCTTAAAACATTGAAGAAATGCACCAAAGGCTACAAACCTTCATGAAATTATCTAAGTGTAATGTTAATTTAGTTTCCCCAATGGACTTTGGTTTGCCCTCATGTCTGTGTCAGGTATATAACTTTACTTTACTTTATTTGTTTATTAGCAAAAATGCTAATTCTCATCCTCATTCCCCACATGGAAACATAAAACAAAACAAGCAAACAGTACCTTACATTAGGAAACAAAGAATTAAAAACATACCGGTACATACACAAGGAAAGTACAAAGGTGATGAAGTGCATCTACAGCATATAATTTATCAGCATTATTTGTTTATTTTTAAGGGAGATATGGATGTATAGCTAAGTAAGTAACCTGTGCATAAGGTGCAGTATTGCTAAGATATAGAGCTCGACCCCTCCCCCCCCCCCCCCCCCCCCCCCCCATACAATACAACCGTTTCCATTCAAAACGCTATTAGGAACGGGGATTAGAGTCTTAAATGGAATATATGTCCTGGCTCGAGATTATAGGAATTGGTATGTTTTGTGCGAAGAAGGAACTGATTCTGAGCCCATGTTGTAAAGTCCTCCTGTGGTTTTATCTCTGTATAGGTGCTATAGTAGCTGGTGAAATACAGCGCTCACTTCGCTTCTTATCAGAAGGAGAAATGAGACTTTCTTCGGTAGATGCTATGCCCATAGACTTAATCTTCTGCAGGAGGCCTCCCCCACACTCTCTCTCTCTCTCACGCAGGCACGCACGCGCGCGCGCACGCGCACACACACACACACACACACATGCACACAGACGTAGATAGACACGCCACGCACAGATACTCACCTTTCCAGACAGTCAGACACTTGTCTTCCTCGGTCTGTGGGCAGAAGGTTTTTTATTTTTGGCATACCCACCAACACACACACACACACACACACACACACACACATATTGCAACCCCACTTGATATCAGCGCTGGCAGATGCTGAACCCAATCCACTGAAGCAGGCTATAGCCAGGTCGTCTCTAAGCCTCAGTGAGTGAGGGCTCGAGGAGAGCTTGAGATGAGGACACAGAGAGAGAAGACGCACATGTATGGCATCGACAAACACTCGCTCCCTCTCTCTCTCTCTCTCTCTCTCTCTCTCTGTCACTCCTGACTGAAGCGCGGCCATTCTCCCGTTTTTTTTTCTCCGTCATTTTCCATTACGTGTCAGAGCTGCGGCTCAGTGTTATATTGACGAGAACCTCCCGGGGAAGCATGGGAGGAACATGAGGAATAGCCGGCGGGATTTCTCTTTCTATCAAATTGCCACCAGATATCACCGTGAATTCATATCGATCCCGCTGGCTATAGTTCATATAGGGTTAGTATATGGAGCTAACATCCGGTAGCCCTGTAGTGACGTCGGTATTTTATTGGGTTACAACATGCTTCAGAAGCTGGTTATAGTCTGCTAAGTGGCAACGTGTTCAAGGGCTCTGTCTGTACAAAGAGAGCAAACTCGTTTTCTCAGCCAACTCCAAAAAGAAAAGTGTTGAATGATTTCTCTTGATGTTCTATCCTCAATTATTCATCACAGGAACAGGCGGATAGATGCACCCATACCGTACACACGCATGCACGCATGCGCGCCAAACCAAAGGCACACATTCACACAAAGCACAAATAATGTACACCTGCTGACAATTAAGCTGAAACTGCTTTATAAACTATTGAAATAAAACGATACAAAGGTGCTCACATGAGAGGAACAAAGGGATGAGGAATAAAGAAAGAGAGAGTGAGACTTCAGAAACAGACAGTATACCAGAGAGAGAGAGAGAGAGAGAGAGAGAGAGAGGTGGCTGCATTTGAAGACTATATCTCCAAGGACTGACCCTCGTTGAGATGTGCGTCACGTCCCTTTGCACTCAAAGCAGGAGCGAGAATAGGGAGGGAGGAGGAGAAAACTTGCTTGGCTTGAGAGGAGGTAGAGGAAGGGAGGTGGGGGGGTGGATAAAAAGAGCGTGAGTCAGAGGAGAGAGAGAGGCTAGTTTGGAAGGGACAGAGAGAGAGAGAGAGGGGGGGGGGCATCGCTGCAGATGATCATATGAGTTATCTATCTCAGCTGCATGCCTTTCCCACTGGGCTAATTAATCTCTGACTTTGTTAGGGAGCCTTAATTACATCCACCCAGGCATGCGTTTGGTTGTGGTTCCTCCAGTGCTTTTAATGAGCTCTGGAGTTTGGGACACGGAAGAAGCACAGGAACGCAGCCTATAGAGAGACTGACTGACTGACTGACTGACATAGTAGGAGCAGCGGAATGACAAACACAACACAATTTGTGTATACAGATAGATGCACAGATGCTCCGGCGCACATGAATATATTTGTTAACACAAGGAGACCTTGCACACCTATAAGTATGCGCTCGCACGCACACACACACACGCGCGAGCATACACACACACACACACACACACACACACGCACACACACACACGTGCACATGTTTCTGTTAAATATATAGTTTTGCACGACCATGCTCTTCCTTGTTCAAGTTGTGTGTACACACACGCACGCACGCGTGCGCACAGAGCAATGTGTGTGCTATGCAAGCAACAGACGCTGCTCTCCTAGGCATAACAGCCCGATCTGCTTTCCCTCACACACCACCACAGATAGTCTGCTTCACTTTTCTCTTTTAGTTCATCTCCATAATGTTACCTGCTCTCCCAAAGACTTGCTTGGATGTCACTGACAGCTAAACTCTTACTTCTGTGCACTGGAGGAAAGTGATAAAAAGAAAAGAAAGAAGATATCTCACAAAGCCAGCATTGTTTTATTACATTTAACACCATGTTTGCGGTTCTGCCTACTGCGCTGCATGTACTATGTACTTCCAGCTGTACGCCACACAAGCTTTAATGAAGAAACTTACGGCAACACTAGTTTTATTGCTTATTATTTACAAGTATATAGAGACTAATTCAATATTCAAGATACAATAATTAATTACCATTTCAATGGAACATTGATTGCAATTTATCATGTTTTTGTTGCTCGGGGTAGAGACAAAACAATGCAATACTTAATTACCAGCATAACAAACAAATAAAACCAATCTAACAAAAACAACATTGCATTAATAATTGTCTTTTCAACACACACACACACACACACACACACACACACACACACACACACACACACCAGACCTTAGTTCCTGAAACGTCTGCGTATACTCCTCTTCCTCGCTTGACACTTCCAAGTGTGTGACGTTCGTGTTCCAAGAAGTTGCGATCAGATATCTCTGAATCTCTGAAAATGGCGCTTGGGAGTATAAGGGGAAAAGTCGTTTTCTTCATTGCCTCATTGATCATTCCCCGGGACCGTTGGCAGGCACTCACAGGTGAGAATAGTGCAGTGGAGACCAACACTTAATGGAGCCATTGTTCTCCTCGTGCACCCCTGGCCCCCATCGCTGCATGTCTGTCAGACGGGACCCAAAAATATCACCTCGCTCCTCTGGTACTACTGACTGACTGTACAGGCAATGCATTAGAAACACCTGCTTGACAGACAGGGGTCGCCCCCCTCCCCTCACCTCACTGTGAACTTGTAGATCTGCTATTTTCGACAAAATGTTTGAGAATCCCACAATAGTCGTTTGTGTGGGTCCATTTGGTTAATCCTGTAGTTTGATTCATCAATTATCACTTTCACCTTACTTACAATTTTGAGAATTTCTACATTTTAAAGTATATATCTATAAATGCACCAAGTTGCTGTGTGTACGTATGTCTGTAAGACAAATAACTCCATTTCCAACTTGCATCGGTCCAATTAAGTAGGCCAGTGCCCAACGGGAACCGCTCTAGTATTCCAAAATACCGAAAATATGAAAGACAAAGTATACAGTATATACAACTTACAGCTATATTGTAAATAAACTTCAGTTTCTACCAAACCCCAACCTGACTTGATTTCTCCTATAATGCTATAGTGCAGGTGATAATAAACATCATATTTCAGTGCAAACGTAAGCCTGCAGCGCTGCTGTACACTGAAGTCAGGGAAAAAAACAAACCAAGAAAACAAAACCAACAGATTACATTTTTCCAGCGTGACAGTTGAGCGAAGGAGCCGTCACTCTGAGATTGAATCCAAGCATAATATAGTGCACTAAAGGTGTGTAGTTGTTTCAATAAGAGTTAAAAGTTGTCAGGGGTGAGTTTAAAGGCCATACACTGCAGCAAAAAGACAGAGCATTTCATTTCACTCTCAGAATTGTACCATGTGCAAAAAACCAAGACTTTGACATAAACAAATGTATTTTTTTCTCTAAATGAGTTTCAGTAACAGCCATATGGCTTTGGTTGAGCAGGTCACACTAGCTGTCTCTTCTCTGCCTGCTGTCCCCCTATCACCCTATCCCCCCCCCCCCCCCTCTCTCTCTCGCTCTCATAATGATCAGTCATTGGCTGTACTGTAACAGCAGTGCTATATCAGTTTTACTCCGTGTCGGCAAGATCAGAGCGCCGACAAGTTCTTCCATAATTCATCAGGCGAATACGTGCCATAGAGACAAAGTATGAATGTTCTTTTTGAGGACGAGAGGTGGAACCAATGCGCCGGTTGTGAAGTCCTGAGCCTCCGTTTGATCAAACCAACCCGTCACTAAACACATCACTCAGTAGGCTATTATGCACAGAGACCCAAAAGGTCTTCTCATATCAAAAGTAAGTGAGTAAGCCTTGCCGAGCCATGAGGCCCATAGGGCAGGAAGGCAGTCTATCTCCTGTTTCTGTAGCGTGAGGCAGCTTGATGTACAAGTACACCCCCTGGATATGTCGGAGGGACTTTAATATCCCCCAATCCAACCCTTGATGCTGAGTGCCAAGCAGGGAGGCACTGGGTCCCACTGGGACCTCCAAGTCTCAGGCGGACACTCTAACCACAAGGCCACTGAGCTCCATATATCAAAAGGAGGTGAGGAAATAGCATCCAATGGAATGTATACATAAGCTAATTTTATGACTAATTAATCGGGCGATTTTCCCCGTATTTCCTCATCCAAGTTCCCTGCAGGTAGAATGTATAGGGATTACGTGTGGCTTTTGAGGCGGGAATAGCCACCTTGTGCATTCAGGACTTGATCCACAGCTGCAGGCGAGACATCATTGCATTGCCCTGTCCAGTTAGCCCAGTCTAACCTCAGAGATCATTGCATTGCCCTGTCCAGTTAGCCCAGTCTAACATCAGAGATCATTGCATTGCCCTGTCCAGTTAGCCCAGTCTAACCTCAGAGATCATTGCATTGCCCTGTCCAGTTAGCCCAGTCTAACATCCGAGGGCTCTCACATGATATCGCAAATATCAAAAAGATGAAGCACAACATAAAATAGGATAATCCAGGTTCTGATACCATGTGGACCATTCTGTAGCAAAAAGAGTGAAAATTTATAATTTGCTGTATTTGATGTGTGTGATGTGTTGGAGAAATATAATTAGGATTACTGCATAACATTATCATGGCACAATACATAGATTATGAGGAATCTCATTTTCTGGCCCTGCTGAAACACTCATCCCTCCCTCCCCTCTCTCCCGGGCCATCCCAGCACCACTTCAAATTGTGAATAATTCCACACACATTCCACTACCAAAGCTATTTCCTATTTTTTGGGGCCGTGGACATGGTGATTTTATTCCTTTCATTCCTTTTTTTTCGTACCTGAATAGTGAGTGGGAGTAGAGGGAGAACAGTGAAGCTTGTCATTGAAAATTACTTTTATCATTTGAAAATAGGCTGGGCGGAAGAAACGCTATAAGAAAAGTGCTTGGAGGAGGTCAGTGCAAAAAAAGATATGGGAAGATGTCAAATTAATTCAGAGGAAAACCAAAAAGCATGTTCGCAGTTTAGTGTATAATTTGAGAGGCACAACGGTCTTCTTCGAAATCTCCAACGGATGCAGATCGGCTATGCCGACTGTCTTAATTCCAGCCTTCAACCACCACACACCCTAGGCCTAGACCAACAAGCTCACTGCGACGCGTTTTGAGCTTGTAGATCTGCTATTTTTGCTACGACAGTACAGATGTGACCCTCTGGAGTCTGAAGTGAGTGTGGAACTATAGTGGCCCTTTGGAGTGAGTGTGGGACTATAGTGGCCCTCTGGAGTGAGTGTGGAACTATAGTGGCCCTCTGGAGTGAGTGTGGAACTATAGTGGCCCTCTGGAGTGAGTGTGGAACTATAGTGGCCCTCTGGAGTGAGTGTGGAACTATAGTGGCCCTCTGGAGTGAGTGTGGAACTATCGTGGCCCTCTGGAGTGAGTGTGGAACTATAGTGGCCCTCTGGAGTGAGTGTGGAACTATAGTGGCCCACCTCTGGAGTGAGTGTGGAACTATCGTGGCCCTCTCTCCATCGTCAAAGTTGCCCACCACTGGTGTGCAGTAGTTCATCATTCTAGCTGGTGGTGTCGAAGCTGAGATGAGGTGACCCTCACAGCGATCGCCCAGTGTGTTTATGAGTGGCGCGTCATCCGTCAGTGTCGCCATAAATCACGTCACCTCAGGCAGACGACACGGAACGCACAGACGCACATTTGGACAATTTATCACTGTATGTGACTCACTGTACTGTGAGTGAAGGTGGTGAGGACTGATTCTCTCATTTTACCCACAGACTTTACCAGTAATTGCTGCTACTTTGGAAACGGTGAACAAGGAGATAGGCTACATTATGCTCAGAGAGGGTACACACACCATTGTAATTGTGCTGAAGTGTAATCAACGCTGAATTATGGATCGCTCAAAACTCCCACAAATAGCTTTTTGTTGCTCTAAATATTTCAAATGCATGTGGGTGAGAAAATGTGATCGGTTTGTCAGGAGATGAACTGCCTTCACATTTGGTAAATGGGGAAGGGGATGCGTCACAGTGTACTGACGGCATATACACGGCACATTTTACATAAGCATGCATGCTGGCTTAAATAACAATCATTGTCAAACAAGCACAACTTGGATTTTGTCTTTTATATAATGTCAGTACGTCTGCGTTAAGAACATGTTAAACTTATTTGTGAGTCCGGAAGCTCAATGTCAGGGATGAAGATTTGATTTAAAAGGAAGACACTCACACAAAAACCAATAAAAACTGTTTGCTTAATGTAATGGTTCATTCACCATGCCACAGCCATCAGGCTTTCATCAGTGACTGAGTAGCCATTATGACATCATGTGGCATATCGAACGAACAATTAAAAACTGATTTTTGTTTTATTTTAATGAATGGTTCAGGACAAAAACAAACCAGGTGGACAGAGCACAGAAGCATACCTATACAAAAAGAAATGCATGTGCGACTTAAATAACGCGAACCATAAACATGCCTGCGTTAATTGTTGGCGATGCCCTCGTGGATTGCTTACCGTTTCAACAACGTTTCCAAAATGTAAAATCTAGCTTGACCTGAAATGCTGCTCCCATCCCATGCAATCAAAAACAGAATGGATTTTCTATAGCTGCTCTGACCCATGTTTTGTCGACTACAACTGACGAAAAATGTTCGTCGACTACCCTTTTTCACTGACGAAAACTAAATGGAAACTAAACTAAAACTAAGCTACCATGACTAAAACTGAGACTAAATATATTGACACTTTTGTCAACATTTTAGCCTAAAATGTTAGGAAGGGACTAGTGGACAAGAGATCCAGTAGACTACGACTGAGACTAAAATCAAAACGTGCTGTCAAAATCAACAGTGCTCTGACCCTCACCAAGTAGGCCCTATGAAACCAAACACGCTTTTCACAGCATGACCAACAGCTGGGTGTTAGATTGACCAGTCGCTGCTGCTGCATATGGAGGAAGAAACAGGATACAATCGCACAGGGGAAGAAGACAGAGCCAATCACATGTGTTGCTACGGTTAGATTCCGTTTGGCTGCAGTAGAGTATGTGGTCGAAAAGAGGAAATGAAAAGATGGTGCCGCTAGATAGCCGTGTTGCGCCGTGACTTCCTCTGCGTGTGTGTGTGAGGGTTGTGTTTCATTATTTCTCTGACAACAGCCAGACCGACTCCAGGTCTGACGCCGTTACATTAACCCCGAGGATGTGCGCGACAGTTAATCGAACTAATTGATTTAATCTGTCACAAAAACAAGAATGAATGACATAATAAAAGGCGATTTTCCGTATTTTGGTGATATAAATAAATGAAATGAAAACAAAACAACCCTTCTCGGTTTAATAATTGTAAAAGTAATTGATAGCACAATCGCTAAGAAGGTCATTGATAGTTGCAGCCCTATAGCCCCCTATGCAGGCTTTGTAGGAGTAAGACTTGTGATTTAATGTATACATTTAGACAAGAACAATTATCATTTTATTATTTAGATAGCCTTGCCGAGCCATGAGGCCCATAGGGCAGCTATAGGGGCATATCTGTAGAATGAGGCAGCGTCATGTACAAGTGCACCCCCTGGACATGATGTACACGTACACCCCTGGACATGATGCTACTGTGTCACAGTATACTGTATATATCCATGCGTGAACAACACATGAACTTAGGTTTTGCTGTTGTTGGGCAGAAACCTCCTATATATCATTTAACCTTTTTGTGTTTTTGTTGTAAATTAATTAACGCCCCAATTGATCTCACTACAGCGTCACACAAAAGACCCACACGCTCCAGCTTGTAGATCTGCTACTTTTGCTACTGTACCTCCTGAAAAGTAACAGTTGTGTACATTCCTGTATGCCAGTGGTTCTCAAACCTTTTCATGTCAAGGACAACCCAAAATGATAGTCATTCAGCCTGCGGACCCCCCATTTTGAAAAGATATACCAGGGACCCCCATACGAGAAGATTTTCTTTACGGCTCTAGCAGTGATTTTCAACCATTTTATTTCAAGGACCTCCGGTTTGACATGCATTAGGCTAAGGTCCCCTAATTAATGGAATGTATCTCTGGGACCCCAAGTTGTATTGTAAAATCTAAGTAAATTTAACTCTGAGAGTGTACAAATGGAACCAAATGGACCAATTTGGTTCCATTTGTACACTCTCAGAGTTACTGACCCATAAGAGAGTCCATTTGGTTCCTCAATATCATTTAGCTGGGGAGTGGGGACCAACTGGAACTCCCTCAAGGACCCTTAAGGGTCCCTGGACCCCACTTTGGGAACCACTGCTTTAGCGGCTAAAGGATATGGATAAAGGAATGGCTGTTGTGTAATGACTATAAAGTTTAGCCATTACACAACAGAAATTCCTTTGTGCCATGTCTCGCGGTATTGAATTGGCATTGCAGACGAGAGTGACACTGTCAAAGTGGCCAGAATATTGCAGATAAAGTGGCCTGACAGCACTGCCTGCAACTTAATGTGAAATATCTACGTGCGGATTTCCATACATATCTTTGGCTAATATTCAGTAAAGTGGTCTGTCTGACAGTAGAAAGAAGGCTTTCCGGATGTTGGGCGCGCACGTTAAGTGGGGCACGGCGAGCGGAATGTTAGCTAGACGGCAAGGCAGAACAGCAGGTATACAGCTTGAAATTGCATTGGCACCATCTCTGTCACACAGACAGATGGTGTGGTAAAGATAGCAGCAAACCCTGTCTCCTCTACCACCCTCAGTCACACATAACTGTATCTCGGAGGGAGCTAAGGGACGCTTAAAACTCGTATAATATTCCGTCGCTGCCCATGTATGCATACCCTCTCCAACTTTTGACAAGTCATTCCATAATAATAAACCCAGGGATTCTCATGATTTCCCCCGACTTCCAAAACTCGGGATTCTTTCAGCCGCAGTGATTCTGGTTCCTCAAAAAATAATGTCGCCGCACTCTTCGTACGTCATGCTCTCGAGTCGGGTGAAACACAGCACTCACACACAAAGAGAGATAAGGAAGAATTAAACGGGGACGGCCAACGTGTATATTGCCATGGAAACAGGACAGTTCCTGCGGCGGTCGTTGAAATTAGAAGTTAGGGAACAGATTGGATAGCAGGTTTAGAACTATAACTAACCATTCTTTGTCCCCCTCCACAGCTCTAGTATAGGCTTAATGTTTCACTCAATTTCAATGTGTATTGTTTTTTAGGCTATTAACATCTCTTACAGGCTTTATCAATGCAATGCATCTCCTTGTGTATAACAAAGCCCTTATATTATTGGAAATGTATATGGTTCTGGGGCTTGAGTGCTGCATTTATCCCCACGGGGGGAACCCTCACAACCACCGCCCCCAAAAAAACTCTGATCCTCATCGTATTATACTATATTATACCCCGGATTTCTTCATCTAATCCCTCTCCCCTCTGAGACACTCTGATTTACCTCATCAAATGAACAAAGAGCCAGAGTCATGATTTTATGCTGATGCTATTGGCATTTCTTTAGCCATGTAAATGCTGTTATACCTTTCCTTTTTTTTCCCTCCCAAGAAGATTCCCTCCCCACCCCCTCCCACTATCCTGTTTCGAATTGTATCTTTGATTGTTAAAAAAGGATCCCTGGCTAATAAGACAAATATGCCTTAAAACATTATACTTGCCCTCTACAACTAATATAACACAATAAAAACAGATAGAGAATGTTTATGGTCTAGCCCTATGGAATGTATGGAATGCATATGCTAATACATAACTTAATACTTCCTAGTTCCTACGGTTAATATGAGCATCAAAACAATATTTGAAATCGTTTTTATTACCATGTGCATTCCATACATTCCATAGGGCTGGAGCACACATGGACATAATTACATCATCAACTTAAAATATGTGTTTTTATTTTTACATTTTAGTTATAGAGGGCAAGTATAATGTTTTGAGGCATATTTGTCTTATTAGCCAGAGATGCTTTTAACGTTAACACAACTCCGGGTGTCATTTATAAGAAAAGGAAATTGTTATTTTTTTGAAGTGAAATGCATATAGCCTGTCTGTCACTGATATACTGTGTTATGTATACTGTTAACATTTTCCCCATTTTGTTTAACACTTAACTTGAATTGGGCTTCCAACCCCGATGGAATGATCACCACTGAATCCATTCGAAATGTAAATTACACTTATTACACCCCGATAATATTTACTTAACATGGAATGCAAATGAGTTCACGTAAGCACTTCCTCTTAAATACAGAACACATCTTGTGTTTAATTAACAATGCCTTGTGGGAGGGAGAAGGGCATTAGAGACCAGTCTGAGTGAGAGAGAGACAGCATTAAGTGTTGAGCGTTTCAGCCTCTCTCTCATTCCGCTCTAGTCTTCTGCACACTGTGGGGTAGTGTGGGGTAGTAAATTAGGCCCATCAGTTTACCCTTAGTTTGGTCTTAAGGTTTTGCATACAGATTAAGCTAATTAGAAATGAACATGGCCAAAGGGGGAAATAGGATTGAGCCCATATTCTTCACGAGAAACTGGAGAGTAAAAAAAAAATAGGGGGAAAAAAAAGAATTATTCAAGGATTTTTTTTTATTATGATTACTTTTCTCCATACAAAAATACATAAATAATACAAATTTAGAAAAAATAATAACACAGAGAAGATAGGAGAAAAGGAAGAGGGGAGGGGGGGGGGGGTTGGGTGTGGAGTTGTTTATCACATTCCGAGAACAATCTTACACAGCTTTCTTTTTGTAATTTTTTTTTCATGCAAAAATCATGCGGCCAATTTGTTGATGTAAGTGACCCTGAACCTCGTGGTTTGCTATCTTATTTAAACCAATCAGAGCAGAACAAACATCTTGAGCTCTAGTGTTGATCAGCATTATAGGTAAGAATAGGAGAAGTGAGGGCTATATTATATAGGCTGTTGTTTTTAGCTGTTCAATGTAATAATATGTAGCCTCTGTTTATCTTGTTGTGAATATAATCCCATATAGTACTAGTAGTAGTAGTAGTAGTAGTAGTAGTAGAAGTAGTAGTAGTGTAGTAGTAGTAGTTGTAAGTATGCAGTCAGACTAGTGTATAGTATAAAGAGACAGGCCAGAACAGTATGGAATGACAGGCATATATAGGACAGCATATGTTAACTTCTACCATCTTTACACATGTTATGAATGGTCAGACAAGTGTTAGTCAGTATGTTAACTATAACTAGAAAGAGACTAACTAAAAAAAACATTAACTAACTTTTTAGAACTAACCTGCAGTTTTTAGTGCTGTTTCTAACACTGTTTTCATTTGAACTGTTTTTATTTTTGCTTTTTTGGTTTCTGGTGGGATCTCTCCTTCCATGGCTTCTCTAACGCTCTCCCTTTCTTCCCCGTTGTCTCTTTCTTGTCCTTATAGGAGGTGAATTAGTGTTGCCCATAATAACGGTGGACTCCCTAGACCCCCCGTCCATTGCCACGCGCTACCCGGTAATCCCCTCGCCCCCCACCACCTACCGCCCCTTCCTCACCCTCCTCGAGACCACCAAAGAGTCCCTCCTGCCCCCGCTGCCCAACAATGCCCCGCCCCGCCGCCCCCCGTGCCCCCTGGACCAGGAGGACTGCGGCGGCGACGAGGTGTCCCCCATCGAGGTGTCGGCGTACGGCTCGGGCGAGATGACCGAGTCGGACGACGAGGACTATTACAAAAACTCGCCGCTGGTCACCGACAGGACTGTCCTCCCCCCTCCTCCTCGCCCCCCGGCCGGCGGCGACCCCCACGACACACGCCACTCCTCTCGCCACTCCCCCGGGGGCTCCTCCCCCCGCCCGCCCCTCGCCGGTGCCGCGGGTACCCCCACGGCCGACCCCGCCCAGCCCGGCGCGCCTGCGCCCGGCGGCAACAACAACAACATCCCCGCCGGGAAATTGAACACCCGTGACCAGGTGCTGCTGCCTCCGCCAGCCCACCCCTCCTCGTCCGACCCGGGGCACCGCCGTGGGGCGGGCACGGTGACCTCCTACCCCCCTAACTTCCCCCATGTGCCCTTGACCCCAGACCCCACGTCCCCGGAGAGAGGCCTGCCCGGCGCCGTGGAGGTGCAGCAGTCCAGCAGCACCACGGGCATGGTGGTGGGCATCGTGGCTGCGGCCGCCCTCTGCATCCTCATCCTGCTCTACGCCATGTACAAGTACCGCAACCGCGACGAGGGCTCCTACCAGGTGGACCAGAGCCGCAACTACATCAGCAACTCAGCCACGCAGAGCAACGGCGCCCTGGTCAAGGAGAAGCAGCCCGCCGCCAACGCCAAGACGGTGACCAAGAACAAGAAGAACAAGGACAAGGAGTACTACGTCTGAGGAAGTGGGGGGGGGTAGTCCGTGACATCCGGAGGCAGGAGGCACACTTAGAGGAGAGAAGGAGAGAGAAGGAGAGAGAGGGAGAGAGACATGGCAGTATAAGTTGATGCGTAATACATTTATATATTTCAGTGGCAGTGTCTGTCTGACTCATGATTAATTTCAAAACATCGTTTCGCCACTCCCTGTTGCGTATAGTATAACTTAACCGTGTATAGTATACATTGGTATGCTATTACTCTAACGTAAGTATAAATCACTCTTCATGCGTCATATTTCCGTTCCTCGATGTCTCTGCCAAACGTATATAGTTTCTATCGATTTCACTCACTATGCGACGTGCATGTTTGCGGCAGGACCGGTCAAAGGGAAGAAGGCCGTTATTATAACACCCGTTACACCCAATTTCAAACACATACAGTAATCGTGCCAACAACAAGCTGATAACGCGTTGAAGCAGTATAGTTTTTTCTGGGGTAAGCGTATACCGACTGGTGACTAAAATATCTTGAGCTACTGTAAAGAGCCGCCATCAGTATTCGAGGGTCTGTCTGTCCGCTCGCTGGCATCCCCGAGGCTAGCTAGCGTGAGCTGCCAAGTCGAGAGCACAGGTGCTCAATTATTAGTGACTCAGCGCTGCTCTGTGAAACCAGTATATTGCCAGCTTTACAGAGACGCTGTGTTCCAAAACATCTGTCTGTCTCCATCGGTCACCTCTTTCAAAGTATTCAACGTCTCTGTCTCCCTCGTCGTCGTAACTCTCCCTCTCTCTAGCCCTCTCTCTCCCTCTCTCTCCCTTCCGCTCGTTCACGTGTGTTCTATTTTCTCTCCCCGTCCGTCCGTCCGTCCATCCGTCCAACGAACCGTGCTCGGCAGCCGACGCAAACGTAAACTCTGCTGTGTTTCAAGCATGTAGTATTCATTAATGAAAAAGAGATAAAAAAAATAATGAAATAAACTGTTTTTACTTTCCGTGGGAGTTTCGAAGAAAAGAGAAAAGAAAGTGGAAAAAAATCAATACCGATGACGATGATGATCGATCGATTGATTGATGATGATAACGTAGCAATCATGTGCGATACCGCCACTCTACTCTCGACCAACCCAACGGATGCTGTCTCCTAACGTTTATAGCTGCCAAACCATCTCGAGGTCAAAACTAAGCCCCCTTCTTGGTCGTCCTTTGTTCCAGCAGATTATGTGTCATGTGTTTCTGAGGCTCCCGGCAGCCTCGACCTAGCAGAGGGGCCTGCAGAGAAAACAACTGTCCGTAACAGTTACTACTAATCACAGAGAAACAAGCAGAAAAAACCTCCAGCAAACAAAATGAACTGTGCTCTATATAAATATAAATATATGTATAGACGTTTCAGAAAACCTGTGGAGCTGATTGTGCTGCGCGAATGAAAGAAAGAAAACAAAGCGCGAACGTGCGTGCAGCGCAGATGGACATAAGGATTTCTTGATGAGAGATCGGTTTCACACACACACACACACAACACACACACACAACACACACAAAAACACATGCACACACATCACATACACACACATACACCCCGATGGACAGTACGGCTGATGCAATGCTGCAAGACTCGGTCATTATCGTTGGTGTAGGTGAAGAAACATTCAGAGACGGAGATGTTTTGTTTTTTGTTTTTTTTTAGTTTGCTGTTCCTTTCTTGTTGTTATTTTATTATTATAATTTTCTCCTGAGAAATGAGAGACATTTTATGGAAAATTCTGAGTTGATTTTTGCTGGAGTTCCACTGTGGAGAGAAAGCTACTGTACCTTGCATCTGGAAAATGCAACTGTGTCTTTCGTTTCCCTCCCGTCGTGCAAGCCCAATAACTGGACTGATGATCGCAGCCAATGGGCCGACGAAGCCAGACATTGTTTAAGGCGAACACCCCGCGGGTTCCCTTGAAGATGTACAACAGAACTCTAGTATTCCAATTTTCTCAACTCTATTAAAAAAAAAAAAGAAAAAGAAACTGTACCATGAAAAGAAAAGAAAAATCTTGAGGAAAAAAAAAAAGTTTGTGAAATGTCTAAATATTTGACTCACCCCATTACTATTAAAGAGAAATGTCTTTTCCCTATATCATTACTATTTGGAGAAAAACAAAAAGAAAAACATGACTATGGAAATTGATTCTGGGAAATCTGAAATTTATATGTCTTTTCTTTCTTTTTTTAGGTAATTGAGCAAAAATGTGAATTGGGTTACAACACAAAATCATGCTCCCCCCCCCCCCTCCCCTCCCCCCTCCACCTTCGTCAGAAAAAAAACGTTTTCTCGTTTTTTTGGTCATCCTCATGTCGTCCTTGACACCTCGTTCCACATTCATTCACCTCTTTTTTCTTAGTATGGCAGAACCATGTGTCCATGTGATCCCGCGGGGACCAAGGACCAAGCAGGGTCTATTTGTTCCGTACCATATCCTCCATTTTATATTTGTTATCGTTTTATATCCTACTTCTGTCTATACTCGCTAGAGACAAAAATGGCCGCCATGGTCTGTGAATTCGTTGGCAGGCTCCCCCCCCCCCCCACCCCCCGCTGCAGAGTTTGTTTTCTGGTTTCGGTTCTCTCTCTCCATTTTTCCAGGCATACTCCTCCCACCACCCAGTAACTTCCTGTTCTTTCTAAATGTTATTGTAAAGTGTTCCAGTGAGATGACTCTAAATATGTGTACATTAACAGAGGGGAATACACTTGGTTATATACTTCTTACTCCCTGTGTCCTGTGGTCTGTCCTCTTTTTAATCTGCTCATTACAATAACCAAGAAAGATCTTTCAGGATGCGTTTTAAGAATGCTTATCCCATTTTGACCTGGGAACGATTCTACAATGTCTTCTAAATCCTGACAGTTTTCTGAAAAACCCTATATGTCAGTCGTTCTCAAACTATTTCATGTCAAGGACCCCCAAGATTATGTATAATTGGCTGCCGACCCCCATCTGAAAATGTTGTTCCTGGGACCACCCAGAAGAAAAGATTTGAGTTAAAAACGTTGGCTCTGAAAGAATATATATTCAAAGATTTGCACTACATTATAAAAACGAAATAGCAGACCTACAAGCTCGTAGCGCAGCACTCGGTGCCGCGCTCTGAGCTTGTAGATCAGCAATTTTTCAATAGCTAAAGTATGAAATAAAACACCAAAAGGGGTTCTGGCCAAAAATGGGTTAAGCAGAAATTTGTGGTCTTGTCACCCAATAATCTGCTCTAGCAACGGCGTGCTGAGTCAGCTGATCGAAGCAGACTTGTTTTTCTACATTTTTATCCCACGATTTTGTAACTCAATTTTTTCCATGCAGTGTCAATTACCTATTCTAATGTAATCCTTACACTTCCACTGCCAAGCTGGGGAGAGCAACAGACTTCTCTCACTGCATGAGGCATCTTTTCACCTAACGGGGAGATGGGGAGTTTCACTGGTAGCACGTATAGCGGGTGGAAGGAACACCCCTCCACATTATTCCAATCAGTTCCTTTTTCCCTCCATCAGGCCAGGGGGAGGCATATAGAGGCCGGGATTACTGCATGTTTTTTGTGAGTATCTATACCCTATAGGCGCCGTTCACACCTGAGAGACAGCTGTCTCCTCGGTGTCTCCTGTCTCCTCTGTGTGTCGCACGGCTTGCCATGCATTTCCAATAGGAGTCACGTGGTTTGACTAGACTCCCATTAGAGAACAAGGTTGTCTCGTCAAAGCACATGACTCCCATTGAAAAGGCATTGTGAGCCGCGCGACACAGAGGAGACATCCGTCTCCTTTGTGTGACCGGCGCCTTAGGAGACATAGGGAGAACATGCAAACTCCACAGAAAGGCCCTTTCGTTAACCCCAACTATAGGGTATGCACATGCATAAAGTGAATGGCAAATCGAGTGGAAAAGTGAGTTTAACATCGTTTAACCTCATTTAATACAATCAAATAGGACTTTTCTGTGTGGATGTATGGGCTGTCAAGGCCAGAAAGTAGTTTTTTGCCACTCAGTAGGTGTTACTGCATAACTTCCAGGTATGATGATGATGTCCCACGCATACCCCCTATAGGGTATATGGGCACTGATAACGCGGAGGAGAGAACACACCCGAAGCAGACTTTGCGACGCTCGGCACGGCAACCTGCTGGCTCTGCGGTGCCTCTCACGGCGCCAGTCCGCTTTACGTCTTGGGTTTGAGAACTGGACTTCCTTCCGGATTCCTGGAGTGTGGTAATGGTGCGGGACGGCACCGCTTGATGGTGGATTTGTCTCTGTGGCTGCATGGGTGCATATCAACCTCAAGCCATGGGTAATATTCCATACCTTCAATGAATAAGGGCCCACCCTTCTCCCATTGTTTATATTGTGTTTAGGATCCAAGATGGCCGCAGCACCAGGAGGGGGTGGGGCGGAGGTGAGCGGTTGGGATCGACATATGCCCTTACTGAGCTGCATTCACACATTCAAGACACCTGTCTGGCGTTTGTCTTGTGTCTGTGTTTAATGGCCGCTCCAATGCATTTCCAATGGGAGCCCATATGGTTTGACCAAACATTTTGTTTGATGGGGGGAGGGGGGGGGGGGGGGCAGAACACATCCATCAAAGCTGTGTTCAGACACAAGTCAAGTATCAGACACAAGGCAAGTGTCTTGAATGCAGCCCAGTAAGGGCATATGTCGATCCCGACCGCTAACCTCCGCCCCACCCCCCTCCCTGGTGCTGCGGCCACTCTTATGAGTTCGGTTAAAGGTTTCATGACATTAATTTTCATTAATTTTTATTTTCCATTTTTCTTTTAGGTTTTATGACCTGAACTTTGAACATTTAGTGGATTTTCTGTGTGTGGTATGAAGTTTTCTCTGGGGTTTGGAAATCTTTTGAGCTGCAATGAAAACAGGCAAAACAGTGAAAACAAAACAGTGACATCTGCAGGCAAATCCCATTGACATATGGGATTTGCAGGCTGTGACATCACAAACAGCAGGAAAGTCTGAGCACTTGTTTGGGCCAGAAAACCCCAGACCACAGAAAATCTACTGAATGCTCAAAGTTCAGGTTTTTTGGGTGCAATTGAGCTCAGAAAACCTAAAAGAAATAAGAAGAATTACAAAAACCTTTTTTTACAATATCACAATCCATTTAAGGCAACGCAGAGAACAACATGTGTTTTTCTGCGTTGAGATGATGAATGCTTAAAGGACCACTTCAACACTTTTCAACCTACCTTCATATAATCTGTCCTCACTAATGTTCATTATAAAATGCCACAATGTTATTCCTCTGTCTGTGTCTCATTGGAGGGCTGTGGACAGTTCAGAAACCCGTCCACCAGTGACCTCATCGATGAGGAATTAACTGCCCACAGCCCTCCTCTGAGAGACAGACCGAAATGGTGGTATTTTATCATGAACATTAGTGAAGACCAATTATATGAAGATAGGAAAAGTGGTGAAGTGGTCCTTTAATGTCAAAACACATAATTATGGTACCTTCTCAGACTATTAGGACCCCTTCAGAGCCTTAGATATATGGCTCTGGACCCCTTGAGAGGCGAAGCAGAGACCTCGACTACATATTATATAGCTTTTCTTTTCATTCCATGTCTTCTTTTTTTTTAAGTCTTGATATTAAGAAACAAAATAAATGGAGAGAGAGAGAGAGAGAGAGAGAGAGAGAGAGAGAGAGAGAGAGAGAGAGCTATCCAAATGCTGCCACTGACGGGCGTGGCCATCCCTCCCTCCCTCCCTGTCATCCTCTCCTCATCTCCATCCTGACACTATACACTATACACCTCCATGATATATTAGGAGTACAATAACATTCCATTGTGAATAAAAACGTATTATTATCGTTTTTCATCATTTTTTACCATGGGCTATAGCCCATACCGTACGGCATACTATAGCACGCCGTTTTTCATCATTTTTGAGGATTAAAAAAAAAAAAAAAACAAGGGTTATAGCCCATCGTTTTTTTAATTAAAAAAAAAAAAAATTATCCTCGTTTTTCATCATTTTTGACCATGGGCTATAGCCCATACCGTACGGCATACTATAGCACGCCGTTTTTCATCATTTTTGAGGATTAAAAAATAAATAAATAAAAAAAAACATGGGTTATAGGCCATCGTTTTTTGAATTTTTGAAGATTTGAAAAAAATGAAAAAAAAACAAACATAGGTTATAGCCCATCGTTTTTTGAATTTTTGATTCTTTTTTAATCCTCGTTTTTCATCATTTTTGACCATGGGCTATAGCCCATACCGTTTTTTTTTTTTAATTTTTGAAGAAAAAACAACGTAGTTTTTCATAATTTTTGAACATGGGCTATAGCCCATACCATACGGCATACTATAGCACGCCATTTTTCATCATTTTTGAGGATTTGAAAAAAATGGAAAAAAAAACAAACATAGGTTATAGCCCATCGTTTTTTGATTTTTTTTATTGTATAGCAGTGGCTCACAGCCTCAGCCTGATGACCTCAAAAGTCTCATATCTCCCCTGAGCCATAGGCAGTTGCTTTGGCTTAGTGGTTAAGATGTTGTCCTTCAGTGCAGGTGACCTGTGTTCGATTCCTGGGTGTTACACTCTGATGAACGTGATTCTATGTTCAACTCTTGATTCTTTCAACTTTACTATCTGAAGGCTAACATACAAAAGATCGCTTCAACAGTACAAAGAGGCAGATGTTACTGAGTGATGGTGTAGTAGGGGTTATTCTGCACAGAGAGTTAATTTTCAAATCCCACTCTTCCTAAAGTTTAATGCTAGTTATTGAGCTTCATTTACTGCTATTCTAGCAGTGGCTCACAGCCTCAGCCTGATTACCTCAAAACTCTAATTGTTGTAGTGGTTAAGATGTTGGCTTTCCACGTGGGAGACCAGGGTTCGATTCCCGGCTGTTACCCTATCATATAAAAGAAGACCTCAACAGCGCTAAGAAACATCTGATTAATATGATTCTGTGTTATTTAAACTTTACTAACTGAAGGCTAACGAACAAAAGATCACTTCAAAATGACCAGGAGACTTTGCCTGAGAGTGTCTGACTGATGGTGCAATGGTCTGATCATCAGCCTTTCAGTACAGACATTCCATGTTCAAGTCCTGTTCCTCCTACAGCTCAATGCTGCAGTAATTTGAACTTTTCAAGGCTTGAATGAAAAAAAAAACCTCAAAAGCACCAGGAGACATCTGCTGAATGCCCAAAGGTGCCTTGGCGTAATGGTGTGGAGCGCTTGACCCGTTGCCTCTGCTACAGGCAGTTGGCAGGTTCAAGTCCCATGTCATGACATCAAGGTGCTGGAGGACCATCGGGAGAGGGTGCTCTCTCCCCCTGTTTCCTGAGATGTAACGGTTGGGGCTTATGTCTGAAAGAACCCTGTCCAGCTAACCTTTTACCATGAAAATGTCCAATTTAACATACTCTTACCACCTCTCAGTTTGCCCTTTTCCAACTGGCCTGGAAGCCAGACATAAAAGAGGGACTTTCCAACCAAGTTTTGGCCCAGTATGCAAATACCCAGACTATTCTTTCTGTCAGATGATGGGCCAAATTGCTATTTTATTTTTAAACGTTTGACCTAATTCTTATCTGTAAAATTTTAGGTGGACAGGGTTCTTTCAAACATAACCCCCAACTGCTACTTTTCAGGAAACAGGGGGAGAGAGCACCGTCTCCCGATGGTCCTCACTAGTACCTTGCATGGGACTTGAACCTGCAGGCAGGTGGTAGCAGAGGCTACCGATCAAGCACACCACACCATTGAGCTAAGGCACCTTGGGGCAATCAGCAGATGTCTCCTGGTGCTTATGAGTTTTTATTTTTTATTCTAGCCTTGAAAAGTTCAAATTACTGCAGCATTGGTTGAGTATTAGTTTTGAACCAGTAACCTTTGGATTATGAACCTCAGATTTATCTTTTGAGCCACATCGGCATGTAAGGTACAATCGGGAACTTATATTTAACCAGCCGTTTAGAATTTAGATGGACAGTGAAAATGTTCTTCAGGAGAATTGAACCCGGAATGTTCTGCTTATAAACCCCAGGTTTATCTACGATGCCACACTGGCATGTGAGGTACAATCGGGAACTTATATTTAACCATCCGTTTAGAATTTAGATGGACAGTTCTGTTTATAAACGTCTAAAACACGTCTAAAAATAGACGTGTTTTAGACATCTGTTTTGAGGATATGAAAAAAAACAAAAAAAACATGGGTTATAGCCCATCGTTTTTTGAAATTTTGAAAAAAAAAAAAACTCGTTTTTCATCATTTTTGAACATGGGCTATAGCCCATACCGTACGGCATACTATAGCACGCCGTTTTTCATCATTTTTGAGGATTTGAAAAAAAAACTAAACAAAAAAAAACATGGGTTATAGCCCATCGTTTTTTGAATTTTTGAAAAAAGAATTATCCTCGTTTTTCATCATTTTTGAGCATGGGCTATAGCCCATACCGTACGGCATACTATAGCACGCCGTTTTTCATCATTTTTGAGGATTAAAAAAAAAGAAAAAAAAAAAAACATGGGTTATAGTCCATCGTTTTTTGAAAAATTGAAAAAAAATGTTAACCTCGTTTTTCATCATTTTCGACCATGGGCTATAGCCCCTACCGTACGGCATACTATAGCACGCCGTTTTTCATCATTTTTGAGGATTTGAAAAAAATTAAAAAAAAACAAAACATGGGTTATAGTCCATCGTTTTTTGAAAAATTAAAAAAAAAATTTAACCTCGTTTTTCATCATTTTCGACCATGGGCTATAGCCCCTACCGTACGGCATACTATAGCACGCTGTTTTTCATCATTTTTGAGGATTTGAAAAAAATGAAAAAAAAAAAAAAACATGGGTTATAGTCCATCGTTTTTTGAAAAATTGAAAAAAAATGTTAACCTCGTTTTTCATCATTTTCGACCATGGGCTATAGCCCCTACCGTACGGCATACTATAGCACGCCGTTTTTCATCATTTTTGAGGATTTAAAAAAAAAAAAAAAAAAAAAAAACATGGGTTATAGTCCATCGTTTTTTGAAAAATTGAAAAAAAATGTTAACCTCGTTTTTCATCATTTTCGACCATGGGCTATAGCCCCTACCGTACGGCATACTATAGCACGCCGTTTTTCATCATTTTTGAGGATTTGAAAAAAAAAAAAAAAAAAAAAAACATGGGTTATAGTCCATCGTTTTTTGAAATTTTGAAAAAAAATGTTAACCTCGTTTTTCATCATTTTCGACAATGGGCTATAACCCCTACCGTACGGCATACTATAGCACGCCGTTTTTCATTATTTTTGAGGATTTGAAAAAAAAAAAAAAAAAAAAAACATGGGTTATAGTCCATCGTTTTTTGAAATTTTGAAGAAAAATGTTAACCTCGTTTTTCATCATTTTCGACCATGGGCTATAGCCCCTACCGTACGGCATACTATAGCACGCCGTTTTTCATCATTTTTGAGGATTTGAAAAAAATGAAAAAAAAACAAAACATGGGTTATAGTCCATCGTTTTTTGAAATTTTGAAAAAAGAATGTTAACCTCGTTTTTCATCATTTTCGACAATGGGCTATAACCCCTACCGTACGGCATACTATAGCACGCCGTTTTTCATTATTTTTAAGGATTTGAAAAAAAAAAAAAAAAAAAAAACATGGGTTATAGTCCATCGTTTTTTGAAATTTTGAAAAAAAATGTTAACCTCGTTTTTCATCATTTTCGACCATGGGCTATAGCCCCTACCGTACGGCATACTATAGCACGCCGTTTTTCATCATTTTTGAGGATTTGAAAAAAATGAAAAAAAAACAAAACATGGGTTATAGTCCATCGTTTTTTGAAAAATGTTAACCTCGTTTTTCATCATTTTCGACCATGGGCTATAGCCCCTACCGTACGGCATACTATAGCACGCTGTTTTTCATCATTTTTGAGGATTTGAAAAAAATGAAAAAAAAAAAAAACATGGGTTATAGTCCATCGTTTTTTGAAATTTTGAAGAAAAATGTTAACCTCGTTTTTCATCATTTTCGACCATGGGCTATAGCCCCTACCGTACGGCATACTATAGCACGCTGTTTTTCATCATTTTTGAGGATTTGAAAAAAAAAAAAAAAAAAAAAAACATGGGTTATAGTCCATCGTTTTTTGAAAAATTGAAAAAAAATGTTAACCTCGTTTTTCATCATTTTCGACCATGGGCTATAGCCCCTACCGTACGGCATACTATAGCACGCCGTTTTTCATCATTTTTGAGGATTTGAAAAAAAAAACAAAAAAAAAAAACATGGGTTATAGTCCATCGTTTTTTGAAAAATTGAAAAAAAATGTTAACCTCGTTTTTCATCATTTTCGACCATGGGCTATAGCCCCTACCGTACGGCATACTATAGCACGCCGTTTTTCATCATTTTTGAGGATTTGAAAAAAATTAAAAAAAAACAAAACATGGGTTATAGTCCATCGTTTTTTGAAATTTTGAAAAAAAATGTTAACCTCGTTTTTCATCATTTTCGACCATGGGCTATAGCCCCTACCGTACGGCATACTATAGCACGCCGTTTTTCATCATTTTTGAGGATTTGAAAAAAATGAAAAAAAAACAAAACATGGGTTATAGTCCATCGTTTTTTGAAAAATGTTAACCTCGTTTTTCATCATTTTCGACCATGGGCTATAGCCCCTACCGTACGGCATACTATAGCACGCTGTTTTTCATCATTTTTGAGGATTTGAAAAAAATGAAAAAAAAAAAAAACATGGGTTATAGTCCATCGTTTTTTGAAATTTTGAAGAAAAATGTTAACCTCGTTTTTCATCATTTTCGACCATGGGCTATAGCCCCTACCGTACGGCATACTATAGCACGCTGTTTTTCATCATTTTTGAGGATTTGAAAAAAATGAAAAAAAAAAAAAAACATGGGTTATAGTCCATCGTTTTTTGAAAAATTGAAAAAAAATGTTAACCTCGTTTTTCATCATTTTCGACCATGGGCTATAGCCCCTACCGTACGGCATACTATAGCACGCCGTTTTTCATCATTTTTGAGGATTTGAAAAAAAAAAAAAAAAAAAAAAACATGGGTTATAGTCCATCGTTTTTTGAAAAATTGAAAAAAAATGTTAACCTCGTTTTTCATCATTTTCGACCATGGGCTATAGCCCCTACCGTACGGCATACTATAGCACGCCGTTTTTCATCATTTTTGAGGATTTGAAAAAAATTAAAAAAAAACAAAACATGGGTTATAGTCCATCGTTTTTTGAAATTTTGAAAAAAAATGTTAACCTCGTTTTTCATCATTTTCGACAATGGGCTATAACCCCTACCGTACGGCATACTATAGCACGCCGTTTTTCATTATTTTTGAGGATTAAAAAAAAAAAAAAAAAAAAAAAACATGGGTTATAGTCCATCGTTTTTTGAAATTTTGAAGAAAAATGTTAACCTCGTTTTTCATCATTTTCGACCATGGGCTATAGCCCCTACCGTACGGCATACTATAGCACGCCGTTTTTCATCATTTTTGAGGATTTGAAAAAAATGAAAAAAAAACTAAACATGGGTTATAGTCCATCGTTTTTTGAAATTTTGAAAAAAATGTTAACCTCGTTTTTCATCATTTTCGACAATGGGCTATAACCCCTACCGTACGGCATACTATAGCACGCCGTTTTTCATCATTTTTGAGGATTTGAAAAAAATGAAAAAAAAACTAAACATGGGTTATAGTCCATCGTTTTTTGAAAAATGTTAACCTCGTTTTTCATCATTTTCGACCATGGGCTATAGCCCCTACCGTACGGCATACTATAGCACGCCGTTTTTCATCATTTTTGAGGATTTGAAAAAACAAAAACAAAAAAAAAACATGGGTTATAGTCCATCGTTTTTTGAAATTTTGAAGAAAAATGTTAACCTCGTTTTTCATCATTTTCGACCATGGGCTATAGCCCCTACCGTACGGCATACTATAGCACGCTGTTTTTCATCATTTTTGAGGATTTGAAAAAAATGAAAAAAAAAAAAAAACATGGGTTATAGTCCATCGTTTTTTGAAAAATTGAAAAAAAATGTTAACCTCGTTTTTCATCATTTTCGACCATGGGCTATAGCCCCTACCGTACGGCATACTATAGCACGCCGTTTTTCATCATTTTTGAGGATTTGAAAAAACAAAAACAAAAAAAAAACATGGGTTATAGTCCATCGTTTTTTGAAAAATTTAAAAAAAATGTTAACCTCGTTTTTCATCATTTTCGACCATGGGCTATAGCCCCTACCGTACGGCATACTATAGCACGCCGTTTTTCATCATTTTTGAGGATTTGAACAAAATTCAAAAAAAAAAAAACATGGGTTATAGTCCATCGTTTTTTGAAATTTTGAAGAAAAATGTTAACCTCGTTTTTCATCATTTTCGACCATGGGCTATAGCCCCTACCGTACGGCATACTATAGCACGCTGTTTTTCATCATTTTTGAGGATTTGAAAAAAATGAAAAAATAAAAAAACATGGGTTATAGTCCATCGTTTTTTGAAAAATTTAAAAAAAATGTTAACCTCGTTTTTCATCATTTTCGACCATGGGCTATAGCCCCTACCGTACGGCATACTATAGCACGCCGTTTTTCATCATTTTTGAGGATTTGAAAAAAATTAAAAAAAAACAAAACATGGGTTATAGTCCATCGTTTTTTGAAATTTTGAAGAAAAATGTTAACCTCGTTTTTCATCATTTTCGACCATGGGCTATAGCCCCTACCGTACGGCATACTATAGCACGCTGTTTTTCATCATTTTTGAGGATTTGAAAAAAATGAAAAAAAAAAAAAACATGGGTTATAGTCCATCGTTTTTTGAAAAATTGAAAAAAAATGTTAACCTCGTTTTTCATCATTTTCGACCATGGGCTATAGCCCCTACCGTACGGCATACTATAGCACGCCGTTTTTCATCATTTTTGAGGATTTGAAAAAAATGAAAAAAAAACTAAACATGGGTTATAGTCCATCGTTTTTTGAAAAATGTTAACCTCGTTTTTCATCATTTTCGACCATGGGCTATAGCCCCTACCGTACGGCATACTATAGCACGCCGTTTTTCATCATTTTTGAGGATTTGAAAAAACAAAAACAAAAAAAAAACATGGGTTATAGTCCATCGTTTTTTGAAAAAAAAAAAAAAAATGTTAACCTCGTTTTTCATCATTTTTGAGCATGGGCTATAGCCCCTACCGTACGGCATACTATAGCACGCCGTTTTTCATTCTTTTTGAGGATTAAAAAAAAAAAAAAAAACAAAAAAAACATGGGTTATAGTCCATCGTTTTTTGAAATTTTGAAGAAAAATGTTAACCTCGTTTTTCATCATTTTCGACCATGGGCTATAGCCCCTACCGTACGGCATACTATAGCACGCTGTTTTTCATCATTTTTGAGGATTTGAAAAAAATGAAAAAAAAAAAAAAACATGGGTTATAGTCCATCGTTTTTTGAAAAATTGAAAAAAAATGTTAACCTCGTTTTTCATCATTTTCGACCATGGGCTATAGCCCCTACCGTACGGCATACTATAGCACGCCGTTTTTCATCATTTTTGAGGATTTGAAAAAACAAAAACAAAAAAAAAACATGGGTTATAGTCCATCGTTTTTTGAAAAATTAAAAAAAAATGTTAACCTCGTTTTTCATCATTTTCGACCATGGGCTATAGCCCCTACCGTACGGCATACTATAGCACGCCGTTTTTCATCATTTTTGAGGATTTGAAAAAAATTAAAAAAAAACAAAACATGGGTTATAGTCCATCGTTTTTTGAAATTTTGAAGAAAAATGTTAACCTCGTTTTTCATCATTTTCGACCATGGGCTATAGCCCCTACCGTACGGCATACTATAGCACGCTGTTTTTCATCATTTTTGAGGATTTGAAAAAAATGAAAAAAAAAAAAAACATGGGTTATAGTCCATCGTTTTTTGAAAAATTTAAAAAAAATGTTAACCTCGTTTTTCATCATTTTCGACCATGGGCTATAGCCCCTACCGTACGGCATACTATAGCACGCCGTTTTTCATCATTTTTGAGGATTTGAAAAAAATTAAAAAAAAACAAAACATGGGTTATAGTCCATCGTTTTTTGAAATTTTGAAGAAAAATGTTAACCTCGTTTTTCATCATTTTCGACCATGGGCTATAGCCCCTACCGTACGGCATACTATAGCACGCTGTTTTTCATCATTTTTGAGGATTTGAAAAAAATGAAAAAAAAAAAAACATGGGTTATAGTCCATCGTTTTTTGAAAAATAGAAAAAAAAATGTTAACCTCGTTTTTCATCATTTTCGACCATGGGCTATAGCCCCTACCGTACGGCATACTATAGCACGCCGTTTTTCATCATTTTTGAGGATTTGAAAAAAAAAAAAAAAAAAAAAAACATGGGTTATAGTCCATCGTTTTTTGAAAAATTGAAAAAAAATGTTAACCTCGTTTTTCATCATTTTCGACCATGGGCTATAGCCCCTACCGTACGGCATACTATAGCACGCCGTTTTTCATCATTTTTGAGGATTTGAAAAAAATTTAAAAAAAAAAAAACATGGGTTATAGTCCATCGTTTTTTGAAATTTTGAAAAAAAATGTTAACCTCGTTTTTCATCATTTTCGACCATGGGCTATAGCCCCTACCGTACGGCATACTATAGCACGCCGTTTTTCATTATTTTTGAGGATAAAAAAAAAAAAAAAAAAAAAAAAAAACATGGGTTATAGTCCATCGTTTTTTGAAATTTTGAAGAAAAATGTTAACCTCGTTTTTCATCATTTTCGACCATGGGCTATAGCCCCTACCGTACGGCATACTATAGCACGCCGTTTTTCATCATTTTTGAGGATTTGAAAAAACAAAAACAAAAAAAAAACATGGGTTATAGTCCATCGTTTTTTGAAAAATTAAAAAAAAATGTTAACCTCGTTTTTCATCATTTTTGAGCATGGGCTATAGCCCCTACCGTACGGCATACTATAGCACGCCGTTTTTCATTATTTTTGAGGATTAAAAAAAAACAAAAAAAAAAAAAAACATGGGTTATAGTCCATCGTTTTTTGAATTTTTTAAGAAAAATGTTAACCTCGTTTTTCATCATTTTCGACCATGGGCTATAGCCCCTACCGTACGGCATACTATAGCACGCCGTTTTTCATCATTTTTGAGGATTTGAAAAAAATGAAAAAAAAACTAAACATGGGTTATAGTCCATCGTTTTTTGAAAAATGTTAACCTCGTTTTTCATCATTTTCGACCATGGGCTATAGCCCCTACCGTACGGCATACTATAGCACGCCGTTTTTCATCATTTTTGAGGATTTGAAAAAACAAAAACAAAAAAAAAACATGGGTTATAGTCCATCGTTTTTTGAAAAATTAAAAAAAAATGTTAACCTCGTTTTTCATCATTTTTGAGCATGGGCTATAGCCCCTACCGTACGGCATACTATAGCACGCCGTTTTTCATTCTTTTTGAGGATTAAAAAAAAAAAAACAAAAAAAAAAACATGGGTTATAGTCCATCGTTTTTTGAAATTTTGAAGAAAAATGTTAACCTCGTTTTTCATCATTTTCGACCATGGGCTATAGCCCCTACCGTACGGCATACTATAGCACGCTGTTTTTCATCATTTTTGAGGATTTGAAAAAAATGAAAAAAAAAAAAAAACATGGGTTATAGTCCATCGTTTTTTGAAAAATTGAAAAAAAATGTTAACCTCGTTTTTCATCATTTTCGACCATGGGCTATAGCCCCTACCGTACGGCATACTATAGCACGCCGTTTTTCATCATTTTTGAGGATTTGAAAAAACAAAAACAAAAAAAAAACATGGGTTATAGTCCATCGTTTTTTGAAAAATTTAAAAAAAATGTTAACCTCGTTTTTCATCATTTTCGACCATGGGCTATAGCCCCTACCGTACGGCATACTATAGCACGCCGTTTTTCATCATTTTTGAGGATTTGAAAAAAATTAAAAAAAAAAAAAACATGGGTTATAGTCCATCGTTTTTTGAAATTTTGAAGAAAAATGTTAACCTCGTTTTTCATCATTTTCGACCATGGGCTATAGCCCCTACCGTACGGCATACTATAGCACGCTGTTTTTCATCATTTTTGAGGATTTGAAAAAAATGAAAAAAAAAAAAAACATGGGTTATAGTCCATCGTTTTTTGAAAAATTTAAAAAAAATGTTAACCTCGTTTTTCATCATTTTCGACCATGGGCTATAGCCCCTACCGTACGGCATACTATAGCTCGCCGTTTTTCATCATTTTTGAGGATTTGAAAAAAATTAAAAAAAAACAAAACATGGGTTATAGTCCATCGTTTTTTGAAATTTTGAAGAAAAATGTTAACCTCGTTTTTCATCATTTTCGACCATGGGCTATAGCCCCTACCGTACGGCATACTATAGCACGCTGTTTTTCATCATTTTTGAGGATTTGAAAAAAATGAAAAAAAAAAAAAACATGGGTTATAGTCCATCGTTTTTTGAAAAATTGAAAAAAAATGTTAACCTCGTTTTTCATCATTTTCGACCATGGGCTATAGCCCCTACCGTACGGCATACTATAGCACGCCGTTTTTCATCATTTTTGAGGATTTGAAAAAAAAAAAAAAAAAAAAAAACATGGGTTATAGTCCATCGTTTTTTGAAAAATTGAAAAAAAATGTTAACCTCGTTTTTCATCATTTTCGACCATGGGCTATAGCCCCTACCGTACGGCATACTATAGCACGCCGTTTTTCATCATTTTTGAGGATTTGAAAAAATTTAAAAAAAAACAAAACATGGGTTATAGTCCATCGTTTTTTGAAATTTTGAAAAAAAATGTTAACCTCGTTTTTCATCATTTTCGACCATGGGCTATAGCCCCTACCGTACGGCATACTATAGCACGCCGTTTTTCATTATTTTTGAGGATTTAAAAAAAAAAAAAAAAAAAAAAAAACATGGGTTATAGTCCATCGTTTTTTGAAATTTTGAAGAAAAATGTTAACCTCGTTTTTCATCATTTTCGACCATGGGCTATAGCCCCTACCGTACGGCATACTATAGCACGCCGTTTTTCATCATTTTTGAGGATTTGAAAAAACAAAAACAAAAAAAAAACATGGGTTATAGTCCATCGTTTTTTGAAAAATTAAAAAAAAATGTTAACCTCGTTTTTCATCATTTTTGAGCATGGGCTATAGCCCCTACCGTACGGCATACTATAGCACGCCGTTTTTCATTATTTTTGAGGATTAAAAAAAAAAAAAAAAAAAAAAAACATGGGTTATAGTCCATCGTTTTTTGAAATTTTGAAGAAAAATGTTAACCTCGTTTTTCATCATTTTCGACCATGGGCTATAGCCCCTACCGTACGGCATACTATAGCACGCTGTTTTTCATCATTTTTGAGGATTTGAAAAAAATGAAAAAAAAAAAAAAACATGGGTTATAGTCCATCGTTTTTTGAAAAATTGAAAAAAAATGTTAACCTCGTTTTTCATCATTTTCGACCATGGGCTGTAGCCCCTACCGTACGGCATACTATAGCACGCCGTTTTTCATCATTTTTGAGGATTTGAAAAAACAAAAACAAAAAAAAAACATGGGTTATAGTCCATCGTTTTTTGAAAAATTTAAAAAAAATGTTAACCTCGTTTTTCATCATTTTCGACCATGGGCTATAGCCCCTACCGTACGGCATACTATAGCACGCCGTTTTTCATCATTTTTGAGGATTTGAAAAAAATTAAAAAAAAACAAAACATGGGTTATAGTCCATCGTTTTTTGAAATTTTGAAGAAAAATGTTAACCTCGTTTTTCATCATTTTCGACCATGGGCTATAGCCCCTACCGTACGGCATACTATAGCACGCTGTTTTTCATCATTTTTGAGGATTTGAAAAAAATGAAAAAAAAAAAAAAACATGGGTTATAGTCCATCGTTTTTTGAAAAATTGAAAAAAAATGTTAACCTCGTTTTCATCATTTTCGACCATGGGCTATAGCCCCTACCGTACGGCATACTATAGCACGCGGTTTTTCATCATTTTTGAGGATTTGAAAAAAAAAAAAAAAAAAAAAAAACATGGGTTATAGTCCATCGTTTTTTGAAAAATTGAAAAAAAATGTTAACCTCGTTTTTCATCATTTTTGAGCATGGGCTATAGCCCCTACCGTACGGCATACTATAGCACGCCGTTTTTCATTCTTTTTGAGGATTAAAAAAAAAAAAAAAAAAAAAAAACATGGGTTATAGTCCATCGTTTTTTGAAATTTTGAAGAAAAATGTTAACCTCGTTTTTCATCATTTTCGACCATGGGCTATAGCCCCTACCGTACGGCATACTATAGCACGCTGTTTTTCATCATTTTTGAGGATTTGAAAAAAATGAAAAAAAAAAAAAAACATGGGTTATAGTCCATCGTTTTTTGAAAAATTGAAAAAAAATGTTAACCTCGTTTTTCATCATTTTCGACCATGGGCTATAGCCCCTACCGTACGGCATACTATAGCACGCCGTTTTTCATCATTTTTGAGGATTTGAAAAAAAAAAAAAAAAAAAAAAACATGGGTTATAGTCCATCGTTTTTTGAAAATTTTAAAAAAAATGTTAACCTCGTTTTTCATCATTTTCGACCATGGGCTATAGCCCCTACCGTATGGCATACTATAGCACGCCGTTTTTCATCATTTTTGAGGATTTGAAAAAAATTACAAAAAAACAAAACATGGGTTATAGTCCATCGTTTTTTGAAATTTTGAAGAAAAATGTTAACCTCGTTTTTCATCATTTTCGACCATGGGCTATAGCCCCTACCGTACGGCATACTATAGCACGCTGTTTTTCATCATTTTTGAGGATTTGAAAAAAATGAAAAAAAAAAAAAACATGGGTTATAGTCCATCGTTTTTTGAAAAATTGAAAAAAAATGTTAACCTCGTTTTTCATCATTTTCGACCATGGGCTATAGCCCCTACCGTACGGCATACTATAGCACGCCGTTTTTCATCATTTTTGAGGATTTGAAAAAAAAAAAAAAAAAAAAAAAACATGGGTTATAGTCCATCGTTTTTTGAAAAATTGAAAAAAAATGTTAACCTCGTTTTTCATCATTTTCGACCATGGGCTATAGCCCCTACCGTACGGCATACTATAGCACGCCGTTTTTCATCATTTTTGAGGATTTGAAAAAAATTAAAAAAAAAAAAACATGGGTTATAGTCCATCGTTTTTTGAAATTTTGAAAAAAAATGTTAACCTCGTTTTTCATCATTTTCGACCATGGGCTATAGCCCCTACCGTACGGCATACTATAGCACGCCGTTTTTCATTATTTTTGAGGATTTAAAAAAAAAAAAAACATGGGTTATAGTCCATCGTTTTTTGAAATTTTGAAGAAAAATGTTAACCTCGTTTTTCATCATTTTCGACCATGGGCTATAGCCCCTACCGTACGGCATACTATAGCACGCTGTTTTTCATCATTTTTGAGGATTTGAAAAAAATGAAAAAAAAAAAAAAACATGGGTTATAGTCCATCGTTTTTTGAAAAATTGAAAAAAAATGTTAACCTCGTTTTTCATCATTTTCGACCATGGGCTATAGCCCCTACCGTACGGCATACTATAGCACGCCGTTTTTCATCATTTTTGAGGATTTGAAAAAAAAAAACAAAAAAAAAACATGGGTTATAGTCCATCGTTTTTTGAAAAATTTAAAAAAAATGTTAACCTCGTTTTTCATCATTTTCGACCATGGGCTATAGCCCCTACCGTACGGCATACTATAGCACGCCGTTTTTCATCATTTTTGAGGATTTGAAAAAAAAAAAAAAAAAAAAAAACATGGGTTATAGTCCATCGTTTTTTGAAATTTTGAAGAAAAATGTTAACCTCGTTTTTCATCATTTTCGACCATGGGCTATAGCCCCTACCGTACGGCATACTATAGCACGCTGTTTTTCATCATTTTTGAGGATTTGAAAAAAATGAAAAAAAAAAAAAACATGGGTTATAGTCCATCGTTTTTTGAAAAATTGAAAAAAAATGTTAACCTCGTTTTTCATCATTTTCGACCATGGGCTATAGCCCCTACCGTACGGCATACTATAGCACGCGGTTTTTCATCATTTTTGAGGATTTGAAAAAAAAAAAAAAAAAAAAAAACATGGGTTATAGTCCATCGTTTTTTGAAAAATTAAAAAAAAATGTTAACCTCGTTTTTCATCATTTTTGAGCATGGGCTATAGCCCCTACCGTACGGCATACTATAGCACGCCGTTTTTCATTATTTTTGAGGATTAAAAAAAAAAAAAAAAAAAAAAAAACATGGGTTATAGTCCATCGTTTTTTGAAATTTTGAAGAAAAATGTTAACCTCGTTTTTCATCATTTTCGACCATGGGCTATAGCCCCTACCGTACGGCATACTATAGCACGCTGTTTTTCATCATTTTTGAGGATTTGAAAAAAATGAGAAAAAAAAAAAAAACATGGGTTATAGTCCATCGTTTTTTGAAAAATTGAAAAAGAATGTTAACCTCGTTTTTCATCATTTTCGACCATGGGCTATAGCCCCTACCGTACGGCATACTATAGCACGCCGTTTTTCATCATTTTTGAGGATTTGAAAAAACAAAAACAAAAAAAAAACATGGGTTATAGTCCATCGTTTTTTGAAAAATTTAAAAAAAATGTTAACCTCGTTTTTCATCATTTTCGACCATGGGCTATAGCCCCTACCGTACGGCATACTATAGCACGCCGTTTTTCATCATTTTTGAGGATTTGAAAAAAATTAAAAAAAAACAAAACATGGGTTATAGTCCATCGTTTTTTGAAATTTTGAAGAAAAATGTTAACCTCGTTTTTCATCATTTTCGACCATGGGCTATAGCCCCTACCGTACGGCATACTATAGCACGCTGTTTTTCATCATTTTTGAGGATTTGAAAAAAATGAAAAAAAAAAAAAACATGGGTTATAGTCCATCGTTTTTTGAAAAATTGAAAAAAAATGTTAACCTCGTTTTTCATCATTTTCGACCATGGGCTATAGCCCCTACCGTACGGCATACTATAGCACGCGGTTTTTCATCATTTTTGAGGATTTGAAAAAAAAAAAAAAAAAAAAAAACATGGGTTATAGTCCATCGTTTTTTGAAAAATTGAAAAAATATGTTAACCTCGTTTTTCATCATTTTCGACCATGGGCTATAGCCCCTACCGTACGGCATACTATAGCACGCCGTTTTTCATCATTTTTGAGGATTTGAAAAATATTTAAAAAAAACAAAACATGGGTTATAGTCCATCGTTTTTTGAAATTTTGAAAAAAAATGTTAACCTCGTTTTTCATCATTTTCGACCATGGGCTATAGCCCCTACCGTACGGCATACTATAGCACGCCGTTTTTCATTATTTTTGAGGATAAAAAAAAAAAAAAAAAAAAAAAACATGGGTTATAGTCCATCGTTTTTTGAAATTTTGAAGAAAAATGTTAACCTCGTTTTTCATCATTTTCGACCATGGGCTATAGCCCCTACCGTACGGCATACTATAGCACGCTGTTTTTCATCATTTTTGAGGATTTGAAAAAAATGAAAAAAAAAACAAAACATGGGTTATAGTCCATCGTTTTTTGAAAAATTGAAAAAAAATGTTAACCTCGTTTTTCATCATTTTCGACCATGGGCTATAGCCCCTACCGTACGGCATACTATAGCACGCCGTTTTTCATCATTTTTGAGGATTTGAAAAAAAAAAAAAAAAAAAAAAACATGGGTTATAGTCCATCGTTTTTTGAAAAATTGAAAAAAAATGTTAACCTCGTTTTTCATCATTTTCGACCATGGGCTATAGCCCCTACCGTACGGCATACTATAGCACGCCGTTTTTCATCATTTTTGAGGATTTGAAAAAAATTAAAAAAAAACAAAACATGGGTTATAGTCCATCGTTTTTTGAAATTTTGAAAAAAAATGTTAACCTCGTTTTTCATCATTTTCGACAATGGGCTATAACCCCTACCGTACGGCATACTATAGCACGCCGTTTTTCATTATTTTTGAGGATTTGAAAAAAAAAACAAAAAAAAAAACATGGGTTATAGTCCATCGTTTTTTGAAATTTTGAAGAAAAATGTTAACCTCGTTTTTCATCATTTTCGACCATGGGCTATAGCCCCTACCGTACGGCATACTATAGCACGCTGTTTTTCATCATTTTTGAGGATTTGAAAAAAATGAAAAAAAAAAAAAACATGGGTTATAGTCCATCGTTTTTTGAAAAATTGAAAAAAAATGTTAACCTCGTTTTTCATCATTTTCGACCATGGGCTATAGCCCCTACCGTACGGCATACTATAGCACGCGGTTTTTCATCATTTTTGAGGATTTGAAAAAAATGAAAAAATAACTAAACATGGGTTATAGTCCATCGTTTTTTGAAATTTTGAAAAAAAATGTTAACCTCGTTTTTCATCATTTTCGACAATGGGCTATAACCCCTACCGTACGGCATACTATAGCACGCCGTTTTTCATCATTTTTGAGGATTTGAAAAAAATGAAAAAAAAACTAAACATGGGTTATAGTCCATCGTTTTTTGAAAAATGTTAACCTCGTTTTTCATCATTTTCGACCATGGGCTATAGCCCCTACCGTACGGCATACTATAGCACGCTGTTTTTCATCATTTTTGAGGATTTGAAAAAAATTAAAAAAAAACAAAACATGGGTTATAGTCCATCGTTTTTTGAAATTTTGAAGAAAAATGTTAACCTCGTTTTTCATCATTTTCGACCATGGGCTATAGCCCCTACCGTACGGCATACTATAGCACGCTGTTTTTCATCATTTTTGAGGATTTGAAAAAAATGAAAAAAAAAAAAAACATGGGTTATAGTCCATCGTTTTTTGAAAAATTGAAAAAAAATGTTAACCTCGTTTTTCATCATTTTCGACAATGGGCTATAACCCCTACCGTACGGCATACTATAGCACGCCGTTTTTCATTATTTTTGAGGATTTGAAAAAAAAAACAAAAAAAAAAACATGGGTTATAGTCCATCGTTTTTTGAAATTTTGAAGAAAAATGTTAACCTCGTTTTTCATCATTTTCGACCATGGGCTATAGCCCCTACCGTACGGCATACTATAGCACGCTGTTTTTCATCATTTTTGAGGATTTGAAAAAAATGAAAAAAAAAAAAAACATGGGTTATAGTCCATCGTTTTTTGAAAAATTGAAAAAAAATGTTAACCTCGTTTTTCATCATTTTCGACCATGGGCTATAGCCCCTACCGTACGGCATACTATAGCACGCCGTTTTTCATCATTTTTGAGGATTTGAAAAAAATGAAAAAATAACTAAACATGGGTTATAGTCCATCGTTTTTTGAAAAATTTAAAAAAAATGTTAACCTCGTTTTTCATCATTTTCGACAATGGGCTATAACCCCTACCGTACGGCATACTATAGCACGCCGTTTTTCATCATTTTTGAGGATTTGAAAAAAATGAAAAAAAAACTAAACATGGGTTATAGTCCATCGTTTTTTGAAAAATGTTAACCTCGTTTTTCATCATTTTCGACCATGGGCTATAGCCCCTACCGTACGGCATACTATAGCACGCCGTTTTTCATTATTTTTGAGGATTTAAAAAAAAAAAAAAAAAAAAAAAACATGGGTTATAGTCCATCGTTTTTTGAAATTTTGAAGAAAAATGTTAACCTCGTTTTTCATCATTTTCGACCATGGGCTATAGCCCCTACCGTACGGCATACTATAGCACGCTGTTTTTCATCATTTTTGAGGATTTGAAAAAAATGAAAAAAAAAAAAAACATGGGTTATAGTCCATCGTTTTTTGAAAAATTGAAAAAAAATGTTAACCTCGTTTTTCATCATTTTCGACCATGGGCTATAGCCCCTACCGTACGGCATACTATAGCACGCCGTTTTTCATCATTTTTGAGGATTTGAAAAAAATTAAAAAAAAACAAAACATGGGTTATAGTCCATCGTTTTTTGAAATTTTGAAAAAAAATGTTAACCTCGTTTTTCATCATTTTCGACCATGGGCTATAGCCCCTACCGTACGGCATACTATAGCACGCCGTTTTTCATTATTTTTGAGGATTTAAAAAAAAAAAAAAAAAAAAAAAAACATGGGTTATAGTCCATCGTTTTTTGAAATTTTGAAGAAAAATGTTAACCTCGTTTTTCATCATTTTCGACCATGGGCTATAGCCCCTACCGTACGGCATACTATAGCACGCCGTTTTTCATCATTTTTGAGGATTTGAAAAAACAAAAACAAAAAAAAAACATGGGTTATAGTCCATCGTTTTTTGAAAAATTAAAAAAAAATGTTAACCTCGTTTTTCATCATTTTTGAGCATGGGCTATAGCCCCTACCGTACGGCATACTATAGCACGCCGTTTTTCATTATTTTTGAGGATTTAAAAAAAAAAAAAAAAAAAAACATGGGTTATAGTCCATCGTTTTTTGAAATTTTGAAGAAAAATGTTAACCTCGTTTTTCATCATTTTCGACCATGGGCTATAGCCCCTACCGTACGGCATACTATAGCACGCTGTTTTTCATCATTTTTGAGGATTTGAAAAAAATGAAAAAAAAAAAAAAACATGGGTTATAGTCCATCGTTTTTTGAAAAATTGAAAAAAAATGTTAACCTCGTTTTTCATCATTTTCGACCATGGGCTGTAGCCCCTACCGTACGGCATACTATAGCACGCCGTTTTTCATCATTTTTGAGGATTTGAAAAAACAAAAACAAAAAAAAAACATGGGTTATAGTCCATCGTTTTTTGAAAAATTTTAAAAAAATGTTAACCTCGTTTTTCATCATTTTCGACCATGGGCTATAGCCCCTACCGTACGGCATACTATAGCACGCCGTTTTTCATCATTTTTGAGGATTTGAAAAAAATTAAAAAAAAACAAAACATGGGTTATAGTCCATCGTTTTTTGAAATTTTGAAGAAAAATGTTAACCTCGTTTTTCATCATTTTCGACCATGGGCTATAGCCCCTACCGTACGGCATACTATAGCACGCTGTTTTTCATCATTTTTGAGGATTTGAAAAAAATGAAAAAAAAAAAAAACATGGGTTATAGTCCATCGTTTTTTGAAAAATTGAAAAAAAATGTTAACCTCGTTTTCATCATTTTCGACCATGGGCTATAGCCCCTACCGTACGGCATACTATAGCACGCGGTTTTTCATCATTTTTGAGGATTTGAAAAAAAAAAACAAAAAAAAAAACATGGGTTATAGTCCATCGTTTTTTGAAAAATTGAAAAAAAATGTTAACCTCGTTTTTCATCATTTTTGAGCATGGGCTATAGCCCCTACCGTACGGCATACTATAGCACGCCGTTTTTCATTCTTTTTGAGGATTAAAAAAAAAAAAAAAAAAAAAAAACATGGGTTATAGTCCATCGTTTTTTGAAATTTTGAAGAAAAATGTTAACCTCGTTTTTCATCATTTTCGACCATGGGCTATAGCCCCTACCGTACGGCATACTATAGCACGCTGTTTTTCATCATTTTTGAGGATTTGAAAAAAATGAAAAAAAAAAAAAAACATGGGTTATAGTCCATCGTTTTTTGAAAAATTGAAAAAGAATGTTAACCTCGTTTTTCATCATTTTCGACCATGGGCTATAGCCCCTACCGTACGGCATACTATAGCACGCCGTTTTTCATCATTTTTGAGGATTTGAAAAAAAAAAAAAAAAAAAAAACATGGGTTATAGTCCATCGTTTTTTGAAAAATTTAAAAAAAATGTTAACCTCGTTTTTCATCATTTTCGACCATGGGCTATAGCCCCTACCGTACGGCATACTATAGCACGCCGTTTTTCATCATTTTTGAGGATTTGAAAAAAATTACAAAAAAACAAAACATGGGTTATAGTCCATCGTTTTTTGAAATTTTGAAGAAAAATGTTAACCTCGTTTTTCATCATTTTCGACCATGGGCTATAGCCCCTACCGTACGGCATACTATAGCACGCCGTTTTTCATCATTTTTGAGGATTTGAAAAAAAAAAAAAAAAAAAAAAACATGGGTTATAGTCCATCGTTTTTTGAAAAATTGAAAAAAAATGTTAACCTCGTTTTTCATCATTTTCGACCATGGGCTATAGCCCCTACCGTACGGCATACTATAGCACGCCGTTTTTCATCATTTTTGAGGATTTGAAAAAAATTAAAAAAAAAAAAAACATGGGTTATAGTCCATCGTTTTTTGAAATTTTGAAAAAAAATGTTAACCTCGTTTTTCATCATTTTCGACCATGGGCTATAGCCCCTACCGTACGGCATACTATAGCACGCCGTTTTTCATTATTTTTGAGGATTAAAAAAAAAAAAAAACATGGGTTATAGTCCATCGTTTTTTGAAAAATTGAAAAAAAATGTTAACCTCGTTTTTCATCATTTTCGACCATGGGCTATAGCCCCTACCGTACGGCATACTATAGCACGCGGTTTTTCATCATTTTTGAGGATTTGAAAAAAAAAAAAAAAAAAAAAAACATGGGTTATAGTCCATCGTTTTTTGAAAAATTGAAAAAAAATGTTAACCTCGTTTTTCATCATTTTCGACCATGGGCTATAGCCCCTACCGTACGGCATACTATAGCACGCCGTTTTTCATCATTTTTGAGGATTTGAAAAAACAAAAACAAAAAAAAAACATGGGTTATAGTCCATCGTTTTTTGAAAAATTAAAAAAAAATGTTAAACTCGTTTTTCATCATTTTTGAGCATGGGCTATAGCCCCTACCGTACGGCATACTATAGCACGCCGTTTTTCATTATTTTTGAGGATTAAAAAAAAAAAAAAAAAAAAAAAAACATGGGTTATAGTCCATCGTTTTTTGAAATTTTGAAGAAAAATGTTAACCTCGTTTTTCATCATTTTCGACCATGGGCTATAGCCCCTACCGTACGGCATACTATAGCACGCTGTTTTTCATCATTTTTGAGGATTTGAAAAAAATGAGAAAAAAAAAAAAAACATGGGTTATAGTCCATCGTTTTTTGAAAAATTGAAAAAGAATGTTAACCTCGTTTTTCATCATTTTCGACCATGGGCTATAGCCCCTACCGTACGGCATACTATAGCACGCCGTTTTTCATCATTTTTGAGGATTTGAAAAAACAAAAACAAAAAAAAAACATGGGTTATAGTCCATCGTTTTTTGAAAAATTAAAAAAAAATGTTAACCTCGTTTTTCATCATTTTCGACCATGGGCTATAGCCCCTACCGTACGGCATACTATAGCACGCCGTTTTTCATCATTTTTGAGGATTTGAAAAAAATTAAAAAAAAACAAAACATGGGTTATAGTCCATCGTTTTTTGAAATTTTGAAGAAAAATGTTAACCTCGTTTTTCATCATTTTCGACCATGGGCTATAGCCCCTACCGTACGGCATACTATAGCACGCTGTTTTTCATCATTTTTGAGGATTTGAAAAAAATGAAAAAAAAAAAAAACATGGGTTATAGTCCATCGTTTTTTGAAAAATTGAAAAAAAATGTTAACCTCGTTTTTCATCATTTTCGACCATGGGCTATAGCCCCTACCGTACGGCATACTATAGCACGCGGTTTTTCATCATTTTTGAGGATTTGAAAAAAAAAAAAAAAAAAAAAAACATGGGTTATAGTCCATCGTTTTTTGAAAAATTGAAAAAACATGTTAACCTCGTTTTTCATCATTTTCGACCATGGGCTATAGCCCCTACCGTACGGCATACTATAGCACGCCGTTTTTCATCATTTTTGAGGATTTGAAAAAAATTAAAAAAAAACAAAACATGGGTTATAGTCCATCGTTTTTTGAAATTTTGAAAAAAAATGTTAACCTCGTTTTTCATCATTTTCGACCATGGGCTATAGCCCCTACCGTACGGCATACTATAGCACGCGGTTTTTCATCATTTTTGAGGATTTGAAAAAAAAAAAAAAAAAAAAAAACATGGGTTATAGTCCATCCTTTTTTTGAAAAATTGAAAAAAAATGTTAACCTCGTTTTTCATCATTTTCGACCATGGGCTATAGCCCCTACCGTACGGCATACTATAGCACGCCGTTTTTCATCATTTTTGAGGATTTGAAAAAAAAAAAAAAAAAAAAAAACATGGGTTATAGTCCATCGTTTTTTGAAATTTTGAAAAAAAATGTTAACCTCGTTTTTCATCATTTTCGACCATGGGCTATAGCCCCTACCGTACGGCATACTATAGCACGCCGTTTTTCATTATTTTTGAGGATAAAAAAAAAAAAAAAAAAAAAAAACATGGGTTATAGTCCATCGTTTTTTGAAATTTTGAAGAAAAATGTTAACCTCGTTTTTCATCATTTTCGACCATGGGCTATAGCCCCTACCGTACGGCATACTATAGCACGCTGTTTTTCATCATTTTTGAGGATTTGAAAAAAATGAAAAAAAAAACAAAACATGGGTTATAGTCCATCGTTTTTTGAAAAATTGAAAAAAAATGTTAACCTCGTTTTTCATCATTTTCGACCATGGGCTATAGCCCCTACCGTACGGCATACTATAGCACGCCGTTTTTCATCATTTTTGAGGATTTGAAAAAAAAGAAAAAAAAAAAAAAACATGGGTTATAGTCCATCGTTTTTTGAAAAATTGAAAAAAAATGTTAACCTCGTTTTTCATCATTTTCGACCATGGGCTATAGCCCCTACCGTACGGCATACTATAGCACGCCGTTTTCCATCATTTTTGAGGATTTGAAAAAAATTAAAAAAAAACAAAACATGGGTTATAGTCCATCGTTTTTTGAAATTTTGAAAAAAAATGTTAACCTCGTTTTTCATCATTTTCGACAATGGGCTATAACCCCTACCGTACGGCATACTATAGCACGCCGTTTTTCATTATTTTTGAGGATTTGAAAAAAAAAACAAAAAAAAAAACATGGGTTATAGTCCATCGTTTTTTGAAATTTTGAAGAAAAATGTTAACCTCGTTTTTCATCATTTTCGACCATGGGCTATAGCCCCTACCGTACGGCATACTATAGCACGCTGTTTTTCATCATTTTTGAGGATTTGAAAAAAATGAAAAAAAAAAAAAACATGGGTTATAGTCCATCGTTTTTTGAAAAATTGAAAAAAAATGTTAACCTCGTTTTTCATCATTTTCGACCATGGGCTATAGCCCCTACCGTACGGCATACTATAGCACGCCGTTTTTCATCATTTTTGAGGATTTAAAAAAAATGAAAAAAAAAAAAAACATGGGTTATAGTCCATCGTTTTTTGAAATTTTGAAAAAAAATGTTAACCTCGTTTTTCATCATTTTCGACAATGGGCTATAACCCCTACCGTACGGCATACTATAGCACGCCGTTTTTCATTATTTTTGAGGATTTGAAAAAAAACAAAAACAAAAAAAACATGGGTTATAGTCCATCGTTTTTTGAAATTTTGAAAAAAAATGTTAACCTCGTTTTTCATCATTTTCGACCATGGGCTATAGCCCCTACCGTACGGCATACTATAGCACGCCGTTTTTCATCATTTTTGAGGATTTGAAAAAAAAAAAAAAAAAAAAAACATGGGTTATAGTCCATCGTTTTTTGAAAAATTAAAAAAAAATGTTAACCTCGTTTTTCATCATTTTCGACCATGGGCTATAGCCCCTACCGTACGGCATACTATAGCACGCCGTTTTTCATTATTTTTGAGGATAAAAAAAAAAAAAAAAAAAAAAAACATGGGTTATAGTCCATCGTTTTTTGAAATTTTGAAGAAAAATGTTAACCTCGTTTTTCATCATTTTCGACCATGGGCTATAGCCCCTACCGTACGGCATACTATAGCACGCTGTTTTTCATCATTTTTGAGGATTTGAAAAAAATGAAAAAAAAAACAAAACATGGGTTATAGTCCATCGTTTTTTGAAAAATTGAAAAAAAATGTTAACCTCGTTTTTCATCATTTTCGACCATGGGCTATAGCCCCTACCGTACGGCATACTATAGCACGCCGTTTTTCATCATTTTTGAGGATTTGAAAAAAATGAAAAAAAAAACAAAACATGGGTTATAGTCCATCGTTTTTTGAAAAATTGAAAAAAAATGTTAACCTCGTTTTTCATCATTTTCGACCATGGGCTATAGCCCCTACCGTACGGCATACTATAGCACGCCGTTTTTCATCATTTTTGAGGATTTGAAAAAAAAAAAAAACATGGGTTATAGTCCATCGTTTTTTGAAAAATTGAAAAAAAATGTTAACCTCGTTTTTCATCATTTTCGACCATGGGCTATAGCCCCTACCGTACGGCATACTATAGCACGCCGTTTTCCATCATTTTTGAGGATTTGAAAAAAATTAAAAAAAAACAAAACATGGGTTATAGTCCATCGTTTTTTGAAATTTTGAAAAAAAATGTTAACCTCGTTTTTCATCATTTTCGACAATGGGCTATAACCCCTACCGTACGGCATACTATAGCACGCCGTTTTTCATTATTTTTGAGGATTTGAAAAAAAAAACAAAAAAAAAAACATGGGTTATAGTCCATCGTTTTTTGAAATTTTGAAGAAAAATGTTAACCTCGTTTTTCATCATTTTCGACCATGGGCTATAGCCCCTACCGTACGGCATACTATAGCACACTGTTTTTCATCATTTTTGAGGATTTGAAAAAAATGAAAAAAAAAAAAAACATGGGTTATAGTCCATCGTTTTTTGAAATTTTGAAAAAAAATGTTAACCTCGTTTTTCATCATTTTCGACCATGGGCTATAGCCCCTACCGTACGGCATACTATAGCACGACGTTTTTCATTATTTTTGAGGATTTAAAAAAAAAAAAAAAAAAAAAAACATGGGTTATAGTCCATCGTTTTTTGAAATTTTGAAGAAAAATGTTAACCTTGTTTTTCATCATTTTCGACCATGGGCTATAGCCCCTACCGTACGGCATACTATAGCACGCTGTTTTTCATCATTTTTGAGGATTTGAAAAAAATGAAAAAAGAAAAAAAACATGGGTTATAGTCCATCGTTTTTTGAAAAATTGAAAAAAAATGTTAACCTCGTTTTTCATCATTTTCGACCATGGGCTATAGCCCCTACCGTACGGCATACTATAGCACGCCGTTTTTCATCATTTTTGAGGATTTGAAAAAAAAAAAAAAAAAAAAAAACATGGGTTATAGTCCATCGTTTTTTGAAAAATTAAAAAAAAATGTTAACCTCGTTTTTCATCATTTTCGACCATGGGCTATAGCCCCTACCGTACGGCATACTATAGCACGCCGTTTTTCATTATTTTTGAGGATAAAAAAAAAAAAAAAAAAAAAAAACATGGGTTATAGTCCATCGTTTTTTGAAATTTTGAAGAAAAATGTTAACCTCGTTTTTCATCATTTTCGACCATGGGCTATAGCCCCTACCGTACGGCATACTATAGCACGCTGTTTTTCATCATTTTTGAGGATTTGAAAAAAATGAAAAAAAAAACAAAACATGGGTTATAGTCCATCGTTTTTTGAAAAATTGAAAAAAAATGTTAACCTCGTTTTTCATCATTTTCGACCATGGGCTATAGCCCCTACCGTACGGCATACTATAGCACGCCGTTTTTCATCATTTTTGAGGATTTGAAAAAAAAAAAAAACATGGGTTATAGTCCATCGTTTTTTGAAAAATTGAAAAAAAATGTTAACCTCGTTTTTCATCATTTTCGACCATGGGCTATAGCCCCTACCGTACGGCATACTATAGCACGCCGTTTTCCATCATTTTTGAGGATTTGAAAAAAATTAAAAAAAAACAAAACATGGGTTATAGTCCATCGTTTTTTGAAATTTTGAAAAAAAATGTTAACCTCGTTTTTCATCATTTTCGACAATGGGCTATAACCCCTACCGTACGGCATACTATAGCACGCCGTTTTTCATTATTTTTGAGGATTTGAAAAAAAAAACAAAAAAAAAAACATGGGTTATAGTCCATCGTTTTTTGAAATTTTGAAGAAAAATGTTAACCTCGTTTTTCATCATTTTCGACCATGGGCTATAGCCCCTACCGTACGGCATACTATAGCACACTGTTTTTCATCATTTTTGAGGATTTGAAAAAAATGAAAAAAAAAAAAAACATGGGTTATAGTCCATCGTTTTTTGAAAAATTGAAAAAAAATGTTAACCTCGTTTTTCATCATTTTCGACCATGGGCTATAGCCCCTACCGTACGGCATACTATAGCACGCCGTTTTTCATCATTTTTGAGGATTTAAAAAAAATGAAAAAAAAAAAAAACATGGGTTATAGTCCATCGTTTTTTGAAATTTTGAAAAAAAATGTTAACCTCGTTTTTCATCATTTTCGACAATGGGCTATAACCCCTACCGTACGGCATACTATAGCACGCCGTTTTTCATTATTTTTGAGGATTTGAAAAAAAACAAAAACAAAAAAAACATGGGTTATAGTCCATCGTTTTTTGAAAAATTGAAAAAAAATGTTAACCTCGTTTTTCATCATTTTCGACCATGGGCTATAGCCCCTACCGTACGGCATACTATAGCACGCCGTTTTTCATCATTTTTGAGGATTTGAAAAAAAAAAAAAAAAAAAAAACATGGGTTATAGTCCATCGTTTTTTGAAAAATTAAAAAAAAATGTTAACCTCGTTTTTCATCATTTTCGACCATGGGCTATAGCCCCTACCGTACGGCATACTATAGCACGCCGTTTTTCATCATTTTTGAGGATTTGAAAAAAATGAAAAAAAAACAAAACATGGGTTATAGTCCATCGTTTTTTGAAATTTTGAAAAAAAATGTTAACCTCGTTTTTCATCATTTTCGACAATGGGCTATAACCCCTACCGTACGGCATACTATAGCACGCCGTTTTTCATTATTTTTGAGGATTTGAAAAAAAAAAAAAAAAAAAAAAACATGGGTTATAGTCCATCGTTTTTTGAAATTTTGAAAAAAAATGTTAACCTCGTTTTTCATCATTTTCGACCATGGGCTATAGCCCCTACCATACGGCATACTATAGCACGCCGTTTTTCATTATTTTTGAGGATTTGAAAAAAAAAAAAAAAAAAAAAACATGGGTTATAGTCCATCGTTTTTTGAAATTTTGAAGAAAAATGTTAACCTCGTTTTTCATCATTTTCGACCATGGGCTATAGCCCCTACCGTACGGCATACTATAGCACGCCGTTTTTCATTATTTTTGAGGATTTGAAAAAAAAACCAAAAAAAAAAACATGGGTTATAGTCCATCGTTTTTTGAAATTTTGAAAAAAAATGTTATCCTCGTTTTTCATCATTTTCGACCATGGGCTATAGCCCCTACCGTACGGCATACTATAGCACGCCGTTTTTCATCATTTTTGAGGATTTGAAAAAAAAAAAAAAAAAAAAAAACATGGGTTATAGTCCATCGTTTTTTGAAATTTAGAAAAAAAATGTTAACCTCGTTTTTCATCATTTTCGACCATGGGCTATAGCCCCTACCGTACGGCATACTATAGCACGCCGTTTTTCATCATTTTTGAGGATTTAAAAAAAAAAAAAAAAAAAAAAAACATGGGTTATAGTCCATCGTTTTTTGAAATTTTGAAAAAAAATGTTAACCTCGTTTTTCATCATTTTCGACCATGGGCTATAGCCCCTACCGTACGGCATACTATAGCACGCCGTTTTTCATTATTTTTGAGGATTTGAAAAAAAAAACAAAAAAAAAAACATGGGTTATAGTCCATCGTTTTTTGAAATTTTGAAAAAAAATGTTAACCTCGTTTTTCATCATTTTCGACCATGGGCTATAGCCCCTACCGTACGGCATACTATAGCACGCCGTTTTTCATCATTTTTGAGGATTTGAAAAAAATGAAAAAAAAAAAAAACATGGGTTATAGTCCATCGTTTTTTGAAATTTTGAAAAAAAATGTTAACCTCGTTTTTCATCATTTTCGACCATGGGCTATAGCCCCTACCGTACGGCATACTATAGCACGCTGTTTTTCATCATTTTTGAGGATTTGAAAAAAATGAAAAAAAAAAAAAAACATGGGTTATAGTCCATCGTTTTTTTAAAAATTGAAAAAAAATGTTAACCTCGTTTTTCATCATTTTCGACCATGGGCTATAGCCCCTACCGTACGGCATACTATAGCACGCGGTTTTTCATCATTTTTGAGGATTAAAAAAAAAAAAAAAAAAAAAAAAACATGGGTTATAGTCCATCGTTTTTTGAAAAATTGAAAAAAAATGTTAACCTCGTTTTTCATCATTTTCGACCATGGGCTATAGCCCCTACCGTACGGCATACTATAGCACGCCGTTTTTCATCATTTTTGAGGATTTGAAAAAAATTAAAAAAAACAAAACATGGGTTATAGTCCATCGTTTTTTGAAATTTTGAAAAAAAATGTTAACCTCGTTTTTCATCATTTTCGACCATGGGCTATAGCCCCTACCGTACGGCATACTATAGCACGCCGTTTTTCATTATTTTTGAGGATTAAAAAAAAAAAAAAAAAAAAAAAAACATGGGTTATAGTCCATCGTTTTTTGAAATTTTGAAGAAAAATGTTAACCTCGTTTTTCATCATTTTCGACCATGGGCTATAGCCCCTACCGTACGGCATACTATAGCACGCTGTTTTTCATCATTTTTGAGGATTTGAAAAAAATGAAAAAAAAAACAAAACATGGGTTATAGTCCATCGTTTTTTGAAAAATTTAAAAAAAATGTTAACCTCGTTTTTCATCATTTTCGACCATGGGCTATAGCCCCTACCGTACGGCATACTATAGCACGCCGTTTTTCATCATTTTTGAGGATTTGAAAAAAAAAAAAAAAAAAAAAACATGGGTTATAGTCCATCGTTTTTTGAAAAATTGAAAAAAAATGTTAACCTCGTTTTTCATCATTTTCGACCATGGGCTATAGCCCCTACCGTACGGCATACTATAGCACGCCGTTTTTCATCATTTTTGAGGATTTGAAAAAAATTAAAAAAAAAAAAAACATGGGTTATAGTCCATCGTTTTTTGAAATTTTGAAAAAAAATGTTAACCTCGTTTTTCATCATTTTCGACAATGGGCTATAACCCCTACCGTACGGCATACTATAGCACGCCGTTTTTCATTATTTTTGAGGATTTGAAAAAAAAAAAACAAAAAAAAACATGGGTTATAGTCCATCGTTTTTTGAAATTTTGAAGAAAAATGTTAACCTCGTTTTTCATCATTTTCGACCATGGGCTATATAGCCCCTACCGTACGGCATACTATAGCACGCCGTTTTTCATCATTTTTGAGGATTTGAAAAAAATGAAAAAAAAACATAACATGGGTTATAGTCCATCGTTTTTTGAAATTTTGAAAAAAAATGTTAACCTCGTTTTTCATCATTTTCGACAATGGGCTATAACCCCTACCGTACGGCATACTATAGCACGCCGTTTTTCATTATTTTTAAGGATTTGAAAAAAAAAAAAAAAAAAAACATGGGTTATAGTCCATCGTTTTTTGAAATTTTGAAAAAAAATGTTAACCTCGTTTTTCATCATTTTCGACCATGGGCTATAGCCCCTACCGTACGGCATACTATAGCACGCCGTTTTTCATCATTTTTGAGGATTTGAAAAAAATGAAAAAAAAAAAAAAACATGGGTTATAGTCCATCGTTTTTTGAAAAATGTTAACCTCGTTTTTCATCATTTTCGACCATGGGCTATAGCCCCTACCGTACGGCATACTATAGCACGCTGTTTTTCATCATTTTTGAGGATTTGAAAAAAATGAAAAAAAAAAAAAACATGGGTTATAGTCCATCGTTTTTTGAAAAATTGAAAAAAAATGTTAACCTCGTTTTTCATCATTTTCGACCATGGGCTATAGCCCCTACCGTACGGCATACTATAGCACGCCGTTTTTCATCATTTTTGAGGATTTAAAAAAAATGAAAAAAAAAAAAAACATGGGTTATAGTCCATCGTTTTTTGAAATTTTGAAAAAAAATGTTAACCTCGTTTTTCATCATTTTCGACAATGGGCTATAACCCCTACCGTACGGCATACTATAGCACGCCGTTTTTCATTATTTTTGAGGATTTGAAAAAAAACAAAAACAAAAAAAACATGGGTTATAGTCCATCGTTTTTTGAAATTTTGAAAAAAAATGTTAACCTCGTTTTTCATCATTTTCGACCATGGGCTATAGCCCCTACCGTACGGCATACTATAGCACGACGTTTTTCATTATTTTTGAGGATTTGAAAAAAAAAAAAAAAAAAAAAACATGGGTTATAGTCCATCGTTTTTTGAAATTTTGAAGAAAAATGTTAACCTCGTTTTTCATCATTTTCGACCATGGGCTATAGCCCCTACCGTACGGCATACTATAGCACGCTGTTTTTCATCATTTTTGAGGATTTGAAAAAAATGAAAAAAGAAAAAAAAACATGGGTTATAGTCCATCGTTTTTTGAAAAATTGAAAAAAAATGTTAACCTCGTTTTTCATCATTTTCGACCATGGGCTATAGCCCCTACCGTACGGCATACTATAGCACGCCGTTTTTCATCATTTTTGAGGATTTGAAAAAAAAAAAAAAAAAAAAAAACATGGGTTATAGTCCATCGTTTTTTGAAAAATTTTAAAAAAATGTTAACCTCGTTTTTCATCATTTTCGACCATGGGCTATAGCCCCTACCGTACGGCATACTATAGCACGCCGTTTTTCATCATTTTTGAGGATTTGAAAAAAATGAAAAAAAAACAAAACATGGGTTATAGTCCATCGTTTTTTGAAATTTTGAAAAAAAATGTTAACCTCGTTTTTCATCATTTTCGACAATGGGCTATAACCCCTACCGTACGGCATACTATAGCACGCCGTTTTTCATTATTTTTGAGGATTTGAAAAAAAAAAAAAAAAAAAAAAAACATGGGTTATAGTCCATCGTTTTTTGAAATTTTGAAAAAAAATGTTAACCTCGTTTTTCATCATTTTCGACCATGGGCTATAGCCCCTACCATACGGCATACTATAGCACGCCGTTTTTCATTATTTTTGAGGATTTGAAAAAAAAAAAAAAAAAAAAAAACATGGGTTATAGTCCATCGTTTTTTTAAATTTTGAAGAAAAATGTTAACCTCGTTTTTCATCATTTTCGACCATGGGCTATAGCCCCTACCGTACGGCATACTATAGCACGCCGTTTTTCATTATTTTTGAGGATTTGAAAAAAAAAAAAAAAAAAAAAAACATGGGTTATAGTCCATCGTTTTTTTAAAAAATTTAAAAAAATGTTAACCTCGTTTTTCATCATTTTCGACCATGGGCTATAGCCCCTACCGTACGGCATACTATAGCACGCCGTTTTTCATCATTTTTGAGGATTTGAAAAAAATGAAAAAAAAACAAAACATGGGTTATAGTCCATCGTTTTTTGAAATTTTGAAAAAAAATGTTAACCTCGTTTTTCATCATTTTCGACAATGGGCTATAACCCCTACCGTACGGCATACTATAGCACGCCGTTTTTCATTATTTTTGAGGATTTGAAAAAAAAAAAAAAAAAAAAAAAACATGGGTTATAGTCCATCGTTTTTTGAAATTTTGAAAAAAAATGTTAACCTCGTTTTTCATCATTTTCGACCATGGGCTATAGCCCCTACCATACGGCATACTATAGCACGCCGTTTTTCATTATTTTTGAGGATTTGAAAAAAAAAAAAAAAAAAAAAACATGGGTTATAGTCCATCGTTTTTTGAAATTTTGAAGAAAAATGTTAACCTCGTTTTTCATCATTTTCGACCATGGGCTATAGCCCCTACCGTACGGCATACTATAGCACGCCGTTTTTCATTATTTTTGAGGATTTGAAAAAAAAACCAAAAAAAAAAACATGGGTTATAGTCCATCGTTTTTTGAAATTTTGAAAAAAAATGTTAACCTCGTTTTTCATCATTTTCGACCATGGGCTATAGCCCCTACCGTACGGCATACTATAGCACGCCGTTTTTCATCATTTTTGAGGATTTGAAAAAAAATTAAAAAAAAAAAAACATGGGTTATAGTCCATCGTTTTTTGAAATTTAGAAAAAAAATGTTAACCTCGTTTTTCATCATTTTCGACCATGGGCTATAGCCCCTACCGTACGGCATACTATAGCACGCCGTTTTTCATTATTTTTGAGGATTTGAAAAAAAAAAAAAAAAAAAAAACATGGGTTATAGTCCATCGTTTTTTTAAATTTTGAAAAAAAATGTTAACCTCGTTTTTCATCATTTTCGACCATGGGCTATAGCCCCTACCGTACGGCATACTATAGCACGCCGTTTTTCATCATTTTTGAGGATTTGAAAAAAATGAAAAAAAAAAAAAACATGGGTTATAGTCCATCGTTTTTTGAAATTTTGAAAAAAAATGTTAACCTCGTTTTTCATCATTTTCGACAATGGGCTATAACCCCTACCGTACGGCATACTATAGCACGCCGTTTTTCATTATTTTTAAGGATTTGAAAAAAAAAAAAAAAAAAAAAAACATGGGTTATAGTCCATCGTTTTTTGAAATTTTGAAAAAAAATGTTAACCTCGTTTTTCATCATTTTCGACCATGGGCTATAGCCCCTACCGTACGGCATACTATAGCACGCCGTTTTTCATCATTTTTGAGGATTTGAAAAAAATGAAAAAAAAACAAAACATGGGTTATAGTCCATCGTTTTTTGAAAAATGTTAACCTCGTTTTTCATCATTTTCGACCATGGGCTATAGCCCCTACCGTACGGCATACTATAGCACGCCGTTTTTCATCATTTTTGAGGATTTAAAAAAAATGAAAAAAAAAAAAAACATGGGTTATAGTCCATCGTTTTTTGAAATTTTGAAAAAAAATGTTAACCTCGTTTTTCATCATTTTCGACAATGGGCTATAACCCCTACCGTACGGCATACTATAGCACGCCGTTTTTCATTATTTTTGAGGATTTGAAAAAAAACAAAAACAAAAAAAACATGGGTTATAGTCCATCGTTTTTTGAAATTTTGAAAAAAAATGTTAACCTCGTTTTTCATCATTTTCGACCATGGGCTATAGCCCCTACCGTACGGCATACTATAGCACGACGTTTTTCATTATTTTTGAGGATTTGAAAAAAAAAAAAAAAAAAAAACATGGGTTATAGTCCATCGTTTTTTGAAATTTTGAAGAAAAATGTTAACCTCGTTTTTCATCATTTTCGACCATGGGCTATAGCCCCTACCGTACGGCATACTATAGCACGCTGTTTTTCATCATTTTTGAGGATTTGAAAAAAATGAAAAAAGAAAAAAAACATGGGTTATAGTCCATCGTTTTTTGAAAAATTGAAAAAAAATGTTAACCTCGTTTTTCATCATTTTCGACCATGGGCTATAGCCCCTACCGTACGGCATACTATAGCACGCCGTTTTTCATCATTTTTGAGGATTTGAAAAAAAAAAAAAAAAAAAAAAACATGGGTTATAGTCCATCGTTTTTTGAAAAATTTTAAAAAAATGTTAACCTCGTTTTTCATCATTTTCGACCATGGGCTATAGCCCCTACCGTACGGCATACTATAGCACGCCGTTTTTCATCATTTTTGAGGATTTGAAAAAAATGAAAAAAAAACAAAACATGGGTTATAGTCCATCGTTTTTTGAAATTTTGAAAAAAAATGTTAACCTCGTTTTTCATCATTTTCGACAATGGGCTATAACCCCTACCGTACGGCATACTATAGCACGCCGTTTTTCATTATTTTTGAGGATTTGAAAAAAAAAAAAAAAAAAAAAAAACATGGGTTATAGTCCATCGTTTTTTGAAATTTTGAAAAAAAATGTTAACCTCGTTTTTCATCATTTTCGACCATGGGCTATAGCCCCTACCATACGGCATACTATAGCACGCCGTTTTTCATTATTTTTGAGGATTTGAAAAAAAACAAAAAAAAAAAAAAACATGGGTTATAGTCCATCGTTTTTTGAAATTTTGAAGAAAAATGTTAACCTCGTTTTTCATCATTTTCGACCATGGGCTATAGCCCCTACCGTACGGCATACTATAGCACGCCGTTTTTCATTATTTTTGAGGATTTGAAAAAAAAAAAAAAAAAAAAAAACATGGGTTATAGTCCATCGTTTTTTGAAAAATTTAAAAAAAATGTTAACCTCGTTTTTCATCATTTTCGACCATGGGCTATAGCCCCTACCGTACGGCATACTATAGCACGCCGTTTTTCATCATTTTTGAGGATTTGAAAAAAATGAAAAAAAAACAAAACATGGGTTATAGTCCATCGTTTTTTGAAATTTTGAAAAAAAATGTTAACCTCGTTTTTCATCATTTTCGACAATGGGCTATAACCCCTACCGTACGGCATACTATAGCACGCCGTTTTTCATTATTTTTGAGGATTTGAAAAAAAAAAAAACAAAAAAAAAACATGGGTTATAGTCCATCGTTTTTTGAAATTTTGAAAAAAAATGTTAACCTCGTTTTTCATCATTTTCGACCATGGGCTATAGCCCCTACCATACGGCATACTATAGCACGCCGTTTTTCATTATTTTTGAGGATTTGAAAAAAAAAAAAAAAAAAAAAACATGGGTTATAGTCCATCGTTTTTTGAAATTTTGAAGAAAAATGTTAACCTCGTTTTTCATCATTTTCGACCATGGGCTATAGCCCCTACCGTACGGCATACTATAGCACGCCGTTTTTCATTATTTTTGAGGATTTGAAAAAAAAACCAAAAAAAAAAACATGGGTTATAGTCCATCGTTTTTTGAAATTTTGAAAAAAAATGTTAACCTCGTTTTTCATCATTTTCGACCATGGGCTATAGCCCCTACCGTACGGCATACTATAGCACGCCGTTTTTCATCATTTTTGAGGATTTGAAAAAAATTAAAAAAAAAAAAAACATGGGTTATAGTCCATCGTTTTTTGAAATTTAGAAAAAAAATGTTAACCTCGTTTTTCATCATTTTCGACCATGGGCTATAGCCCCTACCGTACGGCATACTATAGCACGCCGTTTTTCATTATTTTTGAGGATTTGAAAAAAAAAACAAAAAAAAAAACATGGGTTATAGTCCATCGTTTTTTGAAATTTTGAAAAAAAATGTTAACCTCGTTTTTCATCATTTTCGACCATGGGCTATAGCCCCTACCGTACGGCATACTATAGCACGCCGTTTTTCATCATTTTTGAGGATTTGAAAAAAATGAAAAAAAAAAAAAACATGGGTTATAGTCCATCGTTTTTTGAAATTTTGAAAAAAAATGTTAACCTCGTTTTTCATCATTTTCGACAATGGGCTATAACCCCTACCGTACGGCATACTATAGCACGCCGTTTTTCATTATTTTTAAGGATTTGAAAAAAAAAAAAAAAAAAAAAAAACATGGGTTATAGTCCATCGTTTTTTGAAATTTTGAAAAAAAATGTTAACCTCGTTTTTCATCATTTTCGACCATGGGCTATAGCCCCTACCGTACGGCATACTATAGCACGCCGTTTTTCATCATTTTTGAGGATTTGAAAAAAATGAAAAAAAAACAAAACATGGGTTATAGTCCATCGTTTTTTGAAAAATGTTAACCTCGTTTTTCATCATTTTCGACCATGGGCTATAGCCCCTACCGTACGGCATACTATAGCACGCTGTTTTTCATCATTTTTGAGGATTTGAAAAAAATGAAAAAAAAAAAAAACATGGGTTATAGTCCATCGTTTTTTGAAATTTTGAAGAAAAATGTTAACCTCGTTTTTCATCATTTTCGACCATGGGCTATAGCCCCTACCGTACGGCATACTATAGCACGCTGTTTTTCATCATTTTTGAGGATTTGAAAAAAATGAAAAAAAAAACAAAACATGGGTTATAGTCCATCGTTTTTTGAAAAATTGAAAAAAAATGTTAACCTCGTTTTTCATCATTTTCGACCATGGGCTATAGCCCCTACCGTATGGCATACTATAGCACGCCGTTTTTCATCATTTTTGAGGATTTGAAAAAAAAAAAAAAAAAAAAAAACATGGGTTATAGTCCATCGTTTTTTGAAAAATTGAAAAAAAATGTTAACCTCGTTTTTCATCATTTTCGACCATGGGCTATAGCCCCTACCGTACGGCATACTATAGCACGCCGTTTTTCATCATTTTTGAGGATTTGAAAAAAATTAAAAAAAAACAAAACATGGGTTATAGTCCATCGTTTTTTGAAATTTTGAAGAAAAATGTTAACCTCGTTTTTCATCATTTTCGACCATGGGCTATAGCCCCTACCGTACGGCATACTATAGCACGCCGTTTTTCATCATTTTTGAGGATTTGAAAAAAATGAAAAAAAAACAAAACATGGGTTATAGTCCATCGTTTTTTGAAATTTTGAAAAAAAATGTTAACCTCGTTTTTCATCATTTTCGACAATGGGCTATAACCCCTACCGTACGGCATACTATAGCACGCCGTTTTTCATTATTTTTAAGGATTTGAAAAAAAAAAAAAAAAAAAAAAACATGGGTTATAGTCCATCGTTTTTTGAAAAATGTTAACCTCGTTTTTCATCATTTTCGACCATGGGCTATAGCCCCTACCGTACGGCATACTATAGCACGCTGTTTTTCATCATTTTTGAGGATTTGAAAAAAATGAAAAAAAAAAAAAACATGGGTTATAGTCCATCGTTTTTTGAAATTTTGAAGAAAAATGTTAACCTCGTTTTTCATCATTTTCGACCATGGGCTATAGCCCCTACCGTACGGCATACTATAGCACGCTGTTTTTCATCATTTTTGAGGATTTGAAAAAAATGAAAAAAAAAAAAAATGGGTTATAGTCCATCGTTTTTTGAAAAATTGAAAAAAAATGTTAACCTCGTTTTTCATCATTTTCGACCATGGGCTATAGCCCCTACCGTACGGCATACTATAGCACGCCGTTTTTCATCATTTTTGAGGATTTGAAAAAAAAAAAAAAAAAAAAAACATGGGTTATAGTCCATCGTTTTTTGAAAAATTTAAAAAAAATGTTAACCTCGTTTTTCATCATTTTTGAGCATGGGCTATAGCCCCTACCGTACGGCATACTATAGCACGCGTTTTTCATTATTTTTGAGGATTAAAAAAAAAAAAAAAAAAAAAAAAACATGGGTTATAGTCCATCGTTTTTTGAAATTTTGAAGAAAAATGTTAACCTCGTTTTTCATCATTTTCGACCATGGGCTATAGCCCCTACCGTACGGCATACTATAGCACGCTGTTTTTCATCATTTTTGAGGATTTGAAAAAAATGAAAAAAAAAAAAAAACATGGGTTATAGTAGCCCCTACCGTACGGCATACTATAGCACGCCGTTTTTCATCATTTTTGAGGATTTGAAAAAACAAAAACAAAAAAAAAACATGGGTTATAGTCCATCGTTTTTTGAAAAATGTTAACCTCGTTTTTCATCATTTTCGACCATGGGCTATAGCCCCTACCGTACGGCATACTATAGCACGCTGTTTTTCATCATTTTTGAGGATTTGAAAAAAATGAAAAAAAAAAAAAACATGGGTTATAGTCCATCGTTTTTTGAAATTTTGAAGAAAAATGTTAACCTCGTTTTTCATCATTTTCGACCATGGGCTATAGCCCCTACCGTACGGCATACTATAGCACGCTGTTTTTCATCATTTTTGAGGATTTGAAAAAAAAAAAAAAAAAAAAAAATGGGTTATAGTCCATCGTTTTTTGAAAAATTGAAAAAAAATGTTAACCTCGTTTTTCATCATTTTCGACCATGGGCTATAGCCCCTACCGTACGGCATACTATAGCACGCCGTTTTTCATCATTTTTGAGGATTTGAAAAAACAAAAACAAAAAAAAAACATGGGTTATAGTCCATCGTTTTTTGAAAAATTTAAAAAAAATGTTAACCTCGTTTTTCATCATTTTTGATCATGGGCTATAGCCCCTACCGTACGGCATACTATAGCACGCGTTTTTCATTATTTTTGAGGATTAAAAAAAAAAAAAAAAAAAAAAAACATGGGTTATAGTCCATCGTTTTTTGAAATTTTGAAGAAAAATGTTAACCTCGTTTTTCATCATTTTCGACCATGGGCTATAGCCCCTACCGTACGGCATACTATAGCACGCTGTTTTTCATCATTTTTGAGGATTTGAAAAAAAAAAAAAAAAAAAAACATGGGTTATAGTAGCCTCTACCGTACGGCATACTATAGCACGCCGTTTTTCATCATTTTTGAGGATTTGAAAAAACAAAAACAAAAAAAAAACATGGGTTATAGTCCATCGTTTTTTGAAAAATTTAAAAAAAATGTTAACCTCGTTTTTCATCATTTTTGAGCATGGGCTATAGCCCCTACCGTACGGCATACTATAGCACGCGTTTTTCATTATTTTTGAGGATTAAAAAAAAAAAAAAAAAAAAAAAAACATGGGTTATAGTCCATCGTTTTTTGAAATTTTGAAGAAAAATGTTAACCTCGTTTTTCATCATTTTCGACCATGGGCTATAGCCCCTACCGTACGGCATACTATAGCACGCTGTTTTTCATCATTATTGAGGATTTGAAATAAATGAAAAAAAAAAAAAAACATGGGTTATAGTCCATCGTTTTTTGAAAAATTGAAAAAAAATGTTAACCTCGTTTTTCATCATTTTCGACCATGGGCTATAGCCCCTACCGTACGGCATACTATAGCACGCCGTTTTTCATCATTTTTGAGGATTTGAAAAAACAAAAACAAAAAAAAAACATGGGTTATAGTCCATCGTTTTTTGAAAATTTTTAAAAAAATGTTAACCTCGTTTTTCATCATTTTCGACCATGGGCTATAGCCCCTACCGTACGGCATACTATAGCACGCCGTTTTTCATCATTTTTGAGGATTTGAAAAAAATTAAAAAAAAACAAAACATGGGTTATAGTCCATCGTTTTTTGAAGTTTTGAAGAAAAATGTTAACCTCGTTTTTCATCATTTTCGACCATGGGCTATAGCCCCTACCGTACGGCATACTATAGCACGCTGTTTTTCATCATTTTTGAGGATTTGAAAAAAATGAAAAAAAAAAAAAACATGGGTTATAGTCCATCGTTTTTTGAAAAATTGAAAAAAAATGTTAACCTCGTTTTTCATCATTTTCGACCATGGGCTATAGCCCCTACCGTACGGCATACTATAGCACGCCGTTTTTCATCATTTTTGAGGATTTGAAAAAAAAAAAACAAAAAAAAAACATGGGTTATATATAGTCCATCGTTTTTTGAAAAATTGAAAAAAAATGTTAACCTCGTTTTTCATCATTTTCGACCATGGGCTATAGCCCCTACCGTACGGCATACTATAGCACGCCGTTTTTCATCATTTTTGAGGATTTGAAAAAAATTTAAAAAAAACAAAACATGGGTTATAGTCCATCGTTTTTTGAAATTTTGAAAAAAAATGTTAACCTCGTTTTTCATCATTTTCGACCATGGGCTATAGCCCCTACCGTACGGCATACTATAGCACGCCGTTTTTCATTATTTTTGAGGATTTAAAAAAAAAAAAAAAAAAAAAAAACATGGGTTATAGTCCATCGTTTTTAGAAATTTTGAAGAAAAATGTTAACCTCGTTTTTCATCATTTTCGACCATGGGCTATAGCCCCTACCGTACGGCATACTATAGCACGCTGTTTTTCATCATTTTTGAGGATTTGAAAAAAATGAAAAAAAAAAAAAAACATGGGTTATAGTCCATCGTTTTTTGAAAAATTGAAAAAAAATGTTAACCTCGTTTTTCATCATTTTCGACCATGGGCTATAGCCCCTACCGTACGGCATACTATAGCACGCCGTTTTTCATCATTTTTGAGGATTTGAAAAAAAAAAAAAAAAAAAAAAACATGGGTTATAGTCCATCGTTTTTTGAAAAATTGAAAAAAAATGTTAACCTCGTTTTTCATCATTTTCGACCATGGGCTATAGCCCCTACCGTACGGCATACTATAGCACGCCGTTTTTCATCATTTTTGAGGATTTGAAAAATTTTTAAAAAAAACAAAACATGGGTTATAGTCCATCGTTTTTTGAAATTTTGAAAAAAAATGTTAACCTCGTTTTTCATCATTTTCGACAATGGGCTATAACCCCTACCGTACGGCATACTATAGCACGCCGTTTTTCATTATTTTTGAGGATTTGAAAAAAAAAAACAAAAAAAAAACATGGGTTATAGTCCATCGTTTTTTGAAATTTTGAAGAAAAATGTTAACCTCGTTTTTCATCATTTTCGACCATGGGCTATATAGCCCCTACCGTACGGCATACTATAGCACGCCGTTTTTCATCATTTTTGAGGATTTGAAAAAAATGAAAAAAAAACAAAACATGGGTTATAGTCCATCGTTTTTTGAAATTTTGAAAAAAAATGTTAACCTCGTTTTTCATCATTTTCGACCATGGGCTATAGCCCCTACCGTACGGCATACTATAGCACGCCGTTTTTCATCATTTTTGAGGATTTGAAAAAAATGAAAAAAAAACTAAACATGGGTTATAGTCCATCGTTTTTTGAAAAATGTTAACCTCGTTTTTCATCATTTTCGACCATGGGCTATAGCCCCTACCGTACGGCATACTATAGCACGCCGTTTTTCATCATTTTTGAGGATTTAAAAAAAATGAAAAAAAAAAAAAACATGGGTTATAGTCCATCGTTTTTTGAAAATTTTTAAAAAAATGTTAACCTCGTTTTTCATCATTTTTGAGCATGGGCTATAGCCCCTACCGTACGGCATACTATAGCACGCGTTTTTCATTATTTTTGAGGATTAAAAAAAAAAAAAAAAAAAAAAAACATGGGTTATAGTCCATCGTTTTTTGAAATTTTGAAGAAAAATGTTAACCTCGTTTTTCATCATTTTCGACCATGGGCTATAGCCCCTACCGTACGGCATACTATAGCACGCTGTTTTTCATCATTATTGAGGATTTGAAATAAATGAAAAAAAAAAAAAAACATGGGTTATAGTCCATCGTTTTTTGAAAAATTGAAAAAAAATGTTAACCTCGTTTTTCATCATTTTCGACCATGGGCTATAGCCCCTACCGTACGGCATACTATAGCACGCCGTTTTTCATCATTTTTGAGGATTTGAAAAAACAAAAACAAAAAAAAAACATGGGTTATAGTCCATCGTTTTTTGAAAATTTTTAAAAAAATGTTAACCTCGTTTTTCATCATTTTCGACCATGGGCTATAGCCCCTACCGTACGGCATACTATAGCACGCCGTTTTTCATCATTTTTGAGGATTTGAAAAAAATTAAAAAAAAACAAAACATGGGTTATAGTCCATCGTTTTTTGAAGTTTTGAAGAAAAATGTTAACCTCGTTTTTCATCATTTTCGACCATGGGCTATAGCCCCTACCGTACGGCATACTATAGCACGCTGTTTTTCATCATTTTTGAGGATTTGAAAAAAATGAAAAAAAAAAAAAACATGGGTTATAGTCCATCGTTTTTTGAAAAATTGAAAAAAAATGTTAACCTCGTTTTTCATCATTTTCGACCATGGGCTATAGCCCCTACCGTACGGCATACTATAGCACGCCGTTTTTCATCATTTTTGAGGATTTGAAAAAAAAAAAAAAAAAAAAAAACATGGGTTATATATAGTCCATCGTTTTTTGAAAAATTGAAAAAAAATGTTAACCTCGTTTTTCATCATTTTCGACCATGGGCTATAGCCCCTACCGTACGGCATACTATAGCACGCCGTTTTTCATCATTTTTGAGGATTTGAAAAAAATTTAAAAAAAACAAAACATGGGTTATAGTCCATCGTTTTTTGAAATTTTGAAAAAAAATGTTAACCTCGTTTTTCATCATTTTCGACCATGGGCTATAGCCCCTACCGTACGGCATACTATAGCACGCCGTTTTTCATTATTTTTGAGGATTTAAAAAAAAAAAAAAAAAAAAAAAACATGGGTTATAGTCCATCGTTTTTAGAAATTTTGAAGAAAAATGTTAACCTCGTTTTTCATCATTTTCGACCATGGGCTATAGCCCCTACCGTACGGCATACTATAGCACGCTGTTTTTCATCATTTTTGAGGATTTGAAAAAAATGAAAAAAAAAAAAAAACATGGGTTATAGTCCATCGTTTTTTGAAAAATTGAAAAAAAATGTTAACCTCGTTTTTCATCATTTTCGACCATGGGCTATAGCCCCTACCGTACGGCATACTATAGCACGCCGTTTTTCATCATTTTTGAGGATTTGAAAAAAAAAAAAAAAAAAAAAAACATGGGTTATAGTCCATCGTTTTTTGAAAAATTGAAAAAAAATGTTAACCTCGTTTTTCATCATTTTCGACCATGGGCTATAGCCCCTACCGTACGGCATACTATAGCACGCCGTTTTTCATCATTTTTGAGGATTTGAAAATTTTTAAAAAAAAACAAAACATGGGTTATAGTCCATCGTTTTTTGAAATTTTGAAAAAAAATGTTAACCTCGTTTTTCATCATTTTCGACAATGGGCTATAACCCCTACCGTACGGCATACTATAGCACGCCGTTTTTCATTATTTTTGAGGATTTGAAAAAAAAAAACAAAAAAAAAACATGGGTTATAGTCCATCGTTTTTTGAAATTTTGAAGAAAAATGTTAACCTCGTTTTTCATCATTTTCGACCATGGGCTATATAGCCCCTACCGTACGGCATACTATAGCACGCCGTTTTTCATCATTTTTGAGGATTTGAAAAAAATGAAAAAAAAACAAAACATGGGTTATAGTCCATCGTTTTTTGAAATTTTGAAAAAAAATGTTAACCTCGTTTTTCATCATTTTCGACCATGGGCTATAGCCCCTACCGTACGGCATACTATAGCACGCCGTTTTTCATCATTTTTGAGGATTTGAAAAAAATGAAAAAAAAACTAAACATGGGTTATAGTCCATCGTTTTTTGAAAAATGTTAACCTCGTTTTTCATCATTTTCGACCATGGGCTATAGCCCCTACCGTACGGCATACTATAGCACGCCGTTTTTCATCATTTTTGAGGATTTAAAAAAAATGAAAAAAAAAAAAAACATGGGTTATAGTCCATCGTTTTTTGAAATTTTGAAAAAAAATGTTAACCTCGTTTTTCATCATTTTCGACAATGGGCTATAACCCCTACCGTACGGCATACTATAGCACGCCGTTTTTCATTATTTTTGAGGATTTGAAAAAAAACAAAAACAAAAAAAACATGGGTTATAGTCCATCGTTTTTTGAAATTTTGAAAAAAAATGTTAACCTCGTTTTTCATCATTTTCGACCATGGGCTATAGCCCCTACCGTACGGCATACTATAGCACGCCGTTTTTCATTATTTTTGAGGATTTGAAAAAAAAAAAAAAAAAAAAAACATGGGTTATAGTCCATCGTTTTTTGAAATTTTGAAGAAAAATGTTAACCTCGTTTTTCATCATTTTCGACCATGGGCTATAGCCCCTACCGTACGGCATACTATAGCACGCTGTTTTTCATCATTTTTGAGGATTTGAAAAAAATGAAAAAAGAAAAAAAACATGGGTTATAGTCCATCGTTTTTTGAAAAATTGAAAAAAAATGTTAACCTCGTTTTTCATCATTTTCGACCATGGGCTATAGCCCCTACCGTACGGCATACTATAGCACGCCGTTTTTCATCATTTTTGAGGATTTGAAAAAAAAAAAAAAAAAAAAAACATGGGTTATAGTCCATCGTTTTTTGAAAAATTTAAAAAAAATGTTAACCTCGTTTTTCATCATTTTCGACCATGGGCTATAGCCCCTACCGTACGGCATACTATAGCACGCCGTTTTTCATCATTTTTGAGGATTTGAAAAAAATGAAAAAAAAACAAAACATGGGTTATAGTCCATCGTTTTTTGAAATTTTGAAAAAAAATGTTAACCTCGTTTTTCATCATTTTCGACAATGGGCTATAACCCCTACCGTACGGCATACTATAGCACGCCGTTTTTCATTATTTTTGAGGATTTGAAAAAAAACAAAAACAAAAAAAACATGGGTTATAGTCCATCGTTTTTTGAAATTTTGAAAAAAAATGTTAACCTCGTTTTTCATCATTTTCGACCATGGGCTATAGCCCCTACCGTACGGCATACTATAGCACGCCGTTTTTCATTATTTTTGAGGATTTGAAAAAAAAAAAAAAAAAAAAAACATGGGTTATAGTCCATCGTTTTTTGAAATTTTGAAGAAAAATGTTAACCTCGTTTTTCATCATTTTCGACCATGGGCTATAGCCCCTACCGTACGGCATACTATAGCACGCTGTTTTTCATCATTTTTGAGGATTTGAAAAAAATGAAAAAAGAAAAAAAACATGGGTTATAGTCCATCGTTTTTTGAAAAATTGAAAAAAAATGTTAACCTCGTTTTTCATCATTTTCGACCATGGGCTATAGCCCCTACCGTACGGCATACTATAGCACGCCGTTTTTCATCATTTTTGAGGATTTGAAAAAAAAAAAAAAAAAAAAAACATGGGTTATAGTCCATCGTTTTTTGAAAAATTTAAAAAAAATGTTAACCTCGTTTTTCATCATTTTCGACCATGGGCTATAGCCCCTACCGTACGGCATACTATAGCACGCCGTTTTTCATCATTTTTGAGGATTTGAAAAAAATGAAAAAAAAACAAAACATGGGTTATAGTCCATCGTTTTTTGAAATTTTGAAAAAAAATGTTAACCTCGTTTTTCATCATTTTCGACAATGGGCTATAACCCCTACCGTACGGCATACTATAGCACGCCGTTTTTCATTATTTTTGAGGATTTGAAAAAAAAAAAAAAAAAAAAAAACATGGGTTATAGTCCATCGTTTTTTGAAATTTTGAAAAAAAATGTTAACCTCGTTTTTCATCATTTTCGACCATGGGCTATAGCCCCTACCATACGGCATACTATAGCACGCCGTTTTTCATTATTTTTGAGGATTAAAAAAAAAAAAAAAAAAAAAAAACATGGGTTATAGTCCATCGTTTTTTGAAATTTTGAAGAAAAATGTTAACCTCGTTTTTCATCATTTTCGACCATGGGCTATAGCCCCTACCGTACGGCATACTATAGCACGCCGTTTTTCATTATTTTTGAGGATTTGAAAAAAAAAACAAAAAAAAAAACATGGGTTATAGTCCATCGTTTTTTGAAATTTTGAAAAAAAATGTTAACCTCGTTTTTCATCATTTTCGACCATGGGCTATAGCCCCTACCGTACGGCATACTATAGCACGCCGTTTTTCATCATTTTTGAGGATTTGAAAAAAAAAAACAAAAAAAAAAACATGGGTTATAGTCCATCGTTTTTTGAAATTTTGAAAAAAAATGTTAACCTCGTTTTTCATCATTTTCGACCATGGGCTATAGCCCCTACCGTACGGCATACTATAGCACGCCGTTTTTCATCATTTTTGAGGATTTGAAAAAAATGAAAAAAAAACAAAACATGGGTTATAGTCCATCGTTTTTTGAAATTTTGAAAAAAAATGTTAACCTCGTTTTTCATCATTTTCGACAATGGGCTATAACCCCTACCGTACGGCATACTATAGCACGCCGTTTTTCATTATTTTTGAGGATTTGAAAAAAAAAAACAAAAAAAAAAACATGGGTTATAGTCCATCGTTTTTTGAAAATTTGAAAAAAAATGTTAACCTCGTTTTTCATCATTTTCGACCATGGGCTATAGCCCCTACCGTACGGCATACTATAGCACGCCGTTTTTCATTATTTTTGAGGATTTGAAAAAAAAAAAAAAAAAAAAAACATGGGTTATAGTCCATCGTTTTTTGAAATTTTGAAAAAAAATGTTAACCTCGTTTTTCATCATTTTCGACCATGGGCTATAGCCCCTACCGTACGGCATACTATAGCACGCCGTTTTTCATCATTTTTGAGGATTTGAAAAAAATGAAAAAAAAAAAAAACATGGGTTATAGTCCATCGTTTTTTGAAATTTTGAAAAAAAATGTTAACCTCGTTTTTCATCATTTTCGACCATGGGCTATAGCCCCTACCGTACGGCATACTATAGCACGCTGTTTTTCATCATTTTTGAGGATTTGAAAAAAATGAAAAAAAAAAAAAAACATGGGTTATAGTCCATCGTTTTTTTAAAAATTGAAAAAAAATGTTAACCTCGTTTTTCATCATTTTCGACCATGGGCTATAGCCCCTACCGTACGGCATACTATAGCACGCCGTTTTTCATCATTTTTGAGGATTTGAAAAAAAAAAACAAAAAAAAAAACATGGGTTATAGTCCATCGTTTTTTGAAAAATTGAAAAAAAAATGTTAACCTCGTTTTTCATCATTTTCGACCATGGGCTATAGCCCCTACCGTACGGCATACTATAGCACGCCGTTTTTCATAATTTTTGAGGATTTGAAAAAAATGAAAAAAAAACAAAACATGGGTTATAGTCCATCGTTTTTTTAAATTTTGAAAAAAAATGTTAACCTCGTTTTTCATCATTTTCGACAATGGGCTATAACCCCTACCGTACGGCATACTATAGCACGCCGTTTTTCATTATTTTTGAGGATTTGAAAAAAAAAAAAAAAAAAAAAAACATGGGTTATAGTCCATCGTTTTTTGAAATTTTGAAAAAAAATGTTAACCTCGTTTTTCATCATTTTCGACCATGGGCTATAGCCCCTACCGTACGGCATACTATAGCACGCCGTTTTTCATTATTTTTGAGGATTTGAAAAAAAAAAAGAAAAAAAAAAACATGGGTTATAGTCCATCGTTTTTTGAAATTTTGAAGAAAAATGTTAACCTCGTTTTTCATCATTTTCGACCATGGGCTATAGCCCCTACCGTACGGCATACTATAGCACGCTGTTTTTCATCATTTTTGAGGATTTGAAAAAAATGTAAAAAAAAAAAAAACATGGGTTATAGTCCATCGTTTTTTGAAAAATTGAAAAAAAATGTTAACCTCGTTTTTCATCATTTTCGACCATGGGCTATAGCCCCTACCGTACGGCATACTATAGCACGCCGTTTTTCATCATTTTTGAGGATTTGAAAATTTTTAAAAAAAAACAAAACATGGGTTATAGTCCATCGTTTTTTGAAATTTTGAAAAAAAATGTTAACCTCGTTTTTCATCATTTTCGACAATGGGCTATAACCCCTACCGTACGGCATACTATAGCACGCCGTTTTTCATTATTTTTGAGGATTTGAAAAAAAAAAACAAAAAAAAAACATGGGTTATAGTCCATCGTTTTTTGAAATTTTGAAGAAAAATGTTAACCTCGTTTTTCATCATTTTCGACCATGGGCTATATAGCCCCTACCGTACGGCATACTATAGCACGCCGTTTTTCATCATTTTTGAGGATTTGAAAAAAATGAAAAAAAAACAAAACATGGGTTATAGTCCATCGTTTTTTGAAATTTTGAAAAAAAATGTTAACCTCGTTTTTCATCATTTTCGACCATGGGCTATAGCCCCTACCGTACGGCATACTATAGCACGCCGTTTTTCATCATTTTTGAGGATTTGAAAAAAATGAAAAAAAAACTAAACATGGGTTATAGTCCATCGTTTTTTGAAAAATGTTAACCTCGTTTTTCATCATTTTCGACCATGGGCTATAGCCCCTACCGTACGGCATACTATAGCACGCCGTTTTTCATCATTTTTGAGGATTTAAAAAAAATGAAAAAAAAAAAAACATGGGTTATAGTCCATCGTTTTTTGAAATTTTGAAAAAAAATGTTAACCTCGTTTTTCATCATTTTCGACAATGGGCTATAACCCCTACCGTACGGCATACTATAGCACGCCGTTTTTCATTATTTTTGAGGATTTGAAAAAAAACAAAAACAAAAAAAACATGGGTTATAGTCCATCGTTTTTTGAAATTTTGAAAAAAAATGTTAACCTCGTTTTTCATCATTTTCGACCATGGGCTATAGCCCCTACCGTACGGCATACTATAGCACGCCGTTTTTCATTATTTTTGAGGATTTGAAAAAAAAAAAAAAAAAAAAAACATGGGTTATAGTCCATCGTTTTTTGAAATTTTGAAGAAAAATGTTAACCTCGTTTTTCATCATTTTCGACCATGGGCTATAGCCCCTACCGTACGGCATACTATAGCACGCTGTTTTTCATCATTTTTGAGGATTTGAAAAAAATGAAAAAAGAAAAAAAACATGGGTTATAGTCCATCGTTTTTTGAAAAATTGAAAAAAAATGTTAACCTCGTTTTTCATCATTTTCGACCATGGGCTATAGCCCCTACCGTACGGCATACTATAGCACGCCGTTTTTCATCATTTTTGAGGATTTGAAAAAAAAAAAAACAAAAAAAACATGGGTTATAGTCCATCGTTTTTTGAAAAATTTAAAAAAAATGTTAACCTCGTTTTTCATCATTTTCGACCATGGGCTATAGCCCCTACCGTACGGCATACTATAGCACGCCGTTTTTCATCATTTTTGAGGATTTGAAAAAAATGAAAAAAAAACAAAACATGGGTTATAGTCCATCGTTTTTTGAAATTTTGAAAAAAAATGTTAACCTCGTTTTTCATCATTTTCGACAATGGGCTATAACCCCTACCGTACGGCATACTATAGCACGCCGTTTTTCATTATTTTTGAGGATTTGAAAAAAAACAAAAACAAAAAAAACATGGGTTATAGTCCATCGTTTTTTGAAATTTTGAAAAAAAATGTTAACCTCGTTTTTCATCATTTTCGACCATGGGCTATAGCCCCTACCGTACGGCATACTATAGCACGCCGTTTTTCATTATTTTTGAGGATTTGAAAAAAAAAAAAAAAAAAAAAACATGGGTTATAGTCCATCGTTTTTTGAAATTTTGAAGAAAAATGTTAACCTCGTTTTTCATCATTTTCGACCATGGGCTATAGCCCCTACCGTACGGCATACTATAGCACGCTGTTTTTCATCATTTTTGAGGATTTGAAAAAAATGAAAAAAGAAAAAAAACATGGGTTATAGTCCATCGTTTTTTGAAAAATTGAAAAAAAATGTTAACCTCGTTTTTCATCATTTTCGACCATGGGCTATAGCCCCTACCGTACGGCATACTATAGCACGCCGTTTTTCATCATTTTTGAGGATTTGAAAAAAAAAAAAAAAAAAAAAACATGGGTTATAGTCCATCGTTTTTTGAAAAATTTAAATAAAATGTTAACCTCGTTTTTCATCATTTTCGACCATGGGCTATAGCCCCTACCGTACGGCATACTATAGCACGCCGTTTTTCATCATTTTTGAGGATTTGAAAAAAATGAAAAAAAAACAAAACATGGGTTATAGTCCATCGTTTTTTGAAATTTTGAAAAAAAATGTTAACCTCGTTTTTCATCATTTTCGACAATGGGCTATAACCCCTACCGTACGGCATACTATAGCACGCCGTTTTTCATTATTTTTGAGGATTTGAAAAAAAAAAAAAAAAAAAAAACATGGGTTATAGTCCATCGTTTTTTGAAATTTTGAAAAAAAATGTTAACCTCGTTTTTCATCATTTTCGACCATGGGCTATAGCCCCTACCATACGGCATACTATAGCACGCCGTTTTTCATTATTTTTGAGGATTAAAAAAAAAAAAAAAAAAAAAAAACATGGGTTATAGTCCATCGTTTTTTGAAATTTTGAAGAAAAATGTTAACCTCGTTTTTCATCATTTTCGACCATGGGCTATAGCCCCTACCGTACGGCATACTATAGCACGCCGTTTTTCATTATTTTTGAGGATTTGAAAAAAAAAACAAAAAAAAAAACATGGGTTATAGTCCATCGTTTTTTGAAATTTTGAAAAAAAATGTTAACCTCGTTTTTCATCATTTTCGACCATGGGCTATAGCCCCTACCGTACGGCATACTATAGCACGCCGTTTTTCATCATTTTTGAGGATTTGAAAAAAAAAAACAAAAAAAAAAACATGGGTTATAGTCCATCGTTTTTTGAAATTTTGAAAAAAAATGTTAACCTCGTTTTTCATCATTTTCGACCATGGGCTATAGCCCCTACCGTACGGCATACTATAGCACGCCGTTTTTCATCATTTTTGAGGATTTGAAAAAAATGAAAAAAAAACAAAACATGGGTTATAGTCCATCGTTTTTTGAAATTTTGAAAAAAAATGTTAACCTCGTTTTTCATCATTTTCGACAATGGGCTATAACCCCTACCGTACGGCATACTATAGCACGCCGTTTTTCATTATTTTTGAGGATTTGAAAAAAAAAAACAAAAAAAAAAACATGGGTTATAGTCCATCGTTTTTTGAAAATTTGAAAAAAAATGTTAACCTCGTTTTTCATCATTTTCGACCATGGGCTATAGCCCCTACCGTACGGCATACTATAGCACGCCGTTTTTCATTATTTTTGAGGATTTGAAAAAAAAAAAAAAAAAAAAAACATGGGTTATAGTCCATCGTTTTTTGAAATTTTGAAAAAAAATGTTAACCTCGTTTTTCATCATTTTCGACCATGGGCTATAGCCCCTACCGTACGGCATACTATAGCACGCCGTTTTTCATCATTTTTGAGGATTTGAAAAAAATGAAAAAAAAAAAAAACATGGGTTATAGTCCATCGTTTTTTGAAATTTTGAAAAAAAATGTTAACCTCGTTTTTCATCATTTTCGACCATGGGCTATAGCCCCTACCGTACGGCATACTATAGCACGCTGTTTTTCATCATTTTTGAGGATTTGAAAAAAATGAAAAAAAAAAAAAAACATGGGTTATAGTCCATCGTTTTTTTAAAAATTGAAAAAAAATGTTAACCTCGTTTTTCATCATTTTCGACCATGGGCTATAGCCCCTACCGTACGGCATACTATAGCACGCCGTTTTTCATCATTTTTGAGGATTTGAAAAAAAAAAACAAAAAAAAAAACATGGGTTATAGTCCATCGTTTTTTGAAAAATTGAAAAAAAATGTTAACCTCGTTTTTCATCATTTTCGACCATGGGCTATAGCCCCTACCGTACGGCATACTATAGCACGCCGTTTTTCATAATTTTTGAGGATTTGAAAAAAATGAAAAAAAAACAAAACATGGGTTATAGTCCATCGTTTTTTTAAATTTTGAAAAAAAATGTTAACCTCGTTTTTCATCATTTTCGACAATGGGCTATAACCCCTACCGTACGGCATACTATAGCACGCCGTTTTTCATTATTTTTGAGGATTTGAAAAAAAAAAAAAAAAAAAAAACATGGGTTATAGTCCATCGTTTTTTGAAATTTTGAAAAAAAATGTTAACCTCGTTTTTCATCATTTTCGACCATGGGCTATAGCCCCTACCGTACGGCATACTATAGCACGCCGTTTTTCATTATTTTTGAGGATTTGAAAAAAAAAAAGAAAAAAAAAAACATGGGTTATAGTCCATCGTTTTTTGAAATTTTGAAGAAAAATGTTAACCTCGTTTTTCATCATTTTCGACCATGGGCTATAGCCCCTACCGTACGGCATACTATAGCACGCTGTTTTTCATCATTTTTGAGGATTTGAAAAAAATGTAAAAAAAAAAAAAACATGGGTTATAGTCCATCGTTTTTTGAAAAATTGAAAAAAAATGTTAACCTCGTTTTTCATCATTTTCGACCATGGGCTATAGCCCCTACCGTACGGCATACTATAGCACGCCGTTTTTCATCATTTTTGAGGATTTGAAAAAAAAAAAAAAAAAAAAAACATGGGTTATAGTCCATCGTTTTTTGAAAAATTGAAAAAAAATGTTAACCTCGTTTTTCATCATTTTCGACCATGGGCTATAGCCCCTACCGTACGGCATACTATAGCACGCCGTTTTTCATCATTTTTGAGGATTTGAAAAAAAAAAAAAAAAAAAAAAACATGGGTTATAGTCCATCGTTTTTTGAAATTTTGAAAAAAAATGTTAACCTCGTTTTTCATCATTTTCGACCATGGGCTATAGCCCCTACCGTACGGCATACTATAGCACGCTGTTTTTCATCATTTTTGAGGATTTGAAAAAAATGAAAAAAAAAAAAAAACATGGGTTATAGTCCATCGTTTTTTTAAAAATTGAAAAAAAATGTTAACCTCGTTTTTCATCATTTTCGACCATGGGCTATAGCCCCTACCGTACGGCATACTATAGCACGCCGTTTTTCATCATTTTTGAGGATTTGAAAAAAAAAAACAAAAAAAAAAACATGGGTTATAGTCCATCGTTTTTTGAAAAATTGAAAAAAAATGTTAACCTCGTTTTTCATCATTTTCGACCATGGGCTATAGCCCCTACCGTACGGCATACTATAGCACGCCGTTTTTCATCATTTTTGAGGATTTGAAAAAAATGAAAAAAAAACAAAACATGGGTTATAGTCCATCGTTTTTTTAAATTTTGAAAAAAAATGTTAACCTCGTTTTTCATCATTTTCGACAATGGGCTATAACCCCTACCGTACGGCATACTATAGCACGCCGTTTTTCATTATTTTTGAGGATTTGAAAAAAAAAAAAAAAAAAAAAAACATGGGTTATAGTCCATCGTTTTTTGAAATTTTGAAAAAAAATGTTAACCTCGTTTTTCATCATTTTCGACCATGGGCTATAGCCCCTACCGTACGGCATACTATAGCACGCCGTTTTTCATTATTTTTGAGGATTTGAAAAAAAAAAAAAAAAAAAAAAACATGGGTTATAGTCCATCGTTTTTTGAAATTTTGAAGAAAAATGTTAACCTCGTTTTTCATCATTTTCGACCATGGGCTATAGCCCCTACCGTACGGCATACTATAGCACGCTGTTTTTCATCATTTTTGAGGATTTGAAAAAAATGTAAAAAAAAAAAAAACATGGGTTATAGTCCATCGTTTTTTGAAAAATTGAAAAAAAATGTTAACCTCGTTTTTCATCATTTTCGACCATGGGCTATAGCCCCTACCGTACGGCATACTATAGCACGCCGTTTTTCATCATTTTTGAGGATTTGAAAACAAAAAACAAAAAAAAAACATGGGTTATAGTCCATCGTTTTTTGAAAAATTGAAAAAAAATGTTAACCTCGTTTTTCATCATTTTCGACCATGGGCTATAGCCCCTACCGTACGGCATACTATAGCACGCCGTTTTTCATCATTTTTGAGGATTTGAAAAAAAAAAAAAAAAAAAAAAACATGGGTTATAGTCCATCGTTTTTTGAAATTTAGAAAAAAAATGTTAACCTCGTTTTTCATCATTTTCGACCATGGGCTATAGCCCCTACCGTACGGCATACTATAGCACGCTGTTTTTCATCATTTTTGAGGATTTGAAAAAAATGAAAAAAAAAAAAAAACATGGGTTATAGTCCATCGTTTTTTTAAAAATTGAAAAAAAATGTTAACCTCGTTTTTCATCATTTTCGACCATGGGCTATAGCCCCTACCGTACGGCATACTATAGCACGCCGTTTTTCATCATTTTTGAGGATTTGAAAAAAAAAAACAAAAAAAAAAACATGGGTTATAGTCCATCGTTTTTTGAAAAATTGAAAAAAAATGTTAACCTCGTTTTTCATCATTTTCGACCATGGGCTATAGCCCCTACCGTACGGCATACTATAGCACGCCGTTTTTCATCATTTTTGAGGATTTGAAAAAAATGAAAAAAAAACAAAACATGGGTTATAGTCCATCGTTTTTTTAAATTTTGAAGAAAAATGTTAACCTCGTTTTTCATCATTTTCGACCATGGGCTATAGCCCCTACCGTACGGCATACTATAGCACGCTGTTTTTCATCATTTTTGAGGATTTGAAAAAAATGTAAAAAAAAAAAAAACATGGGTTATAGTCCATCGTTTTTTGAAAAATTGAAAAAAAATGTTAACCTCGTTTTTCATCATTTTCGACCATGGGCTATAGCCCCTACCGTACGGCATACTATAGCACGCCGTTTTTCATCATTTTTGAGGATTTGAAAACAAAAAACAAAAAAAAAACATGGGTTATAGTCCATCGTTTTTTGAAAAATTGAAAAAAAATGTTAACCTCGTTTTTCATCATTTTCGACCATGGGCTATAGCCCCTACCGTACGGCATACTATAGCACGCCGTTTTTCATCATTTTTGAGGATTTGGAAAAAAAAAAAAAAAAAAAAAAACATGGGTTATAGTCCATCGTTTTTTGAAATTTTGAAAAAAAATGTTAACCTCGTTTTTCATCATTTTCGACCATGGGCTATAGCCCCTACCGTACGGCATACTATAGCACGCTGTTTTTCATCATTTTTGAGGATTTGAAAAAAATGAAAAAAAAAAAAAAACATGGGTTATAGTCCATCGTTTTTTTAAAAATTGAAAAAAAATGTTAACCTCGTTTTTCATCATTTTCGACCATGGGCTATAGCCCCTACCGTACGGCATACTATAGCACGCCGTTTTTCATCATTTTTGAGGATTTGAAAAAAATGAAAAAAAAACAAAACATGGGTTATAGTCCATCGTTTTTTTAAATTTTGAAAAAAAATGTTAACCTCGTTTTTCATCATTTTCGACAATGGGCTATAACCCCTACCGTACGGCATACTATAGCACGCCGTTTTTCATTATTTTTGAGGATTTGAAAAAAAAAAAAAAAAAAAAAACATGGGTTATAGTCCATCGTTTTTTGAAATTTTGAAAAAAAATGTTAACCTCGTTTTTCATCATTTTCGACCATGGGCTATAGCCCCTACCGTACGGCATACTATAGCACGCCGTTTTTCATTATTTTTGAGGATTTGAAAAAAAAAAAGAAAAAAAAAAACATGGGTTATAGTCCATCGTTTTTTGAAATTTTGAAGAAAAATGTTAACCTCGTTTTTCATCATTTTCGACCATGGGCTATAGCCCCTACCGTACGGCATACTATAGCACGCTGTTTTTCATCATTTTTGAGGATTTGAAAAAAATGTAAAAAAAAAAAAAACATGGGTTATAGTCCATCGTTTTTTGAAAAATTGAAAAAAAATGTTAACCTCGTTTTTCATCATTTTCGACCATGGGCTATAGCCCCTACCGTACGGCATACTATAGCACGCCGTTTTTCATCATTTTTGAGGATTTGAAAACAAAAAACAAAAAAAAAACATGGGTTATAGTCCATCGTTTTTTGAAAAATTGAAAAAAAATGTTAACCTCGTTTTTCATCATTTTCGACCATGGGCTATAGCCCCTACCGTACGGCATACTATAGCACGCCGTTTTTCATCATTTTTGAGGATTTGAAAAAAAAAAAAAAAAAAAAAAACATGGGTTATAGTCCATCGTTTTTTGAAATTTTGAAAAAAAATGTTAACCTCGTTTTTCATCATTTTCGACAATGGGCTATAACCCCTACCGTACGGCATACTATAGCACGCCGTTTTTCATTATTTTTGAGGATTTGAAAAAAAACAAAAACAAAAAAAACATGGGTTATAGTCCATCGTTTTTTGAAATTTTGAAAAAAAATGTTAACCTCGTTTTTCATCATTTTCGACCATGGGCTATAGCCCCTACCGTACGGCATACTATAGCACGCCGTTTTTCATTATTTTTGAGGATTAAAAAAAAAAAAAAAAAAAAAAAACATGGGTTATAGTCCATCGTTTTTTGAAATTTTGAAGAAAAATGTTAACCTCGTTTTTCATCATTTTCGACCATGGGCTATAGCCCCTACCGTACGGCATACTATAGCACGCTGTTTTTCATCATTTTTGAGGATTTGAAAAAAATGAAAAAAGAAAAAAAACATGGGTTATAGTCCATCGTTTTTTGAAAAATTGAAAAAAAATGTTAACCTCGTTTTTCATCATTTTCGACCATGGGCTATAGCCCCTACCGTACGGCATACTATAGCACGCCGTTTTTCATCATTTTTGAGGATTTGAAAAAAAAAACAAAAAAAAAAACATGGGTTATAGTCCATCGTTTTTTGAAAAATTTAAAAAAAATGTTAACCTCGTTTTTCATCATTTTCGACCATGGGCTATAGCCCCTACCGTACGGCATACTATAGCACGCCGTTTTTCATCATTTTTGAGGATTTGAAAAAAATGAAAAAAAAAAAAAACATGGGTTATAGTCCATCGTTTTTTGAAATTTTGAAAAAAAATGTTAACCTCGTTTTTCATCATTTTCGACAATGGGCTATAACCCCTACCGTACGGCATACTATAGCACGCTGTTTTTCATCATTTTTGAGGATTTGAAAAAAATGAAAAAAGAAAAAAAACATGGGTTATAGTCCATCGTTTTTTGAAAAATTGAAAAAAAATGTTAACCTCGTTTTTCATCATTTTCGACCATGGGCTATAGCCCCTACCGTACGGCATACAATAGCACGCCGTTTTTCATCATTTTTGAGGATTTGAAAAAAAAAAAAAAAAAAAAAACATGGGTTATAGTCCATCGTTTTTTGAAAAATTTTAAAAAAATGTTAACCTCGTTTTTCATCATTTTCGACCATGGGCTATAGCCCCTACCGTACGGCATACTATAGCACGCCGTTTTTCATCATTTTTGAGGATTTGAAAAAAATGAAAAAAAAACAAAACATGGGTTATAGTCCATCGTTATTTGAAATTTTGAAAAAAAATGTTAACCTCGTTTTTCATCATTTTCGACAATGGGCTATAACCCCTACCGTACGGCATACTATAGCACGCCGTTTTTCATTATTTTTGAGGATTTGAAAAAAAAAAAAAAAAAAAAAAACATGGGTTATAGTCCATCGTTTTTTGAAATTTTGAAAAAAAATGTTAACCTCGTTTTTCATCATTTTCGACCATGGGCTATAGCCCCTACCATACGGCATACTATAGCACGCCGTTTTTCATTATTTTTGAGGATTTGAAAAAAAAAAAAAAAAAAAAACATGGGTTATAGTCCATCGTGTTTTGAAATTTTGAAGAAAAATGTTAACCTCGTTTTTCATCATTTTCGACCATGGGCTATAGCCCCTACCGTACGGCATACTATAGCACGCCGTTTTTCATTATTTTTGAGGATTTGAAAAAAATTAAAAAAAAAAAAAACATGGGTTATAGTCCATCGTTTTTTGAAATTTAGAAAAAAAATGTTAACCTCGTTTTTCATCATTTTCGACCATGGGCTATAGCCCCTACCGTACGGCATACTATAGCACGCCGTTTTTCATCATTTTTGAGGATTTGAAAAAAAAAAAAAAAAAAAAAAACATGGGTTATAGTCCATCGTTTTTTGAAATTTTGAAAAAAAATGTTAACCTCGTTTTTCATCATTTTCGACCATGGGCTATAGCCCCTACCGTACGGCATACTATAGCACGCCGTTTTTCATCATTTTTGAGGATTTGAAAAAAATGAAAAAAAAACAAAACATGGGTTATAGTCCATCGTTTTTTGAAATTTTGAAAAAAAATGTTAACCTCGTTTTTCATCATTTTCGACAATGGGCTATAACCCCTACCGTACGGCATACTATAGCACGCCGTTTTTCATTATTTTTGAGGATTTGAAAAAAAAAAAAAAAAAAAAAAACATGGGTTATAGTCCATCGTTTTTTGAAATTTTGAAAAAAAATGTTAACCTCGTTTTTCATCATTTTCGACCATGGGCTATAGCCCCTACCGTACGGCATACTATAGCACGCCGTTTTTCATCATTTTTGAGGATTTGAAAAAAATGAAAAAAAAAAAAAACATGGGTTATAGTCCATCGTTTTTTGAAATTTTGAAAAAAAATGTTAACCTCGTTTTTCATCATTTTCGACCATGGGCTATAGCCCCTACCGTACGGCATACTATAGCACGCCGTTTTTCATCATTTTTGAGGATTAAAAAAAAAAAAAAAAAAAAAAACATGGGTTATAGTCCATCGTTTTTTGAAAAATTGAAAAAAAATGTTAACCTCGTTTTTCATCATTTTCGACCATGGGCTATAGCCCCTACCGTACGGCATACTATAGCACGCCGTTTTTCATCATTTTTGAGGATTTGAAAAAAATGAAAAAAAAACAAAACATGGGTTATAGTCCATCGTTTTTTTAAATTTTGAAAAAAAATGTTAACCTCGTTTTTCATCATTTTCGACCATGGGCTATAGCCCCTACCGTACGGCATACTATAGCACGCCGTTTTTCATTATTTTTGAGGATTTGAAAAAAAAAAAGAAAAAAAAAAACATGGGTTATAGTCCATCGTTTTTTTAAATTTTGAAGAAAAATGTTAACCTCGTTTTTCATCATTTTCGACCATGGGCTATAACCCCTACCGTACGGCATACTATAGCACGCCGTTTTTCATCATTTTTGAGGATTTGAAAAAAATGAAAAAAAAACAAAACATGGGTTATAGTCCATCGTTTTTTGAAATTTTGAAAAAAAATGTTAACCTCGTTTTTCATCATTTTCGACAATGGGCTATAACCCCTACCGTACGGCATACTATAGCACGCCGTTTTTCATTATTTTTGAGGATTTGAAAAAAAAAAACAAAAAAAAAAACATGGGTTATAGTCCATCGTTTTTTGAAATTTTGAAAAAAAATGTTAACCTCGTTTTTCATCATTTTCGACCATGGGCTATAGCCCCTACCGTACGGCATACTATAGCACGCCGTTTTTCATCATTTTTGAGGATTTGAAAAAAATGAAAAAAAAAAAAAACATGGGTTATAGTCCATCGTTTTTTGAAATTTTGAAAAAAAATGTTAACCTCGTTTTTCATCATTTTCGACCATGGGCTATAGCCCCTACCGTACGGCATACTATAGCACGCCGTTTTTCATCATTTTTGAGGATTAAAAAAAAAAAAAAAAAAAAAAAACATGGGTTATAGTCCATCGTTTTTTGAAAAATTGAAAAAAAATGTTAACCTCGTTTTTCATCATTTTCGACCATGGGCTATAGCCCCTACCGTACGGCATACTATAGCACGCCGTTTTTCATCATTTTTGAGGATTTGAAAAAAATGAAAAAAAAACAAAACATGGGTTATAGTCCATCGTTTTTTTAAATTTTGAAAAAAAATGTTAACCTCGTTTTTCATCATTTTCGACCATGGGCTATAGCCCCTACCGTACGGCATACTATAGCACGCCGTTTTTCATTATTTTTGAGGATTTGAAAAAAAAAAAGAAAAAAAAAAACATGGGTTATAGTCCATCGTTTTTTTAAATTTTGAAGAAAAATGTTAACCTCGTTTTTCATCATTTTCGACCATGGGCTATAACCCCTACCGTACGGCATACTATAGCACGCCGTTTTTCATTATTTTTGAGGATTTGAAAAAAAAAAAAAAAAAAAAAAACATGGGTTATAGTCCATCGTTTTTTGAAATTTTGAAAAAAAATGTTAACCTCGTTTTTCATCATTTTCGACCATGGGCTATAGCCCCTACCGTACGGCATACTATAGCACGCCGTTTTTCATTATTTTTGAGGATTTGAAAAAAAAAAAGAAAAAAAAAAACATGGGTTATAGTCCATCGTTTTTTGAAATTTTGAAGAAAAATGTTAACCTCGTTTTTCATCATTTTCGACCATGGGCTATAGCCCCTACCGTACGGCATACTATAGCACGCTGTTTTTCATCATTTTTGAGGATTTGAAAAAAATGTAAAAAAAAAAAAAACATGGGTTATAGTCCATCGTTTTTTGAAAAATTGAAAAAAAATGTTAACCTCGTTTTTCATCATTTTCGACCATGGGCTATAGCCCCTACCGTACGGCATACTATAGCACGCCGTTTTTCATCATTTTTGAGGATTTGAAAACAAAAAACAAAAAAAAAACATGGGTTATAGTCCATCGTTTTTTGAAAAATTGAAAAAAAATGTTAACCTCGTTTTTCATCATTTTCGACCATGGGCTATAGCCCCTACCGTACGGCATACTATAGCACGCCGTTTTTCATCATTTTTGAGGATTTGAAAAAAAAAAAACAAAAAAAAAACATGGGTTATAGTCCATCGTTTTTTGAAATTTTGAAAAAAAATGTTAACCTCGTTTTTCATCATTTTCGACAATGGGCTATAACCCCTACCGTACGGCATACTATAGCACGCCGTTTTTCATTATTTTTGAGGATTTGAAAAAAAAACAAAAACAAAAAAAACATGGGTTATAGTCCATCGTTTTTTGAAATTTTGAAAAAAAATGTTAACCTCGTTTTTCATCATTTTCGACCATGGGCTATAGCCCCTACCGTACGGCATACTATAGCACGCCGTTTTTCATTATTTTTGAGGATTAAAAAAAAAAAACAAAAAAAAAACATGGGTTATAGTCCATCGTTTTTTGAAATTTTGAAGAAAAATGTTAACCTCGTTTTTCATCATTTTCGACCATGGGCTATAGCCCCTACCGTACGGCATACTATAGCACGCTGTTTTTCATCATTTTTGAGGATTTGAAAAAAATGAAAAAAGAAAAAAAACATGGGTTATAGTCCATCGTTTTTTGAAAAATTGAAAAAAAATGTTAACCTCGTTTTTCATCATTTTCGACCATGGGCTATAGCCCCTACCGTACGGCATACTATAGCACGCCGTTTTTCATCATTTTTGAGGATTTGAAAAAAAAAACAAAAAAAAAAACATGGGTTATAGTCCATCGTTTTTTGAAAAATTTAAAAAAAATGTTAACCTCGTTTTTCATCATTTTCGACCATGGGCTATAGCCCCTACCGTACGGCATACTATAGCACGCCGTTTTTCATCATTTTTGAGGATTTGAAAAAAATGAAAAAAAAAAAAAACATGGGTTATAGTCCATCGTTTTTTGAAATTTTGAAAAAAAATGTTAACCTCGTTTTTCATCATTTTCGACAATGGGCTATAACCCCTACCGTACGGCATACTATAGCACGCCGTTTTTCATTATTTTTGAGGATTTGAAAAAAAACAAAAACAAAAAAAACATGGGTTATAGTCCATCGTTTTTTGAAATTTTGAAAAAAAATGTTAACCTCGTTTTTCATCATTTTCGACCATGGGCTATAGCCCCTACCGTACGGCATACTATAGCACGCCGTTTTTCATTATTTTTGAGGATTTGAAAAAAAAAAAAAAAAAAAAAAACATGGGTTATAGTCCATCGTTTTTTGAAATTTTGAAGAAAAATGTTAACCTCGTTTTTCATCATTTTCGACCATGGGCTATAGCCCCTACCGTACGGCATACTATAGCACGCTGTTTTTCATCATTTTTGAGGATTTGAAAAAAATGAAAAAAGAAAAAAAACATGGGTTATAGTCCATCGTTTTTTGAAAAATTGAAAAAAAATGTTAACCTCGTTTTTCATCATTTTCGACCATGGGCTATAGCCCCTACCGTACGGCATACTATAGCACGCCGTTTTTCATCATTTTTGAGGATTTGAAAAAAATGAAAAAAAAACAAAACATGGGTTATAGTCCATCGTTTTTTTAAATTTTGAAAAAAAATGTTAACCTCGTTTTTCATCATTTTCGACCATGGGCTATAGCCCCTACCGTACGGCATACTATAGCACGCCGTTTTTCATTATTTTTGAGGATTTGAAAAAAAAAAAGAAAAAAAAAAACATGGGTTATAGTCCATCGTTTTTTTAAATTTTGAAGAAAAATGTTAACCTCGTTTTTCATCATTTTCGACCATGGGCTATAACCCCTACCGTACGGCATACTATAGCACGCCGTTTTTCATCATTTTTGAGGATTTGAAAAAAATGAAAAAAAAACAAAACATGGGTTATAGTCCATCGTTTTTTGAAATTTTGAAAAAAAATGTTAACCTCGTTTTTCATCATTTTCGACAATGGGCTATAACCCCTACCGTACGGCATACTATAGCACGCCGTTTTTCATTATTTTTGAGGATTTGAAAAAAAAAAACAAAAAAAAAAACATGGGTTATAGTCCATCGTTTTTTGAAATTTTGAAAAAAAATGTTAACCTCGTTTTTCATCATTTTCGACCATGGGCTATAGCCCCTACCGTACGGCATACTATAGCACGCCGTTTTTCATCATTTTTGAGGATTTGAAAAAAATGAAAAAAAAAAAAAACATGGGTTATAGTCCATCGTTTTTTGAAATTTTGAAAAAAAATGTTAACCTCGTTTTTCATCATTTTCGACCATGGGCTATAGCCCCTACCGTACGGCATACTATAGCACGCCGTTTTTCATCATTTTTGAGGATTAAAAAAAAAAAAAAAAAAAAAAAACATGGGTTATAGTCCATCGTTTTTTGAAAAATTGAAAAAAAATGTTAACCTCGTTTTTCATCATTTTCGACCATGGGCTATAGCCCCTACCGTACGGCATACTATAGCACGCCGTTTTTCATCATTTTTGAGGATTTGAAAAAAATGAAAAAAAAACAAAACATGGGTTATAGTCCATCGTTTTTTTAAATTTTGAAAAAAAATGTTAACCTCGTTTTTCATCATTTTCGACCATGGGCTATAGCCCCTACCGTACGGCATACTATAGCACGCCGTTTTTCATTATTTTTGAGGATTTGAAAAAAAAAAAGAAAAAAAAAAACATGGGTTATAGTCCATCGTTTTTTTAAATTTTGAAGAAAAATGTTAACCTCGTTTTTCATCATTTTCGACCATGGGCTATAACCCCTACCGTACGGCATACTATAGCACGCCGTTTTTCATTATTTTTGAGGATTTGAAAAAAAAAAAAAAAAAAAAAAACATGGGTTATAGTCCATCGTTTTTTGAAATTTTGAAAAAAAATGTTAACCTCGTTTTTCATCATTTTCGACCATGGGCTATAGCCCCTACCGTACGGCATACTATAGCACGCCGTTTTTCATTATTTTTGAGGATTTGAAAAAAAAAAAGAAAAAAAAAAACATGGGTTATAGTCCATCGTTTTTTGAAATTTTGAAGAAAAATGTTAACCTCGTTTTTCATCATTTTCGACCATGGGCTATAGCCCCTACCGTACGGCATACTATAGCACGCTGTTTTTCATCATTTTTGAGGATTTGAAAAAAATGTAAAAAAAAAAAAAACATGGGTTATAGTCCATCGTTTTTTGAAAAATTGAAAAAAAATGTTAACCTCGTTTTTCATCATTTTCGACCATGGGCTATAGCCCCTACCGTACGGCATACTATAGCACGCCGTTTTTCATCATTTTTGAGGATTTGAAAACAAAAAACAAAAAAAAAACATGGGTTATAGTCCATCGTTTTTTGAAAAATTGAAAAAAAATGTTAACCTCGTTTTTCATCATTTTCGACCATGGGCTATAGCCCCTACCGTACGGCATACTATAGCACGCCGTTTTTCATCATTTTTGAGGATTTGAAAAAAAAAAAACAAAAAAAAAACATGGGTTATAGTCCATCGTTTTTTGAAATTTTGAAAAAAAATGTTAACCTCGTTTTTCATCATTTTCGACAATGGGCTATAACCCCTACCGTACGGCATACTATAGCACGCCGTTTTTCATTATTTTTGAGGATTTGAAAAAAAACAAAAACAAAAAAAACATGGGTTATAGTCCATCGTTTTTTGAAATTTTGAAAAAAAATGTTAACCTCGTTTTTCATCATTTTCGACCATGGGCTATAGCCCCTACCGTACGGCATACTATAGCACGCCGTTTTTCATTATTTTTGAGGATTAAAAAAAAAAAAAAAAAAAAAAACATGGGTTATAGTCCATCGTTTTTTGAAATTTTGAAGAAAAATGTTAACCTCGTTTTTCATCATTTTCGACCATGGGCTATAGCCCCTACCGTACGGCATACTATAGCACGCTGTTTTTCATCATTTTTGAGGATTTGAAAAAAATGAAAAAAGAAAAAAAACATGGGTTATAGTCCATCGTTTTTTGAAAAATTGAAAAAAAATGTTAACCTCGTTTTTCATCATTTTCGACCATGGGCTATAGCCCCTACCGTACGGCATACTATAGCACGCCGTTTTTCATCATTTTTGAGGATTTGAAAAAAAAAACAAAAAAAAAAACATGGGTTATAGTCCATCGTTTTTTGAAAATTTTAAAAAAAATGTTAACCTCGTTTTTCATCATTTTCGACCATGGGCTATAGCCCCTACCGTACGGCATACTATAGCACGCCGTTTTTCATCATTTTTGAGGATTTGAAAAAAATGAAAAAAAAAAAAAACATGGGTTATAGTCCATCGTTTTTTGAAATTTTGAAAAAAAATGTTAACCTCGTTTTTCATCATTTTCGACAATGGGCTATAACCCCTACCGTACGGCATACTATAGCACGCCGTTTTTCATTATTTTTGAGGATTTGAAAAAAAACAAAAACAAAAAAAACATGGGTTATAGTCCATCGTTTTTTGAAATTTTGAAAAAAAATGTTAACCTCGTTTTTCATCATTTTCGACCATGGGCTATAGCCCCTACCGTACGGCATACTATAGCACGCCGTTTTTCATTATTTTTGAGGATTTGAAAAAAAAAAAAAAAACATGGGTTATAGTCCATCGTTTTTTGAAATTTTGAAGAAAAATGTTAACCTCGTTTTTCATCATTTTCGACCATGGGCTATAGCCCCTACCGTACGGCATACTATAGCACGCTGTTTTTCATCATTTTTGAGGATTTGAAAAAAATGAAAAAAGAAAAAAAACATGGGTTATAGTCCATCGTTTTTTGAAAAATTGAAAAAAAATGTTAACCTCGTTTTTCATCATTTTCGACCATGGGCTATAGCCCCTACCGTACGGCATACAATAGCACGCCGTTTTTCATCATTTTTGAGGATTTGAAAAAAAAAAACAAAAAAAAAACATGGGTTATAGTCCATCGTTTTTTGAAAAATTTTAAAAAAATGTTAACCTCGTTTTTCATCATTTTCGACCATGGGCTATAGCCCCTACCGTACGGCATACTATAGCACGCCGTTTTTCATCATTTTTGAGGATTTGAAAAAAATGAAAAAAAAACAAAACATGGGTTATAGTCCATCGTTATTTGAAATTTTGAAAAAAAATGTTAACCTCGTTTTTCATCATTTTCGACAATGGGCTATAACCCCTACCGTACGGCATACTATAGCACGCCGTTTTTCATTATTTTTGAGGATTTGAAAAAAAAAAAAAAAAAAAAAAACATGGGTTATAGTCCATCGTTTTTTGAAATTTTGAAGAAAAATGTTAACCTCGTTTTTCATCATTTTCGACCATGGGCTATAGCCCCTACCGTACGGCATACTATAGCACGCCGTTTTTCATTATTTTTGAGGATTTGAAAAAAAAAACAAAAAAAAAAACATGGGTTATAGTCCATCGTTTTTTGAAATTTTGAAAAAAAATGTTAACCTCGTTTTTCATCATTTTCGACCATGGGCTATAGCCCCTACCGTACGGCATACTATAGCACGCCGTTTTTCATCATTTTTGAGGATTTGAAAAAAATTAAAAAAAAAAAAACATGGGTTATAGTCCATCGTTTTTTGAAATTTAGAAAAAAAATGTTAACCTCGTTTTTCATCATTTTCGACCATGGGCTATAGCCCCTACCGTACGGCATACTATAGCACGCCGTTTTTCATCATTTTTGAGGATTTGAAAAAAAAAAAAAAAAAAAAAAACATGGGTTATAGTCCATCGTTTTTTGAAATTTTGAAAAAAAATGTTAACCTCGTTTTTCATCATTTTCGACCATGGGCTATAGCCCCTACCGTACGGCATACTATAGCACGCCGTTTTTCATCATTTTTGAGGATTTGAAAAAAATGAAAAAAAAACAAAACATGGGTTATAGTCCATCGTTTTTTGAAATTTTGAAAAAAAATGTTAACCTCGTTTTTCATCATTTTCGACAATGGGCTATAACCCCTACCGTACGGCATACTATAGCACGCCGTTTTTCATTATTTTTGAGGATTTGAAAAAAAAAAAAAAAAAAAAAACATGGGTTATAGTCCATCGTTTTTTGAAATTTTGAAAAAAAATGTTAACCTCGTTTTTCATCATTTTCGACCATGGGCTATAGCCCCTACCGTACGGCATACTATAGCACGCCGTTTTTCATCATTTTTGAGGATTTAAAAAAATGAAAAAAAAAAAAAACATGGGTTATAGTCCATCGTTTTTTGAAAAATTGAAAAAAAATGTTAACCTCGTTTTTCATCATTTTCGACCATGGGCTATAGCCCCTACCGTACGGCATACTATAGCACGCCGTTTTTCATCATTTTTGAGGATTTGAAAAAAATGAAAAAAAAACAAAACATGGGTTATAGTCCATCGTTTTTTTAAATTTTGAAAAAAAATGTTAACCTCGTTTTTCATCATTTTCGACAATGGGCTATAACCCCTACCGTACGGCATACTATAGCACGCCGTTTTTCATTATTTTTGAGGATTTGAAAAAAAAAAAAAAAAAAAAAACATGGGTTATAGTCCATCGTTTTTTGAAATTTTGAAAAAAAAGTGTTAACCTCGTTTTTCATCATTTTCGACCATGGGCTATAGCCCCTACCGTACGGCATACTATAGCACGCCGTTTTTCATTATTTTTGAGGATTTGAAAAAAAAAAAGAAAAAAAAAAACATGGGTTATAGTCCATCGTTTTTTGAAATTTTGAAGAAAAATGTTAACCTTGTTTTTCATCATTTTCGACCATGGGCTATAGCCCCTACCGTACGGCATACTATAGCACGCTGTTTTTCATCATTTTTGAGGATTTGAAAAAAATGTAAAAAAAAAAAAAACATGGGTTATAGTCCATCGTTTTTTGAAAAATTGAAAAAAAATGTTAACCTCGTTTTTCATCATTTTCGACCATGGGCTATAGCCCCTACCGTACGGCATACTATAGCACGCCGTTTTTCATCATTTTTGAGGATTTGAAAAAAAAAAAAAAAAAAAAAAACATGGTTTATAGTCCATCGTTTTTTGAAAAATTGAAAAAAAATGTTAACCTCGTTTTTCATCATTTTCGACCATGGGCTATAGCCCCTACCGTACGGCATACTATAGCACGCCGTTTTTCATCATTTTTGAGGATTTGAAAAAAAAAAAAAAAAAAAAAACATGGGTTATAGTCCATCGTTTTTTGAAATTTTGAAAAAAAATGTTAACCTCGTTTTTCATCATTTTCGACAATGGGCTATAACCCCTACCGTACGGCATACTATAGCACGCCGTTTTTCATTATTTTTGAGGATTTGAAAAAAAAAAAAAAAAAAAAAACATGGGTAATAGTCCATCGTTTTTTGAAATTTTGAAAAAAAATGTTAACCTCGTTTTTCATCATTTTCGACCATGGGCTATAGCCCCTACCGTACGGCATACTATAGCACGCCGTTTTTCATTATTTTTGAGGATTTGAAAAAAAAAAAGAAAAAAAAAAACATGGGTTATAGTCCATCGTTTTTTGAAATTTTGAAGAAAAATGTTAACCTCGTTTTTCATCATTTTCGACCATGGGCTATAGCCCCTACCGTACGGCATACTATAGCACGCTGTTTTTCATCATTTTTGAGGATTTGAAAAAAATGTAAAAAAAAAAAAAACATGGGTTATAGTCCATCGTTTTTTGAAAAATTGAAAAAAAATGTTAACCTCGTTTTTCATCATTTTCGACCATGGGCTATAGCCCCTACCGTACGGCATACTATAGCACGCCGTTTTTCATCATTTTTGAGGATTTGAAAAAAAAAAACAAAAAAAAAAACATGGGTTATAGTCCATCGTTTTTTGAAAAATTGAAAAAAAATGTTAACCTCGTTTTTCATCATTTTCGACCATGGGCTATAGCCCCTACCGTACGGCATACTATAGCACGCCGTTTTTCATCATTTTTGAGGATTTGAAAAAAAAAAAAAAAAAAAAAAACATGGGTTATAGTCCATCGTTTTTTGAAATTTTGAAAAAAAATGTTAACCTCGTTTTTCATCATTTTCGACAATGGGCTATAACCCCTACCGTACGGCATACTATAGCACGCCGTTTTTCATTATTTTTGAGGATTTGAAAAAAAACAAAAACAAAAAAAACATGGGTTATAGTCCATCGTTTTTTGAAATTTTGAAAAAAAATGTTAACCTCGTTTTTCATCATTTTCGACCATGGGCTATAGCCCCTACCGTACGGCATACTATAGCACGCCGTTTTTCATTATTTTTGAGGATTTGAAAAAAAAAAAAAAAAAAAAAACATGGGTTATAGTCCATCGTTTTTTGAAATTTTGAAGAAAAATGTTAACCTCGTTTTTCATCATTTTCGACCATGGGCTATAGCCCCTACCGTACGGCATACTATAGCACGCTGTTTTTCATCATTTTTGAGGATTTGAAAAAAATTTAAAAAGAAAAAAAACATGGGTTATAGTCCATCGTTTTTTGAAAAATTGAAAAAAAATGTTAACCTCGTTTTTCATCATTTTCGACCATGGGCTATAGCCCCTACCGTACGGCATACTATAGCACGCCGTTTTTCATCATTTTTGAGGATTTGAAAAAAAAAAAAAAAAAAAAAACATGGGTTATAGTCCATCGTTTTTTGAAAAATTAAAAAAAAATGTTAACCTCGTTTTTCATCATTTTCGACCATGGGCTATAGCCCCTACCGTACGGCATACTATAGCACGCCGTTTTTCATCATTTTTGAGGATTTGAAAAAAATGAAAAAAAAAAAAAACATGGGTTATAGTCCATCGTTTTTTGAAATTTTGAAAAAAAATGTTAACCTCGTTTTTCATCATTTTCGACAATGGGCTATAACCCCTACCGTACGGCATACTATAGCACGCCGTTTTTCATTATTTTTGAGGATTTGAAAAAAAACAAAAACAAAAAAAACATGGGTTATAGTCCATCGTTTTTTGAAATTTTGAAAAAAAATGTTAACCTCGTTTTTCATCATTTTCGACCATGGGCTATAGCCCCTACCGTACGGCATACTATAGCACGCCGTTTTTCATTATTTTTGAGGATTTGAAAAAAAAAAACAAAAAAAAAAACATGGGTTATAGTCCATCGTTTTTTGAAATTTTGAAGAAAAATGTTAACCTCGTTTTTCATCATTTTCGACCATGGGCTATAGCCCCTACCGTACGGCATACTATAGCACGCTGTTTTTCATCATTTTTGAGGATTTGAAAAAAATGAAAAAAGAAAAAAAACATGGGTTATAGTCCATCGTTTTTTGAAAAATTGAAAAAAAATGTTAACCTCGTTTTTCATCATTTTCGACCATGGGCTATAGCCCCTACCGTACGGCATACTATAGCACGCCGTTTTTCATCATTTTTGAGGATTTGAAAAAAAAAAAAAAAAAAAAAACATGGGTTATAGTCCATCGTTTTTTGAAAAATTTTAAAAAAATGTTAACCTCGTTTTTCATCATTTTCGACCATGGGCTATAGCCCCTACCGTACGGCATACTATAGCACGCCGTTTTTCATCATTTTTGAGGATTTGAAAAAAATGAAAAAAAAACAAAACATGGGTTATAGTCCATCGTTTTTTGAAATTTTGAAAAAAAATGTTAACCTCGTTTTTCATCATTTTCGACAATGGGCTATAACCCCTACCGTACGGCATACTATAGCACGCCGTTTTTCATTATTTTTGAGGATTTGAAAAAAAAAAAAAAAAAAAAAACATGGGTTATAGTCCATCGTTTTTTGAAATTTTGAAAAAAAATGTTAACCTCGTTTTTCATCATTTTCGACCATGGGCTATAGCCCCTACCATACGGCATACTATAGCACGCCGTTTTTCATTATTTTTGAGGATTTGAAAAAAAAAAAAAAAAAAAAAACATGGGTTATAGTCCATCGTTTTTTGAAATTTTGAAGAAAAATGTTAACCTCATTTTTCATCATTTTCGACCATGGGCTATAGCCCCTACCGTACGGCATACTATAGCACGCCGTTTTTCATTATTTTTGAGGATTTGAAAAAAAAAACAAAAAAAAAAACATGGGTTATAGTCCATCGTTTTTTGAAATTTTGAAAAAAAATGTTAACCTCGTTTTTCATCATTTTCGACCATGGGCTATAGCCCCTACCGTACGGCATACTATAGCACGCCGTTTTTCATCATTTTTGAGGATTTGAAAAAAATTAAAAAAAAAAAAAAACATGGGTTATAGTCCATCGTTTTTTGAAATTTAGAAAAAAAATGTTAACCTCGTTTTTCATCATTTTCGACCATGGGCTATAGCCCCTACCGTACGGCATACTATAGCACGCCGTTTTTCATCATTTTTGAGGATTTGAAAAAAAAAAAAAAAAAAAAAAACATGGGTTATAGTCCATCGTTTTTTGAAATTTTGAAAAAAAATGTTAACCTCGTTTTTCATCATTTTCGACCATGGGCTATAGCCCCTACCGTACGGCATACTATAGCACGCCGTTTTTCATCATTTTTGAGGATTTGAAAAAAATGAAAAAAAAACAAAACATGGGTTATAGTCCATCGTTTTTTGAAATTTTGAAAAAAAATGTTAACCTCGTTTTTCATCATTTTCGACAATGGGCTATAACCCCTACCGTACGGCATACTATAGCACGCCGTTTTTCATTATTTTTGAGGATTTGAAAAAAAAAAAAAAAAAAAAAAACATGGGTTATAGTCCATCGTTTTTTGAAATTTTGAAAAAAAATGTTAACCTCGTTTTTCATCATTTTCGACCATGGGCTATAGCCCCTACCGTACGGCATACTATAGCACGCCGTTTTTCATCATTTTTGAGGATTTGAAAAAAATGAAAAAAAAAAAAAACATGGGTTATAGTCCATCGTTTTTTGAAATTTTGAAAAAAAATGTTAACCTCGTTTTTCATCATTTTCGACCATGGGCTATAGCCCCTACCATACGGCATACTATAGCACGCCGTTTTTCATTATTTTTGAGGATTTGAAAAAAAAAAAACAAAAAAAAACATGGGTTATAGTCCATCGTTTTTTGAAATTTTGAAGAAAAATGTTAACCTCGTTTTTCATCATTTTCGACCATGGGCTATAGCCCCTACCGTACGGCATACTATAGCACGCCGTTTTTCATTATTTTTGAGGATTTGAAAAAAAAAACAAAAAAAAAAACATGGGTTATAGTCCATCGTTTTTTGAAATTTTGAAAAAAAATGTTAACCTCGTTTTTCATCATTTTCGACCATGGGCTATAGCCCCTACCGTACGGCATACTATAGCACGCCGTTTTTCATCATTTTTGAGGATTTGAAAAAAATTAAAAAAAAAAAAAACATGGGTTATAGTCCATCGTTTTTTGAAATTTAGAAAAAAAATGTTAACCTCGTTTTTCATCATTTTCGACCATGGGCTATAGCCCCTACCGTACGGCATACTATAGCACGCCGTTTTTCATCATTTTTGAGGATTTGAAAAAAAAAAAAAAAAAAAAAACATGGGTTATAGTCCATCGTTTTTTGAAATTTTGAAAAAAAATGTTAACCTCGTTTTTCATCATTTTCGACCATGGGCTATAGCCCCTACCGTACGGCATACTATAGCACGCCGTTTTTCATCATTTTTGAGGATTTGAAAAAAATGAAAAAAAAACAAAACATGGGTTATAGTCCATCGTTTTTTGAAATTTTGAAAAAAAATGTTAACCTCGTTTTTCATCATTTTCGACAATGGGCTATAACCCCTACCGTACGGCATACTATAGCACGCCGTTTTTCATTATTTTTGAGGATTTGAAAAAAAAAAAAAAAAAAAAAAACATGGGTTATAGTCCATCGTTTTTTGAAATTTTGAAAAAAAATGTTAACCTCGTTTTTCATCATTTTCGACCATGGGCTATAGCCCCTACCGTACGGCATACTATAGCACGCCGTTTTTCATCATTTTTGAGGATTTGAAAAAAATGAAAAAAAAAAAAAACATGGGTTATAGTCCATCGTTTTTTGAAATTTTGAAAAAAAATGTTAACCTCGTTTTTCATCATTTTCGACCATGGGCTATAGCCCCTACCGTACGGCATACTATAGCACGCCGTTTTTCATCATTTTTGAGGATTTGAAAAAAAAAAAAAAAAAAAAACATGGGTTATAGTCCATCGTTTTTTGAAAAATTGAAAAAAAATGTTAACCTCGTTTTTCATCATTTTCGACCATGGGCTATAGCCCCTACCGTACGGCATACTATAGCACGCCGTTTTTCATCATTTTTGAGGATTTGAAAAAAATGAAAAAAAAACAAAACATGGGTTATAGTCCATCGTTTTTTTAAATTTTGAAAAAAAATGTTAACCTCGTTTTTCATCATTTTCGACAATGGGCTATAACCCCTACCGTACGGCATACTATAGCACGCCGTTTTTCATTATTTTTGAGGATTTGAAAAAAAAAAACAAAAAAAAAAAACATGGGTTATAGTCCATCGTTTTTTGAAATTTTGAAAAAAAATGTTAACCTCGTTTTTCATCATTTTCGACCATGGGCTATAGCCCCTACCGTACGGCATACTATAGCACGCCGTTTTTCATTATTTTTGAGGATTTGAAAAAAAAAAAGAAAAAAAAAAACATGGGTTATAGTCCATTGTTTTTTGAAATTTTGAAGAAAAATGTTAACCTCGTTTTTCATCATTTTCGACCATGGGCTATAGCCCCTACCGTACGGCATACTATAGCACGCTGTTTTTCATCATTTTTGAGGATTTGAAACAAATGTAAAAAAAAAAAAAACATGGGTTATAGTCCATCGTTTTTTGAAAAATTGAAAAAAAATGTTAACCTCGTTTTTCATCATTTTCGACCATGGGCTATAGCCCCTACCGTACGGCATACTATAGCACGCCGTTTTTCATCATTTTTGAGGATTTGAAAAAAAAAAACAAAAAAAAAAACATGGGTTATAGTCCATCGTTTTTTGAAAAATTGAAAAAAAATGTTAACCTCGTTTTTCATCATTTTCGACCATGGGCTATAGCCCCTACCGTACGGCATACTATAGCACGCCGTTTTTCATCATTTTTGAGGATTTGAAAAAAAAAAAAAAAAAAAAAACATGGGTTATAGTCCATCGTTTTTTGAAATTTTGAAAAAAAATGTTAACCTCGTTTTTCATCATTTTCGACAATGGGCTATAACCCCTACCGTACGGCATACTATAGCACGCCGTTTTTCATTATTTTTGAGGATTTGAAAAAAAAAAAAAAAAAAAAAAACATGGGTTATAGTCCATCGTTTTTTGAAATTTTGAAAAAAAATGTTAACCTCGTTTTTCATCATTTTCGACCATGGGCTATAGCCCCTACCGTACGGCATACTATAGCACGCCGTTTTTCATTATTTTTGAGGATTTGAAAAAAAAAAAAAAAAAAAAACATGGGTTATAGTCCATCGTTTTTTGAAATTTTGAAAAAAAATGTTAACCTCGTTTTTCATCATTTTCGACCATGGGCTATAGCCCCTACCGTACGGCATACTATAGCACGCCGTTTTTCATCATTTTTGAGGATTTGAAAAAAATGAAAAAAAAAAAAAACATGGGTTATAGTCCATCGTTTTTTGAAATTTTGAAAAAAAATGTTAACCTCGTTTTTCATCATTTTCGACCATGGGCTATAGCCCCTACCGTACGGCATACTATAGCACGCTGTTTTTCATCATTTTTGAGGATTTGAAAAAAATGAAAAAAAAAAAAAAACATGGGTTATAGTCCATCGTTTTTTGAAATTTTGAAAAAAAATGTTAACCTCGTTTTTCATCATTTTCGACAATGGGCTATAACCCCTACCGTACGGCATACTATAGCACGCCGTTTTTCATTATTTTTGAGGATTTGAAAAAAAAAAAAAAAAAAAAAAACATGGGTTATAGTCCATCGTTTTTTGAAATTTTAAAAAAAAATGTTAACCTCGTTTTTCATCATTTTCGACCATGGGCTATAGCCCCTACCGTACGGCATACTATAGCACGCAGTTTTTCATTATTTTTGAGGATTTGAAAAAAAAAAAAAAAAAAAAAAAAACATGGGTTATAGTCCATCGTTTTTTGAAATTTTGAAAAAAAATGTTAACCTCGTTTTTCATCATTTTCGACCATGGGCTATAGCCCCTACCGTACGGCATACTATAGCACGCTGTTTTTCATCATTTTTGAGGATTTGAAAAAAATGTAAAAAAAAAAAAAACATGGGTTATAGTCCATCGTTTTTTGAAAAATTGAAAAAAAATGTTAACCTCGTTTTTCATCATTTTCGACCATGGGCTATAGCCCCTACCGTACGGCATACTATAGCACGCCGTTTTTCATCATTTTTGAGGATTTGAAAAAAAAAAACAAAAAAAAAAACATGGGTTATAGTCCATCGTTTTTTGAAATTTTGAAAAAAAATGTTAACCTCGTTTTTCATCATTTTCGACCATGGGCTATAGCCCCTACCGTACGGCATACTATAGCACGCCGTTTTTCATCATTTTTGAGGATTTGAAAAAAATGAAAAAAAAAAAAAACATGGGTTATAGTCCATCGTTTTTTGAAATTTTGAAAAAAAATGTTAACCTCGTTTTTCATCATTTTCGACCATGGGCTATAGCCCCTACCGTACGGCATACTATAGCACGCTGTTTTTCATCATTTTTGAGGATTTGAAAAAAATGAAAAAAAAAAAAAAACATGGGTTATAGTCCATCGTTTTTTTAAAAATTGAAAAAAAATGTTAACCTCGTTTTTCATCATTTTCGACCATGGGCTATAGCCCCTACCGTACGGCATACTATAGCACGCCGTTTTTCATCATTTTTGAGGATTTGAAAAAAAAAAACAAAAAAAAAAACATGGGTTATAGTCCATCGTTTTTTGAAAAATTGAAAAAAAATGTTAACCTCGTTTTTCATCATTTTCGACCATGGGCTATAGCCCCTACCGTACGGCATACTATAGCACGCCGTTTTTCATCATTTTTGAGGATTTGAAAAAAATGAAAAAAAAACAAAACATGGGTTATAGTCCATCGTTTTTTTAAATTTTGAAAAAAAATGTTAACCTCGTTTTTCATCATTTTCGACCATGGGCTATAGCCCCTACCGTACGGCATACTATAGCACGCCGTTTTTCATTATTTTTGAGGATTTGAAAAAAAAAAACAAAAAAAAAAATGGGTTATAGTCCATCGTTTTTTGAAATTTTGAAAAAAAATGTTAACCTCGTTTTTCATCATTTTCGACCATGGGCTATAGCCCCTACCGTACGGCATACTATAGCACGCCGTTTTTCATTATTTTTGAGGATTTGAAAAAAAAAAAGAAAAAAAAAAACATGGGTTATAGTCCATCGTTTTTTGAAATTTTGAAGAAAAATGTTAACCTCGTTTTTCATCATTTTCGACCATGGGCTATAGCCCCTACCGTACGGCATACTATAGCACGCTGTTTTTCATCATTTTTGAGGATTTGAAAAAAATGTAAAAAAAAAAAAAACATGGGTTATAGTCCATCGTTTTTTGAAAAATTGAAAAAAAATGTTAACCTCGTTTTTCATCATTTTCGACCATGGGCTATAGCCCCTACCGTACGGCATACTATAGCACGCCGTTTTTCATCATTTTTGAGGATTTGAAAAAAAAAAAAAAAAAAAAAACATGGGTTATAGTCCATCGTTTTTTGAAAAATTGAAAAAAAATGTTAACCTCGTTTTTCATCATTTTCGACCATGGGTTATAGCCCCTACCGTACGGCATACTACAGCACGCCGTTTTTCATCATTTTTGAGGATTTGAAAAAAAAAAAAAAAAAAAAAACATGGGTTATAGTCCATCGTTTTTTGAAATTTTGAAAAAAAATGTTAACCTCGTTTTTCATCATTTTCGACAATGGGCTATAACCCCTACCGTACGGCATACTATAGCACGCCGTTTTTCATTATTTTTGAGGATTTGAAAAAAAAAAAAAAAAAAAAAAACATGGGTTATAGTCCATCGTTTTTTGAAATTTTGAAAAAAAATGTTAACCTCGTTTTTCATCATTTTCGACCATGGGCTATAGCCCCTACCGTACGGCATACTATAGCACGCCGTTTTTCATTATTTTTGAGGATTTGAAAAAAAAAAAAAAAAAAAAAACATGGGTTATAGTCCATCGTTTTTTGAAATTTTGAAAAAAAATGTTAACCTCGTTTTTCATCATTTTCGACCATGGGCTATAGCCCCTACCGTACGGCATACTACAGCACGCCGTTTTTCATCATTTTTGAGGATTTGAAAAAAATGAAAAAAAAAAAAAACATGGGTTATAGTCCATCGTTTTTTGAAATTTTGAAAAAAAATGTTAACCTCGTTTTTCATCATTTTAGACCATGGGCTATAGCCCCTACCGTACGGCATACTATAGCACGCTGTTTTTCATCATTTTTGAGGATTTGAAAAAAATGAAAAAAAAAAAAAAACATGGGTTATAGTCCATCGTTTTTTTTAAAATTGAAAAAAAATGTTAACCTCGTTTTTCATCATTTTCGACCATGGGCTATAGCCCCTACCGTACGGCATACTATAGCACGCCGTTTTTCATCATTTTTGAGGATTTGAAAAAAAATGAAAAAAAAAACAAACATGGGTTATAGTCCATCGTTTTTTGAAATTTTGAAAAAAAATGTTAACCTCGTTTTTCATCATTTTCGACCATGGGCTATAGCCCCTACCGTACGGCATACTATAGCACGCTGTTTTTCATCATTTTTGAGGATTTGAAAAAAATGAAAAAAAAAAAAAAACATGGGTTATAGTCCATCGTTTTTTTAAAAATTGAAAAAAAATGTTAACCTCGTTTTTCATCATTTTCGACCATGGGCTATAGCCCCTACCGTACGGCATACTATAGCACGCCGTTTTTCATCATTTTTGAGGATTTGAAAAAAAAAAACAAAAAAAAAACATGGGTTATAGTCCATCGTTTTTTGAAATTTTGAAAAAAAATGTTAACCTCGTTTTTCATCATTTTCGACCATGGGCTATAGCCCCTACCGTACGGCATACTATAGCACGCCGTTTTTCATCATTTTTGAGGATTTGAAAAAAATGAAAAAAAAAAAAAACATGGGTTATAGTCCATCGTTTTTTGAAATTTTGAAAAAAAATGTTAACCTCGTTTTTCATCATTTTCGACCATGGGCTATAGCCCCTACCGTACGGCATACTATAGCACGCTGTTTTTCATCATTTTTGAGGATTTGAAAAAAATGAAAAAAAAAAAAAAACATGGGTTATAGTCCATCGTTTTTTTTAAAATTGAAAAAAAATGTTAACCTCGTTTTTCATCATTTTCGACCATGGGCTATAGCCCCTACCGTACGGCATACTATAGCACGCCGTTTTTCATCATTTTTGAGGATTTGAAAAAAATGAAAAAAAAAAAAAACATGGGTTATAGTCCATCGTTTTTTGAAATTTTGAAAAAAAATGTTAACCTCGTTTTTCATCATTTTCGACCATGGGCTATAGCCCCTACCGTACGGCATACTATAGCACGCTGTTTTTCATCATTTTTGAGGATTTGAAAAAAATGAAAAAAAAAAAAAACATGGGTTATAATCCATCGTTTTTTGAAAAATTGAAAAAAAATGTTAACCTCGTTTTTCATCATTTTCGACCATGGGTTATAGCCCCTACCGTACGGCATACTATAGCACGCCGTTTTTCATCATTTTTGAGGATTTGAAAAAAAAAAAAAAAAAAAAAAACATGGGTTATAGTCCATCGTTTTTTGAAATTTTGAAAAAAAATGTTAACCTCGTTTTTCATCATTTTCGACAATGGGCTATAACCCCTACCGTACGGCATACTATAGCACGCCGTTTTTCATTATTTTTGAGGATTTGAAAAAAAAAAAAAAAAAAAAAAACATGGGTTATAGTCCATCGTTTTTTGAAATTTTGAAAAAAAATGTTAACCTCGTTTTTCATCATTTTCGACCATGGGCTATAGCCCCTACCGTACGGCATACTATAGCACGCCGTTTTTCATTATTTTTGAGGATTTGAAAAAAAAAAAAAAAAAAAAAACATGGGTTATAGTCCATCGTTTTTTGAAATTTTGAAAAAAAATGTTAACCTCGTTTTTCATCATTTTCGACCATGGGCTATAGCCCCTACCGTACGGCATACTATAGCACGCCGTTTTTCATCATTTTTGAGGATTTGAAAAAAATGAAAAAAAAAAAAAACATGGGTTATAGTCCATCGTTTTTTGAAATTTTGAAAAAAAATGTTAACCTCGTTTTTCATCATTTTCGACCATGGGCTATAGCCCCTACCGTACGGCATACTATAGCACGCTGTTTTTCATCATTTTTGAGGATTTGAAAAAAATGAAAAAAAAAAAAAACATGGGTTATAGTCCATCGTTTTTTTTAAAATTGAAAAAAAATGTTAACCTCGTTTTTCATCATTTTCGACCATGGGCTATAGCCCCTACCGTACGGCATACTATAGCACGCCGTTTTTCATCATTTTTGAGGATTTGAAAAAAATGAAAAAAAAAAAAAACATGGGTTATAGTCCATCGTTTTTTGAAATTTTGAAAAAAAATGTTAACCTCGTTTTTCATCATTTTCGACCATGGGCTATAGCCCCTACCGTACGGCATACTATAGCACGCTGTTTTTCATCATTTTTGAGGATTTGAAAAAAATGAAAAAAAAAAAAAAACATGGGTTATAGTCCATCGTTTTTTTAAAAATTGAAAAAAAATGTTAACCTCGTTTTTCATCATTTTCGACCATGGGCTATAGCCCCTACCGTACGGCATACTATAGCACGCCGTTTTTCATCATTTTTGAGGATTTGAAAAAAAAAAACAAAAAAAAAAACATGGGTTATAGTCCATCGTTTTTTGAAATTTTGAAAAAAAATGTTAACCTCGTTTTTCATCATTTTCGACCATGGGCTATAGCCCCTACCGTACGGCATACTATAGCACGCCGTTTTTCATCATTTTTGAGGATTTGAAAAAAATGAAAAAAAAAAAAAACATGGGTTATAGTCCATCGTTTTTTGAAATTTTGAAAAAAAATGTTAACCTCGTTTTTCATCATTTTCGACCATGGGCTATAGCCCCTACCGTACGGCATACTATAGCACGCTGTTTTTCATCATTTTTGAGGATTTGAAAAAAATGAAAAAAAAAAAAAAACATGGGTTATAGTCCATCGTTTTTTTAAAAATTGAAAAAAAATGTTAACCTCGTTTTTCATCATTTTCGACCATGGGCTATAGCCCCTACCGTACGGCATACTATAGCACGCCGTTTTTCATCATTTTTGAGGATTTGAAAAAAATGAAAAAAAAAAAAAACATGGGTTATAGTCCATCGTTTTTTGAAATTTTGAAAAAAAATGTTAACCTCGTTTTTCATCATTTTCGACCATGGGCTATAGCCCCTACCGTACGGCATACTATAGCACGCTGTTTTTCATCATTTTTGAGGATTTGAAAAAAATGAAAAAAAAAAAAAAACATGGGTTATAGTCCATCGTTTTTTTAAAAATTGAAAAAAAATGTTAACCTCGTTTTTCATCATTTTCGACCATGGGCTATAGCCCCTACCGTACGGCATACTATAGCACGCCGTTTTTCATCATTTTTGAGGATTTGAAAAAAAAAAAAAAAAAAAAAACATGGGTTATAGTCCATCGTTTTTTTAAATTTTGAAAAAAAATGTTAACCTCGTTTTTCATCATTTTCGACAATGGGCTATAACCCCTACCGTACGGCATACTATAGCACGCCGTTTTTCATTATTTTTGAGGATTTGAAAAAAAAAAAAAAAAAAAAAAAACATGGGTTATAGTCCATCGTTTTTTGAAATTTTGAAAAAAAATGTTAACCTCGTTTTTCATCATTTTCGACCATGGGCTATAGCCCCTACCGTACGGCATACTATAGCACGCCGTTTTTCATTATTTTTGAGGATTTGAAAAAAAAAAAAAAAAAAAAAAAACATGGGTTATAGTCCATCGTTTTTTGAAAATTTGAAAAAAAATGTTAACCTCGTTTTTCATCATTTTCGACCATGGGCTATAGCCCCTACCGTACGGCATACTATAGCACGCTGTTTTTCATCATTTTTGAGGATTTGAAAAAAATGTAAAAAAAAATAAAACATGGGTTATAGTCCATCGTTTTTTGAAAAATTGAAAAAAAATGTTAACCTCGTTTTTCATCATTTTCGACCATGGGCTATAGCCCCTACCATACGGCATACTATAGCACGCCGTTTTTCATCATTTTTGAGGATTTGAAAAAAAAAAACAAAAAAAAAAACATGGGTTATAGTCCATCGTTTTTTGAAAAATTGAAGAAAAATGTTAACCTCGTTTTTCATCATTTTCGACCATGGGCTATAGCCCCTACCGTACGGCATACTATAGCATGCAGTTTTTCATCATTTTTGAGGATTTGAAAAAAATGAAAAAAAAAAAAAACATGGGTTATAGTCCATCGTTTTTTGAAATTTTGAAAAAAAATGTTAACCTCGTTTTTCATCATTTTCGACAATGGGCTATAACCCCTACCGTACGGCATACTATAGCACGCCGTTTTTCATTATTTTTGAGGATTTGAAAAAAAAAAAAAAAAAAAAAAAACATGGGTTATAGTCCATCGTTTTTTGAAATTTTGAAAAAAAATGTTAACCTCGTTTTTCATCATTTTCGACCATGGGCTATAGCCCCTACCGTACGGCATACTATAGCACGCCGTTTTTTATTATTTTTGAGGATTTGAAAAAAATTAAAAAAAAAAAAAACATGGGTTATAGTCCATCATTTTTTGAAATTTAGAAAAAAAATGTTAACCTCGTTTTTCATCATTTTCGACCATGGGCTATAGCCCCTACCGTACGGCATACTATAGCACGCCGTTTTTCATCATTTTTGAGGATTTGAAAAAAAATAAAAATAAAAAAAACATGGGTTATAGTCCATCGTTTTTTGAAAAATGTTAACCTCGTTTTTCATCATTTTCGACCATGGGCTATAGCCCCTACCGTACGGCATACTATAGCACGCTGTTTTTCATCATTTTTGAGGATTTGAAAAAAATGAAAAAAAAACAAAACATGGGTTATAGTCCATCGTTTTTAGAAAAATTGAAAAAAAATGTTAACCTCGTTTTTCATCATTTTCGACAATGACAAACAAAAAAAATCAAAAAAACGATGGGCTATAACCCATCGTTTTCTTTTTTTTCCCATTTTTTTCAAATCCTCAAAAATGATGAAAAACGGCGTGCTATAGTATGCCGTACGGTATGGGCTATTAGACGAGCGTCTAAAAATGGGATAAAAACAGAACATTCCGGGTTCAATTCTCCTGAAGAACATTTTCACTGTCCATCTAAATTCTAAACGGCTGGTTAAATATAAGTTCCCGATTGTACCTTACATGCCGATGTGGCTCAAAAGATAAATCTGAGGTTCATAATCCAAAGGTTACTGGTTCAAAACTAATACTCAACCAATGCTGCAGTAATTTGAACTTTTCAAGGCTAGAATAAAAAATAAAAACTCATAAGCACCAGGAGACATCTGCTGATTGCCCCAAGGTGCCTTAGCTCAATGGTGTGGTGTGCTTGATCGGTAGCCTCTGCTACCACCTGCCTGCAGGTTCAAGTCCCATGCAAGGTACTAGTGAGGACCATCGGGAGACGGTGCTCTCTCCCCCTGTTTCCTGAAAAGTAGCAGTTGGGGGTTATGTTTGAAAGAACCCTGTCCACCTAAAATTTTACAGATAAGAATTAGGTCAAACGTTTAAAAATAAAATAGCAATTTGGCCCATCATCTGACAGAAAGAATAGTCTGGGTATTTGCATACTGGGCCAAAACTTGGTTGGAAAGTCCCTCTTTTATGTCTGGCTTCCAGGCCAGTTGGAAAAGGGCAAACTGAGAGGTGGTAAGAGTATGTTAAATTGGACATTTTCATGGTAAAAGGTTAGCTGGACAGGGTTCTTTCAGACATAAGCCCCAACCGTTACATCTCAGGAAACAGGGGGAGAGAGCACCCTCTCCCGATGGTCCTCCAGCACCTTGATGTCATGACATGGGACTTGAACCTGCCAACTGCCTGTAGCAGAGGCAACGGGTCAAGCGCTCCACACCATTACGCCAAGGCACCTTTGGGCATTCAGCAGATGTCTCCTGGTGCTTTTAAGTTTTTATTTTTCATTCAAGCCTTGAAAAGTTCAAATTACTGCAGCATTGAGCTGTAGGAGGAACAGGACTTGAACATGGAATGTCTGTACTGAAAGCCTGATGATTAGACCATTGCACCATCAGTCAGACACTCTCAGGCAAAGTCTCCTGGTCATTTTGAAGTGATCTTTTGTTCGTTAGCCTTCAGTTAGTAAAGTTTAAATAACACAGAATCATATTAATCAGATGTTTCTTAGCGCTGTTGAGGTCTTCTTTTATATGATAGGGTAACAGCCGGGAATCGAACCCTGGTCTCCCACGTGGAAAGCCAACATCTTAACCACTACGACAATTAGAGTTTTGAGGTAATCAGGCTGAGGCTGTGAGCCACTGCTAGAATAGCAGTAAATGAAGCTCAATAACTAGCATTAAACTTTAGGAAGAGTGGGATTTGAAAATTAACTCTCTGTGCAGAATAACCCCTACTACACCATCACTCAGTAACATCTGCCTCTTTGTACTGTTGAAGCGATCTTTTGTATGTTAGCCTTCAGATAGTAAAGTTGAAAGAATCAAGAGTTGAACATAGAATCACTTCCATCAGAGTGTAACACCCAGGAATCGAACACAGGTCACCTGCACTGAAGGACAACATCTTAACCACTAAGCCAAAGCAACTGCCTATGGCTCAGGGGAGATATGAGACTTTTGAGGTCATCAGGCTGAGGCTGTGAGCCACTGCTATACAATAAAAAAAATAAAAAAACGATGGGCTATAACCCATGTTTTGTTTTTTTTTTCATTTTTTTCAAATCCTCAAAAATGATGAAAAACGGCGTGCTATAGTATGCCATACGGTATGGGCTATAGCCCAAGTTCAAAAATGAAGAAAAACAAGGTTAATTTTTTTTTTTCAAAATTTCAAAAAACGATGGGCTATAACCCATGTTTTTTTTTTTTTCATTTTTTTCAAATCCTCAAAAATGATGAAAAACGGCGTGCTATAGTATGCCGTACGGTATGGGCTATAGCCCATGTTCAAAAATGATGAAAAACGAGTTTTTCTTTTTTTTTCTTCAAAATTTCAAAAAACGATGGGCTATAACCCATGTTTTTTTTTTTTTTTTTTTTTTTTTAAATCCTCAAAAATGATGAAAAACGGCGTGCTATAGTATGCCGTACGGTATGGGCTATAGCCCAAGGTCAAAAATGATGAAAAACGAGGATATTTTTTTTTTTCAAAAATTCAAAAAACGATGGGCTATAACCCATGTTTTCTTTTTTTTTTCTTTTTTTTCAAATCCTCAAAAATGATGAAAAACAGCGTGCTATAGTATGCCGTACGGTATGGGCTATAGCCCATTGTCAAAAATGATGAAAAACAAGGATTACATTTTTTTATCATAAATTCAAAAAACGATGGGCTATAACCCATGTTTTTTTTTTTTTTTCGTTTTTTTCAAATCCTCAAAAATGATGAAAAACGGCATGCTATAGTATGCCGTACGGTATGGGCTATAGCCCATGGTCAAAAATGATGAAAAACGAGGATAAAAAAAAATATCAAAAATTCAAAAAACGATGGGCTATAACCCATGTTTTTTTGGGTTTTTTTCATTTTTTTCAAATCCTCAAAAATGATGAAAAACGGCATGCTATAGTATGCCGTACGGTATGGGCTATAGCCCAAGGTCAAAAATGATGAAAAACGAGGATATATTTTTTTTTTCAAAAATTCAAAAAACGATGGGCTATAACCCATGTTTTTTTTTTTTTTCATTTTTTTCAAATCCTCAAAAATTATGAAAAACGGCGTGCTATAGTATGCCGTACGGTATGGGCTATAGCCCATGTTCAAAAATGAAGAAAAACAAGTTTTTTTTTCTTTTTTTTTTCAAAATTTCAAAAAACGATGGGCTATAACCCATGTTTTTTTTTTTTTCATTTTTTTCAAATCCTCAAAAATGATGAAAAACGGCGTGCTATAGTATGCCGTACGGTATGGGCTATAGCCCATGTTCAAAAATGATGAAAAACGAGTTTTTTCTTTTTTTTTTCAAAATGTCAAAAAACGATGGGCTATAACCCATGTTTTTTTGGGTTTTTTTCATTTTTTTTAAATCCTCAAAAATGATGAAAAACGGCGTGCTATAGTATGCCGTACGGTATGGGCTATAGCCCAAGGTCAAAAATGATGAAAAACGAGGATATTTTTTTTTTTTCAAAAATTCAAAAAACGATGGGCTATAACCCATGTTTTCTTTTTTTTTTCGTTTTTTTCAAATCCTCAAAAATGATGAAAAACGGCATGCTATAGTATGCCGTACGGTATGGGCTATAGCCCATGGTCAAAAATGATGAAAAACGAGGATAAAAAAAAGAAATCAAAAAATCAAAAAACGATGGGCTATAACCCATGTTTTTTTGGTTTTTTTTCATTTTTTTCAAATCCTCAAAAATGATGAAAAACGGCGTGAAGAAAAACAAGTTTTTTTTTTTTTTTTTTTAAATTTCAAAAAACGATGGGCTATAACCCATGTTTTTTTTCTTTTTCATTTTTTTCAAATCCTCAAAAATGATGAAAAACGGCGTGCTATAGTATGCCGTACGGTATGGGCTATAGCCCATGTTCAAAAATGATGAAAAACGAGTTTTTTTTTTTTTTTTCAAAATGTCAAAAAACGATGGGCTATAACCCATGTTTTTTTGGTTTTTTTTCATTTTTTTTAAATCCTCAAAAATGATGAAAAACGGCGTGCTATAGTATGCCGTACGGTATGGGCTATAGCCCAAGGTCAAAAATGATGAAAAACGAGGATTTTTTTTTTTTTCAAAAATTCAAAAAACGATGGGCTATAACCCATGTTTTCTTTTTTTTTCCGTTTTTTTCAAATCCTCAAAAATGATGAAAAACGGCATGCTATAGTATGCCGTACGGTATGGGCTATAGCCCATGGTCAAAAATGATGAAAAACGAGGATAAAAAAAATAAATCAAAAAATCAAAAAACGATGGGCTATAACCCATGTTTTTTTGGGTTTTTTTCATTTTTTTCAAATCCTCAAAAATGATGAAAAACGGCATGCTATAGTATGCCGTACGGTATGGGCTATAGCCCAAGGTCAAAAATGATGAAAAACGAGGATATATTTTTTTTTTTCAAAAATTCAAAAAACGATGGGCTATAACCCATGTTTTTTTTTTTTTTCATTTTTTTCAAATCCTCAAAAATTATGAAAAACGGCGTGCTATAGTATGCCGTACGGTATGGGCTATAGCCCATGTTCAAAAATGAAGAAAAACAAGTTTTTTTTTCTTTTTTTTTTCAAAATTTCAAAAAACGATGGGCTATAACCCATGTTTTTTTTTTTTCCATTTTTTTCAAATCCTCAAAAATGATGAAAAACGGCGTGCTATAGTATGCCGTACGGTATGGGCTATAGCCCATGTTCAAAAATGATGAAAAACGAGTTTTTTCTTTTTTTTTTCAAAATGTCAAAAAACGATGGGCTATAACCCATGTTTTTTTGGGTTTTTTTCATTTTTTTTAAATCCTCAAAAATGATGAAAAACGGCGTGCTATAGTATGCCGTACGGTATGGGCTATAGCCCAAGGTCAAAAATGATGAAAAACGAGGATATTTTTTTTTTTTCAAAAATTCAAAAAACGATGGGCTATAACCCATGTTTTCTTTTTTTTTTCGTTTTTTTCAAATCCTCAAAAATGATGAAAAACGGCATGCTATAGTATGCCGTACGGTATGGGCTATAGCCCATGGTCAAAAATGATGAAAAACGAGGATAAAAAAAAGAAATCAAAAAATCAAAAAACGATGGGCTATAACCCATGTTTTTTTGGTTTTTTTTCATTTTTTTCAAATCCTCAAAAATGATGAAAAACGGCGTGAAGAAAAACAAGTTTTTTTTTTTTTTTTTTCAAAATTTCAAAAAACGATGGGCTATAACCCATGTTTTTTTTCTTTTTCATTTTTTTCAAATCCTCAAAAATGATGAAAAACGGCGTGCTATAGTATGCCGTACGGTATGGGCTATAGCCCATGTTCAAAAATGATGAAAAACGAGTTTTTTTTTTTTTTTTCAAAATGTCAAAAAACGATGGGCTATAACCCATGTTTTTTTGGTTTTTTTTCATTTTTTTTAAATCCTCAAAAATGATGAAAAACGGCGTGCTATAGTATGCCGTACGGTATGGGCTATAGCCCAAGGTCAAAAATGATGAAAAACGAGGATATTTCTTTTTTCAAAAATTCAAAAAACGATGGGCTATAACCCATGTTTTCTTTTTTTTTCCGTTTTTTTCAAATCCTCAAAAATGATGAAAAACGGCATGCTATAGTATGCCGTACGGTATGGGCTATAGCCCATGGTCAAAAATGATGAAAAACGAGGATAAAAAAAATAAATCAAAAAATCAAAAAACGATGGGCTATAACCCATGTTTTTTTGGTTTTTTGGTTTTTTTCAAATCCTCAAAAATTATGAAAAACGGCATGCTATAGTATGCCGTACGGTATGGGCTATAGCCCATGGTCAAAAATGATGAAAAACGAGGATAAAAAAAAATATCAAAAATTCAAAAAACGATGGGCTATAACCCATGTTTTTTGGGTTTTTTTTTATTTTTTTCAAATCCTCAAAAATGATGAAAAACGGCATGCTATAGTATGCCGTACGGTATGGGCTATAGCCCAAGGTCAAAAATGATGAAAAACGAGGATATATATTTTTTTTTTTTTAAATTCAAAAAACGATGGGCTATAACCCATGTTTTCTTTTTTTTTTCATTTTTTTCAAATCCTCAAAAATGGTGAAAAACGGCGTGCTATAGTATGCCGTACGGTATGGGCTATAGCCCATGCTCAAAAATGATGAAAAACGAGGTTAATTATTTCTTTCAAAAATTAAAAAAAACGATGGGCTATAACCCATGTTTTTTAAATTTTTTCAAATCCTCAAAAATGATGAAAAACTGCGTGCTATAGTATGCCATACGGTATGGGCTATAGCCCAAGTTCAAAAATGAAGAAAAACAAGGTTAATTTTTTTTTTTCAAAATTTCAAAAAACGATGGGCTATAACCCATGTTTTTTTTTTTTTCATTTTTTTCAAATCCTCAAAAATGATGAAAAACGGCGTGCTATAGTATGCCGTACGGTATGGGCTATAGCCCATGTTCAAAAATGATGAAAAACGAGTTTTTCTTTTTTTTTCTTCAAAATTTCAAAAAACGATGGGCTATAACCCATGTTTTTTTTTTTTTTTTTTTTTTTTTAAATCCTCAAAAATGATGAAAAACGGCGTGCTATAGTATGCCGTACGGTATGGGCTATAGCCCAAGGTCAAAAATGATGAAAAACGAGGATATTTTTTTTTTTCAAAAATTCAAAAAACGATGGGCTATAACCCATGTTTTCTTTTTTTTTTCTTTTTTTTCAAATCCTCAAAAATGATGAAAAACAGCGTGCTATAGTATGCCGTACGGTATGGGCTATAGCCCATTGTCAAAAATGATGAAAAACAAGGATTACATTTTTTTATCATAAATTCAAAAAACGATGGGCTATAACCCATGTTTTTTTTTTTTTTTCGTTTTTTTCAAATCCTCAAAAATGATGAAAAACGGCATGCTATAGTATGCCGTACGGTATGGGCTATAGCCCATGGTCAAAAATGATGAAAAACGAGGATAAAAAAAAATATCAAAAATTCAAAAAACGATGGGCTATAACCCATGTTTTTTTGGGTTTTTTTCATTTTTTTCAAATCCTCAAAAATGATGAAAAACGGCATGCTATAGTATGCCGTACGGTATGGGCTATAGCCCAAGGTCAAAAATGATGAAAAACGAGGATATATTTTTTTTTTCAAAAATTCAAAAAACGATGGGCTATAACCCATGTTTTTTTTTTTTTTCATTTTTTTCAAATCCTCAAAAATTATGAAAAACGGCGTGCTATAGTATGCCGTACGGTATGGGCTATAGCCCATGTTCAAAAATGAAGAAAAACAAGTTTTTTTTTCTTTTTTTTTTCAAAATTTCAAAAAACGATGGGCTATAACCCATGTTTTTTTTTTTTTCATTTTTTTCAAATCCTCAAAAATGATGAAAAACGGCGTGCTATAGTATGCCGTACGGTATGGGCTATAGCCCATGTTCAAAAATGATGAAAAACGAGTTTTTTCTTTTTTTTTTCAAAATGTCAAAAAACGATGGGCTATAACCCATGTTTTTTTGGGTTTTTTTCATTTTTTTTAAATCCTCAAAAATGATGAAAAACGGCGTGCTATAGTATGCCGTACGGTATGGGCTATAGCCCAAGGTCAAAAATGATGAAAAACGAGGATATTTTTTTTTTTTCAAAAATTCAAAAAACGATGGGCTATAACCCATGTTTTCTTTTTTTTTTCGTTTTTTTCAAATCCTCAAAAATGATGAAAAACGGCATGCTATAGTATGCCGTACGGTATGGGCTATAGCCCATGGTCAAAAATGATGAAAAACGAGGATAAAAAAAAGAAATCAAAAAATCAAAAAACGATGGGCTATAACCCATGTTTTTTTGGTTTTTTTTCATTTTTTTCAAATCCTCAAAAATGATGAAAAACGGCGTGAAGAAAAACAAGTTTTTTTTTTTTTTTTTTTTAAATTTCAAAAAACGATGGGCTATAACCCATGTTTTTTTTCTTTTTCATTTTTTTCAAATCCTCAAAAATGATGAAAAACGGCGTGCTATAGTATGCCGTACGGTATGGGCTATAGCCCATGTTCAAAAATGATGAAAAACGAGTTTTTTTTTTTTTTTTCAAAATGTCAAAAAACGATGGGCTATAACCCATGTTTTTTTGGTTTTTTTTCATTTTTTTTAAATCCTCAAAAATGATGAAAAACGGCGTGCTATAGTATGCCGTACGGTATGGGCTATAGCCCAAGGTCAAAAATGATGAAAAACGAGGATTTTTTTTTTTTTCAAAAATTCAAAAAACGATGGGCTATAACCCATGTTTTCTTTTTTTTTCCGTTTTTTTCAAATCCTCAAAAATGATGAAAAACGGCATGCTATAGTATGCCGTACGGTATGGGCTATAGCCCATGGTCAAAAATGATGAAAAACGAGGATAAAAAAAATAAATCAAAAAATCAAAAAACGATGGGCTATAACCCATGTTTTTTTGGGTTTTTTTCATTTTTTTCAAATCCTCAAAAATGATGAAAAACGGCATGCTATAGTATGCCGTACGGTATGGGCTATAGCCCAAGGTCAAAAATGATGAAAAACGAGGATATATTTTTTTTTTTCAAAAATTCAAAAAACGATGGGCTATAACCCATGTTTTTTTTTTTTTTCATTTTTTTCAAATCCTCAAAAATTATGAAAAACGGCGTGCTATAGTATGCCGTACGGTATGGGCTATAGCCCATGTTCAAAAATGAAGAAAAACAAGTTTTTTTTTCTTTTTTTTTTCAAAATTTCAAAAAACGATGGGCTATAACCCATGTTTTTTTTTTTTTCCATTTTTTTCAAATCCTCAAAAATGATGAAAAACGGCGTGCTATAGTATGCCGTACGGTATGGGCTATAGCCCATGTTCAAAAATGATGAAAAACGAGTTTTTTCTTTTTTTTTTCAAAATGTCAAAAAACGATGGGCTATAACCCATGTTTTTTTGGGTTTTTTTCATTTTTTTTAAATCCTCAAAAATGATGAAAAACGGCGTGCTATAGTATGCCGTACGGTATGGGCTATAGCCCAAGGTCAAAAATGATGAAAAACGAGGATATTTTTTTTTTTTCAAAAATTCAAAAAACGATGGGCTATAACCCATGTTTTCTTTTTTTTTTCGTTTTTTTCAAATCCTCAAAAATGATGAAAAACGGCATGCTATAGTATGCCGTACGGTATGGGCTATAGCCCATGGTCAAAAATGATGAAAAACGAGGATAAAAAAAAGAAATCAAAAAATCAAAAAACGATGGGCTATAACCCATGTTTTTTTGGTTTTTTTTCATTTTTTTCAAATCCTCAAAAATGATGAAAAACGGCGTGAAGAAAAACAAGTTTTTTTTTTTTTTTTTTCAAAATTTCAAAAAACGATGGGCTATAACCCATGTTTTTTTTCTTTTTCATTTTTTTCAAATCCTCAAAAATGATGAAAAACGGCGTGCTATAGTATGCCGTACGGTATGGGCTATAGCCCATGTTCAAAAATGATGAAAAACGAGTTTTTTTTTTTTTTTTCAAAATGTCAAAAAACGATGGGCTATAACCCATGTTTTTTTGGTTTTTTTTCATTTTTTTTAAATCCTCAAAAATGATGAAAAACGGCGTGCTATAGTATGCCGTACGGTATGGGCTATAGCCCAAGGTCAAAAATGATGAAAAACGAGGATATTTCTTTTTTCAAAAATTCAAAAAACGATGGGCTATAACCCATGTTTTCTTTTTTTTTCCGTTTTTTTCAAATCCTCAAAAATGATGAAAAACGGCATGCTATAGTATGCCGTACGGTATGGGCTATAGCCCATGGTCAAAAATGATGAAAAACGAGGATAAAAAAAATAAATCAAAAAATCAAAAAACGATGGGCTATAACCCATGTTTTTTTGGTTTTTTGGTTTTTTTCAAATCCTCAAAAATTATGAAAAACGGCATGCTATAGTATGCCGTACGGTATGGGCTATAGCCCATGGTCAAAAATGATGAAAAACGAGGATAAAAAAAAATATCAAAAATTCAAAAAACGATGGGCTATAACCCATGTTTTTTGGGTTTTTTTTTATTTTTTTCAAATCCTCAAAAATGATGAAAAACGGCATGCTATAGTATGCCGTACGGTATGGGCTATAGCCCAAGGTCAAAAATGATGAAAAACGAGGATATATATTTTTTTTTTTTTAAATTCAAAAAACGATGGGCTATAACCCATGTTTTCTTTTTTTTTTCATTTTTTTCAAATCCTCAAAAATGGTGAAAAACGGCGTGCTATAGTATGCCGTACGGTATGGGCTATAGCCCATGCTCAAAAATGATGAAAAACGAGGTTAATTATTTCTTTCAAAAATTAAAAAAAACGATGGGCTATAACCCATGTTTTTTAAATTTTTTCAAATCCTCAAAAATGATGAAAAACTGCGTGCTATAGTATGCCGTACGGTATGGGCTATAGCCCATGGTCAAAAATGATGACGTTCTCTACCGCAACATACTTAAAAGTATAGCGGTGTATGAGAATGGGTGTTGCGGAGGATGAGAAACTGTTTCTCATCCTCCGCAACACCCATGATGATGTTTTGCTAACAACATAGAAGCCTACATTCTTACACCTAGCAACCCCATTCTAAACTACTTAGGTTCATCTTACGGTGGACATGTTTGCCTGAAAAGGAATCTTTGAAATGTGTCATAGTTTTAAAAATATAGTGCATTCAAATTTGAGACTTGTATAATGGGGCTCAATGGCAGATTCTGGCACCTCAAAAAATCACTTTCACCTAGAAACTCCATTCACACTTTTTGAGTGGTGCAACCACTCCTATAACCAGGAATGTCCACATGTATCATGTATCTTGTATCATGAGCATGAGTGGTGTGCGCATGCGTGAAACCAGCAATGGCCAGCAATATCCGTGCGTGTGTGTACAATGCGCGCCTCACATCTTGTGCTAAATAAGCAAGCTAAAATATAGCCATCCTTGCTCTAGAAAGCACCAATGTTTCCATCTAGACCACCGGATAATCAGCAAAGACCTCCGAACATCGTGCTAATTGACCAAACCACGGAGAGCTCCGTAGATTAGGAGTTATTGAACCTTTTAGTCTGCCTGTATAATGGGAGGTGGACGGCAGCTCGCATGCGCGATCCGGTCTAGGAGGTATGCTAAAGAAGGAAAGGCCGACCCCCGTGGACGGCAGCTCGCATGCGCGATCCGGTCTAGGAGGTATGTTAAAGAAGGAAAGGCCGACCCAAAATAATAATGAAAAAATAGTTGTCAGCGACGCGGATTGATATCCATAATAGAGAGAGAGAGAGAGAGAGAGAGAGAGAGAGAGAGAGAGAGAGAGAGAGAGAGAGAGAGGGGGGGAGAGAGCACCACTCGGTTCACACAGGTGTGATTTTTATTATTCAGCTTACTGTGGAGACACATGCTGGAACTTTTTAGTATTGAGTTTGTGCTTGAAATGTACTGTAATTCGACAAACTGTTAATAAATAAATCAATCAATCAATCAATCAATGACCTTGAGCAGTATAAATTACCTTCATAAGATTAGTAAATGACCTTGACAAGTATAAATGACCTTGACAAGTATAAATGACCTTCACCAGTATAAATGACCTTCACCAGTATAAATTACCTTGATCAGTATAAATTACCTTGACCTGTATAAATTACCTTGACCAGTATGCAGTCCGACACCATGGACTATAGCCCTTCGCTTTTCCTTGATTTTCACCTTTTTGCGAATGCAATGAGCACTAACTATGAGACCCTGCAGATCATGTCTGTCTGTCTGTGTGTCCGTGTGTCTGTCCCGCTGTGACACCACCCGCCCGCCACCAGAGGGCGCAGCTGTAGCAAACACACACAATGACGTGGCAGTTTTACACACTCTAAACGCGTGAGGAATCAAGAGGCTTGAAGGTCTGTCAGGAGGCAAGCAAGTTCTCTTTGTTGAAGTTTATTTAACGTGCACACCAGTATACACGGATGCTCCAGCTCACAGGCCAGTCTCCAAGGCAAGCATAATCATACAACACAGAGGTACAGTTTATATCAGAGATAGACTCCACCTACAAGGTGGAGCAGAAGTGAATACAATCTCTTACTGATGTAAGGACCATTTGCTTACACACAAAGGAAGAGGGGGGGTGGGGGGAACAGGTGAGAAGAGGCTCCAGGACAACAGAGCCAAGTGTTAAGTTCTGTTGTTCTCACAGCATGGCTCAGAGCTTCAAAGCTCGGTCTGTATAGACTCATTTAAATGTATTAAAATGATCTTTGGTGATGGCAAATTCCTCGTCAAATCCTTCCTCTTGTTAATTAAACAACAGCTTAATTAAACAATAATTGTGAATTTTCCATCAATATCAAAATAATACATCATAATACATTTGAAGAAAATACATAAAAAATAGAAGTACTTGTAACATATTTGAGCTAAGCAAAAGAATGACACATGGGTTTAACAATCGTGGCTAGGCAATCAAATAAACCAATAAATCCCTAAAAATGATACTAATACAGTACCCTGTTGAATCAATTTGACCTGTATTTAGCACAGCAAACTATAACATAACAAATAAACAGAAAACATCATATTTCCAAACAATATTTTCTTTCCAGGTATACGGTCGAGTGATCCCCCCACTTTTTTTCTTTTTCTTTTTAATTGGGCTGTCTGATAGGGGGAGGTGTGTGTGTGTTGAGTCTCATGGTGGGTAAGTCACATGGTACTCCTTAGCAGACTTCCGAAAAGTGTCTCTCCAAGTCCATTTCCACTTCACCTTCTTTTTCTTTCCACCAGGATTGGAAAATAAAGGCATCTTTCTGGCCTTAGATTTAAGGAATGGAGGCGTGAACCTCTCCTTTCCTGCCAACTCTGACAGTGCGTGTAAAAACTTACGGAACGCAACTGCCGGTACTGCGGTCATCTTCTCCTTCATTGGTTGGCCCGCTGGAACCTTTCCTGGGCGTGTAAGTGTGTACACCTCTCCCACCGCCTGTTGAACGAGTAGATTCTTGGCCACACCCTCGACGTCCGTCGCTGGTTTGACGATTAGGGTCGTGTAGGTAGGCTCCAGGGCCTCCGTCTCTAGACAGCCACCTGCCGCCTCCGCCCTTGTAGTCAGCAGCCCATCCAGGGCCTCCGTCTCTAGACAGCCGCCTCCGCCCTTGTAGTCAGCAGCCCTCCTGCGCTGTGCACAGGAGATGTCCCCTTGCCCTCGACGTCTGTCGCTGGCTTGTCTCCGGTCCCGGGCTGCTCTGCTCCTGCTGGTTCTGTTCTCCCCACCTCGATGTCCGACGATTCCCTCTTGGTTGAAGGCTGTGGACCGTCCGCGTGGTTCTCCCAGGCACTCCCGGCTCCCACAGGCACCGTCTCCTCTCCGTACGTAGCTGGCTGGATGTCATCGACTCCCCATGCCACTGCATCACCCACAGGTTTCTCCGCCATGGGCTGCTCTCCCCTGTGTTGAGCTTCTTTCAATAGTCCCAGCACAGCGGATACCAGGATTGGCATTGGAGTAGAGGGCTGCAGGCTTGTAGTAACAGTCTCCAGAAGGCTGAGCGCAGTGGATACCATGATTGCCGTTGGAGTAGAGGGCTGCAGGTTTGTAGTAACAGTCTTCAATAGGCTGAGCGCAGCGGATATCAGGACTGGATAGACTGCTGGAGTAGAGGGTTGCAGGCCCGTAGCAAGAGTTACAGCTGTCTGCTGTAGCTGGATGGTAGATTGACTGGCTTGCATGGGGGGGTAGCCCAGGCCGATTTCGGCCTGCTGTGAAGGAGACAAAGGAGACAAAGGAGAATTCTGCGAAGCGATGTCACTTTCTCGCTGTCTATATTCTGCTTCGTCCATCCACATTGAAAATACTTTTCTGTGGCGGTCACATCTGTCAAGTTTGTGCGTTTTAACTGACTTTTTCTTTCTCATTTTCTTCTCAGCTTCTTTTAGTAGTCGGTCTAAGTCAAGCAAATTTGTTATACTTAAAGAGCCTTGTTCTGGGAACCCCATCTGTTTCCACTCATCAAGGCAGTCTAATGCTTCTGGACCATATTTTGCAACCATCTCGCTCATGAGAGAAGACCATCTTTCTTTATCTTCTGTCACCGGCGTGCTCTTCTTATTCCCCATACTGGAATATAAATGCTTTACAATACATACACAGCAATCTAGTCTATGTAACACGGTATTCTTTGTGCTACAAACTTTACTTGGTGCAAACACGGTATCTTTATGTTTTATCTGAGAGTAACAAGATGTCTTTATGTTGTTTTTACAACAAGGTTCTTATGCTATTCCCAGTATAACAAGGTGTCTTTGTGTTTACAAACTTTACTTCTCTTTCTTTACTCGACTTAATGCAAACGCGGTGTCTTTATGTTTTCTTTATGTTGTTTCCAACAAGGTTAACAAGGTGTCTTTGCGTTTGCAAACTTGGCTTAATGCAAGGTCTCTTTTCTTTTCTTTACTTAGGCTAGGCTTGCTGCTGTATTTTGTGAATCAAACATACTTGACTATACAATAGCTAGAGATAGGTTTGGCAAAATATGGTCTTAGAATTTATAATTAGCTCTTCAATTGTCTGAAATTTGGAAGATTCTCACCGTTTTTCAGTGTAGCCACAGGGGTTTTTTTTTTTAATCCAGGCGTTGAACTCCATTGATGCAGCCATGACTCTTCTGTCCTTTTGGAGCGGTTCGTTGACGTCAGTTGTGGCTTGATCTTCCGGAGCTCAACGACACAGGATCCACACTTCTAGACACCAAATTGACGTGGCAGTTTTACACACTCTAAACGCGTGAGGAATCAAGAGGCTTGAAGGTCTGTCAGGAGGCAAGCAAGTTCTCTTTGTTGAAGTTTATTTAACATGCACACCAGTATACACGGATGCTCCAGCTCACAGGCCGGTCTCCAAGGCAAGCATAATCATACAACACAGAGGTACAGTTTATATCAGAGATAGACTCCACCTACAAGGTGGAGCAGAAGTGAATACAATCTCTTACTGATGTAAGGACCATTTGCACACACACACACACACACACACACACACACAGTAGAAAACTTAAAAAAATTACTAACTAAAAAGAAAAAAAAAGTACGTAATTTATTCTAATTGTTGTTATTGCAATTTACGAGCTGCGTTCGCTTCACGCGTTTGCGCGTCTTACTTGTTTTAAATCCTCAACAATGATGAAGAATCGTGCACTATAGCGTGACGCTCAATGACCTCTGAAACCATGGACCAATGAACCATGAAAATACAACACATTGAGCAGGGCACTGCAGGGAGTTGAACCCCGTTCCGGTAAACCAGAAGTACGACACTAGTGCCTTAGTTTTTGTGTTGTCTTTTACGGGAGAATAGTATAACACAAAAACAATATGAGTTTCTCAAGGTTAATTTTCCAGTTACGCCTGTGTTTTATCTATTACCCAAAATTCATAAAGGTTTGACAAACCCGCCAGGTAGACCCATCGTCTCAGGGAATAATTCACTATCAGAGCCATTAAGCCAATTCATTGATTTCTTCATCAAAGACACTGTCAAAGCACTGCCTTCATATGAAGCGGACACCAGAGATGTAATTAAATCATTAGATATAACTATCCCACATGGGGCCTACCTAGTAACTCTCGATGTTGAATATACCCCATGATGACGGCCTGGCGGCAATGTCTTATTTTTTAGGTACACGAGAAGACATTTCTTCTGACTGTTTAATTTAGCAAACTTTGTTTTGAAATCTAATTACTTTATGTTTGATAATAAGTTCTTTATACAAACCCAGGATACTGCTATGGGATCTGCATTTGCTCCCAATTATGCTAATCTGTTTATGGGTCATTGGGAATATCGCTTTATTCACAACAAGGCAGCTTCTCTACTCTTAAATAAAGTCATATATTGGAAAAGGTTTATAGATGACATCCTAATGATATTTACTGGTGAAGAAAATTAGTTATTGGTGTTCAAGGACTATATTAACGGTACACACCGTACTTTAAAATGTACAATGGAACACAGTAAAGACCAGATCGACTTCTTAGATTGCAAATTAAATGCATAACAGGTTCAGAGAGAGGGGTTACAAGACATCGACCATACATACGGCAGTACCTCATTAGTACCTCATCGCATGCAATTAAAAATATTATCCACAAACATTGGAACATATTGAGAGGCGATCCCAACTTTAAAAACATTTCAACAGTACCACCCAGGTTTTGTTTTAAGAGAGGCAGAAATATAAAGGATTTTGTTGTCACTAGCATGTACAAATCACTCAAGGCCACTGGGGCTAATTGGCCAAACACTGAACTATGTGGCAACCACCCTTGTGGTAGATGTACCCACTGCTCAAACACAAGTACCAAAAAGGTCTTCTATCATCCACAGACTGGTCAGGAACATAAAATGAAGGGCATCATTAATTGTAACACAACTCATGTTGTATAAATGTTAAAATGCCCGTGCGGGATGGTATATGTTGGTCAAACTAAACGCAATCTGAAAACAAGAACTGCACTCTGTCGAGTGCATACTTGCTTGTTGCACACTAGTAGGCCATAAATGGCCAACTAGTGCGCAAGCAGAGTGCGCAACTACTTTAGACCATTATAAACTGTCACTTTTGATGCGTTTGCACCGTCACTGCAAATTGTGCCTGATACGGCAGTGGTGCCAGATTACATACATGTATACACAGGAGCATTACCTTTAATCCTCACAACACTAAAACATATCGTCATTACGTCACCATCGAAAACCAATTACACTCTGGCATTGGGTCCTTTAATCCACATATTTCTTACGTCATCATTGAGAGCTAGTTATACATATACTATGTTATGTAATTTGTAAATTGATTAGCGGTATACTGTGGTTACTTTGCGCCAAAAACTGTCCAGGCCAACCCGCCACTTTTGATGCGTATGCAAATAAAACAGCAAATTGTGCCTGATTTGCTGGGACCAGATTACATACATGACCATATTTCTTACGTCATACATATACTATATATATGTAATTTGTAAGTTGATTAGTGGTATACTGTGGTTACTTTGCGCCAAAAACCGTCCCAGCCAACCCGCCACTTTTGATGCGTATGCAAATAAAACAGCAAATTGTGCCTGATTTGCTGGGACCAGATTACATACATGACCATATTTCTTACGTCATCATTGAGAGCTAGTCATACATATACTATATATATAATTTGTAAGTTGATTAGCGGTATACTGTGGTTACTTTGCGCAAAAAAACGTCCCAGGCAACCCGCCACTTTTGATGCGTATGCAAATAAAACAGCAAATTTGTGCCTGATTTGCTGGGACCAGATTACATAAATGACCATATTTCTTACGTCATCATTGAGAGCTAGTCATACATATACTATCATCATCATACTATCATACTATCATCATCATATCATCATACTATCATCATCATACTATAATCATATGTTACGGACCACGGCCCTTTTGATTATTTGTTATTTGCTTAAGTATAATTATTATTTATAGTGGCTATTAAATTAGGATAATAATTATAAGTTTGGTATTTGTTATTATGTTTTGGGGCATGTAACAAGTTGTATTTATTTTACTGCAGTACTCAAGTGAATTGACAGACATGGCTGTGAGTGACAGGTCTCTGATTGGACCTGCCCCCCTCTGGTCCTTATTGGTTCTCCCTGACAACACCAGTTTCCTGTTGGCTGGGCACTCTTCCTGTTGCTCTATAAAAGCTCAGTTGAACTTGACTTCACGAGGGGACGACAGCGCGTCAGCAGCAGAGAATCGATCCCTCTTGTCCCCTCTTGTTGCCTGCCTTATTATTTTTGTTTACTATTAGTTCTGGTTCCTTGCTGTAAGTGTTTGATTTGTTTGTTTAGTTCAGTATTGTTATAATAATCTTGATCATAGTATATTATGAGTCTGTAAAACCTGCTATCTATCCTTGTTTAAAAGCCCGGTTCCTACCTCCACCATGTAGGAGTGCCAGGTCTTTTCCTTTTGGTACTTTATTGTAATTTTGGTTAGTTAGGGTAGTTAGGGATTTAGAATTGTCTTTTGTTTAAATTCTGTTAGGGCCTTAGGTAGGGGTAAACTTTTGTTTTCTAGTTAGATTCGTTTTCTTAGAATAGCACCTGCACTCTGAAGCTAACTTATGGGAGAATTGTGAACCAGAATTGTATAAATTGTCTCTGCCACTGAAAGAAAAGGGCTGCTACAAATAAATTGAAGTTCTTTTCACCCTGTCTCCTCTCAAATTGTGTCATGTCCCTTCACCCTAGACGAAGGTCCATAACATAATTGGGGGCTCGTGAAAGCAAAAATTAGGACCATTGATTGATATTAATTCGGAAAAAAAAAAAAAAAGTTGAACTCCAGATTTTGCCCAAAAAAACTATTTGGTGGTTCTCTTTTCTTTTTTTTCTCAAGGTTACCCCTCGTAATTAGGTTTGCTTATATTCGTTATTGTAATTTGGCTTCTTTGGATTCTGATGTTTTTTGGGATATTTTGTAAATATTTCAATTATTTTTGCGGCCTAGTTTGGCCTTTTCGTTCGTTTCGTAGTGTTTTTTTTTGTTTAAAGGCGGCGCGAGTAGAGGAATTCGTTCGGTTAGTTATTCATTCTCGGTCTGGTGAGTAGTCAAACATTTTCTGTCGTTCTGTAGTTTGGCAGTTTTACTAGTGTAGGGTTTAGAATCAAATGTCTTCTGGTAGAAAAGGAACAAGTAGTAGTTTATCTGTTGACATAGGCGAGGCGACACACACAGCTCTTGTTTCTCCCACCCCGACAAATTTAGATAGTTTAACGAAAGTAGAATTGAGCCTGGTTGCCAAAGCCTTTAATATCCAGGTTCCAGCCGGTAGTAACAAAGCCGAGCTAAAGAGGAGTGTTGAGGTAAAACTCACCCGGAAAGCGCTCATGCAGAGCGGGCAGCAGCAGCAGCATGTTAGTACATCAGAACAGCCGAGCGAGGGTGCGGCCTCGCACGCCTCAGCATCGTCTGACCAGGGAGACGGGGGGGAAGCCTCCGCTCTCCAGAGTCCAACGGAAAATGACGCCGCTGCTGGGGGAGTCCTCGACACCCGAGGTCTCGAGCTCACGATCCGTCTGAGACAGCTGGAGCTTGACATGAAGGTTAGGGAGGTAGAAGCCCTTCACTTGCGCATCAGGGCAGCGGAGCTCGAGAGGGAACCGCTCCCCCAGAAATCTGTGTTGTTTGACAAATGGTGCACGGCTACTAAAGCAGTCACTGCTCACCAGATCCGTGAATTGATTTTGTTGGAGGAATTTAAATCCTGTCTAAATGAGCGCATTGTAGTCTACTTAAACGAGCAGAAAGTGGACAGTTTGGATAAAGCGGCGGTGTGCGCCGACGAGTTTGTTTTGACACATCGATCTGTATTTTCGTCTCCCTCTGCGCGCCGTGACCCTGCGGCGGGCAGATCGGGGAAAAAACAAAATTTTGTGAAATACCCACAAACGTTGGATGTTAAGTCGGTCTCGTCGGAGACTCGTGATTGTTTTTATTGCCATGAGAAGGGTCATCTCATTTCTTTGTGCCCTGCTCTGCAGCGCAAAGAGAATCAGAATACAAAAAATCCAAAATCAGTGGGGTGTATTCAGACTTGTTATCCACCGTTCTCCCCTGTCACAGTGGGGGCTGTTTCGAGGGAAACGGTGGAGCATTTTGGTCCATTCTTGCTGAAAGGGTTTGTCTCTCTGTCGGGCCAGGATATCGATAAGGTGCCAATCATCATCCTACGTGACACTGGAGCCTCACAATCGCTCATCTTGTGTGATGTATTGCCTTTTTCAGAGAAGTCTTTCTGTGGTTCTGATGCCCTTGTGTTAGGAGTAGAAATGAGTTCGTCGCGCGCTCCGTTGCATAGAGTGTTTTTGTGTTCACCTCTGGTCTCTGGTTTTGTGCAGGTGGGTACCCGTGAGTCTTTACCAGTGGGTGGCGTGGCGCTGATTCTCGGCAATGATCTGGCGGGCGGAAAAGTGTTTCCCATGCCTGAGATTGTCGACAATCCTGTGGTCTGTTTGGATCAGTCGGTGAGTATTGGCGACACGGTTTTGTCCCCTGCGTGCGCTGTGACCCGAGCGCAGGCGAGGAGGGGCCGTGATGAGTCTGTCTTGTGTGACACATTCATGTGCTTAGATCAGCCAGTGATTCGTTCTGCCGTTAAGCCTAGACAGAAGGATGATACTGTACTGCATGTTTCGACTGATTTTGTGTTTGATGTGGATAAAGAGGCTTTCGTTTCGGCGCAGCAAAATGATCCATCTCTCACTGTTTGCTGGGGGGCCGCTCGAGCGCAGGAGGCGCTGGGTGTGTACAGTGTTGTGGATGGCATTTTGACGCGTACTTGGTTTCCACCTACCGTCGGCAATCTCGGGTGGAATTCAGTGCAGCAGGTTGTTGTTCCACAACCTTTTCGTTCTCAAATCTTGAGTCTCGCTCATGACAATTTGGCTGGTCATTTGGGCATACGCAAAATGTACTCTCGCATCCTGCGCTATTTTTATTGGCCAGGATTAAAGTCTGATGTGGCTAAATTCTGCCGTTCGTGTCATGTTTGCCAAATCATGGGCAAACCGAACCAAACTATTCCTCCCGCTCCGTTAGTGCCTATCCCGGTTATGGGAGAACCGTTTGAACACATTATCATTGATTGCGTTGGCCCACTTCCCAAAACGAAGTCGGGTTATCAATACTTGCTCACTTTGATGTGCGCTGCCACTCGCTTCCCCGAGGCGATTCCGCTGCGTACATTAAAGGCCAAAGAAGTAATTAAGGCATTAATTAACTTTTTCTCTATCTTCGGTTTACCGGTTTCTCTACAGTCGGACAAAGGTACTAATTTTGTTTCGAAGCTTTTTGCTCAGGTTATGTCGACTTTGTCCATCAAACACAGACAGTCCAGTGCGTATCATCCTGAGAGTCAGGGCGCCCTAGAGCGTTTCCATCAGACGCTCAAGTCAATGATGAAAAAGTACTGTACTGAGACGGGCAAAACGTGGGATGAAGGCTTGCCTTTTCTGCTTTTAGCAGCAAGGGAAAGTGTTCAAGAATCACTTGGTTTTAGCCCCTCTGAGCTTGTGTTCGGGCACAGCGTACGTGGGCCTCTCCGTGTTTTCCGTGATCACATACTGACCAAATCTACTGTCCCGGCCTCAAATGTGTTGGACTATGTGTCTAATTTCAGGGAGCGCCTGCACAAGATCTGTGATTTTGCGCGCAGCGCACTGTCTGAGACACAGGGGAGGATGAAAAAACGCTTTGACCGCAAGGCGGTTAAACGTGACTTTCAAGTGGGTGACAGGGTGTTAATTTTACTTCCTTTGCTTACTTCCTCTCTCCATGCTAAGTTCAGTGGGCCCTACGTCATCGAGAAAAAACTGAGTGACACTGATTACGTGGTCAGTACGCCAGATCGTCGGAGAAAAACCCGTGTGTGTCATATTAACATGCTTAAACCTTACGTGACTCGTTCTGACAGGGGTGCAACGCTTCCAGCCGCGCCAGTCCCTGTAGTTTCGTGTGTACCGGTGGTGCCTTCTCTTTATTCCCCAGAGAGTGATGGCCTGCAGTCTAGGGGCTCTGGGGGCTCCACACTGCAAAATTCTGAGTTTCTGAAAAATCTGTCTTATCATTTGCAGCACTTGGATCCTGTGGCTCGGGTGGACATGGTGAACTTGATTGAAAATAATTTGGCTTTGTTTTCAGACACGCCTACGTGCACTACTGTCCTGTCTCATGACGTGGAGGTGGGTGATAGTCCTCCTATTAAGCAGCACGCTTACAGGGTGAATCCCACTAAGCGTGCATTGATTAAGAAGGAGGTGGACTATCTGTTGGAGCATGGTCTTGCTGTTCCTAGTTGTAGTGCGTAGAGTTCACCTTGTATACTCGTGCCAAAGGCTGATGGCAGTCAACGCTTTTGTACTGATTTTAGAAAAGTGAATAATGTCACTACTCCAGATTCGTTTCCTTTACCTTTGATGTTGGACTGTGTCGATCGCGTTGGTGCTGCTAAATTCGTTACAAAACTCGATTTGCTTAAAGGTTACTGGCAGGTCCCTTTAACTGCTCGTGCGTCTGATATCTCTGCGTTTGTGACACCCGATGGCCTTTATCAGTATACTGTTATGCCATTTGGGCTTCGGAATGCTCCCGCTACGTCTCAACGGATGATGCGTGTTGTGTTGGCGGGCGTGGCTAATGTTGAATCATATCTCGATGATTTAGTAGCGTATAATGATACATGGTCTGATCACGTGCACACACTCGGGTTGATCTTCGAACGGTTGGCCGCGGCCAATTTAACCGTTAATCTGTCAAAATGTGATTTCGGTCGGGCCACTGTGACGTACCTGGGGAGAGAAGTGGGTCAAGGTAAAGTTCGTGCTCTTGACGCCAAGGTCAAGGCTATTATTGATTACCCTGTGCCTACGTCTCGTCGTAGTCTCCGTCGTTTTCTCGGTATGTCCAGCTACTATCGTGCATTCTGCAAAAATTTTGCGGATGTAGTTGCTCCTTTAACCAGTTTGACTTGGTCATTACTGGTACAGGATTTCAATTTACAAATTTGTCACAAGAAAGGAGCTGATAATGTCTTGGCAGATGCTCTTTCTTGTGTTTACTTCCCGGAGTGACGCAACTTCCTCTTTTGGGGGAGGAAGTTCTGTTTTGTGGGGGGGGTGTTACGGACCACGGTCCTTTTGATTATTTGTTATTTGCTTAAGTATAATTATTATTTATAGTGGCTATTAAATTAGGATAATAATTATAAGTTTGGTATTTGTTATTATGTTTTGGGGCATGTAACAAGTTGTATTTCTTTTACTGCAGTACTCAAGTGAATTGACAGACATGGCTGTGAGTGACAGGTCTCTGATTGGACCTGCCCCCCTCTGGTCCTTATTGGTTCTCCCTGACAACACCAGTTTCCTGTTGGCTGGGCACTCTTCCTGTTGCTCTATAAAAGCTCAGTTGAACTTGACTTCACGAGGGGACGACAGCGCGTCAGCAGCAGAGAATCGATCCCTCTTGTCCCCTCTTGTTGCCTGCCTTATTATTTTTGTTTACTATTAGTTCTGGTTCCTTGCTGTAAGTGTTTGATTTGTTTGTTTAGTTCAGTATTGTTATAATAATCTTGATCATAGTATATTATGAGTCTGTAAAACCTGCTATCTATCCTTGTTTAAAAGCCCGGTTCCTACCTCCACCATGTAGGAGTGCCAGGTCTTTTCCTTTTGGTACTTTATTGTAATTTTGGTTAGTTAGGGTAGTTAGGGATTTAGAATTGTCTTTTGTTTAAATTCTGTTAGGGCCTTAGGTAGGGGTAAACTTTTGTTTTCTAGTTAGATTCGTTTTCTTAGAATAGCACCTGCACTCTGAAGCTAACTTATGAGAGAATTGTGAACCAGAATTGTATAAATTGTCTCTGCCACTGAAAGAAAAGGGCTGCTACAAATAAATTGAAGTTCTTTTCACCCTGTCTCCTCTCAAATTGTGTCATGTCCCTTCACCCTAGACGAAGGTCCATAACATCATACTATCATCATCATCATCATACTATCATCATCATACTATAATTCTAACAATGAATGAATGAATGTCAGAAACACCGGCGTATCTCCTCATTGCCTGCACCAATCGCTCCCACTTTTCACACAGGCATTTACCATAATAATATGGAGGTCTTAACGAAGCCCTTTTTTCAATAAGATTAATAATGAATTTATTAGTGAATAAAAACCCGTTTATTTGTCCGTGGTCTATCTCCGACCGAGCCACACTATTAGCACACATCTCTCCATGCCAAAAAAAAATTGCACGCTCCCAGAATCCAGCTAAGCTACATTTTACCGACGCAACTGTCATATTTACTGTACAGATATTGTTTTTACATCACCACACGATCCCACGGGCAAAGTTGCTGTGACGTCATAATCGTCACACTTCTCCACCAGCACAGAGGCACCTACCCTTTTTCACACCGCCCCCAGGCAGGCATCTGACCACACGGGGAAAACAACTCAGACGACAGACGCATACTACAGCTATTCCCAGGGCTCGACAGTGCGACTAGGTACTCGCATTTGCGACTAAAAATATCACCGTGCGAGTTGTAAAATTAGATTTGTAGCACAGGTGCGACTACAGGATTTGACCATTCAATCGTGATAAAGACTCTGTCTACAGCAAGTGCACATTCTATTGTCGCGGTTCTATACCTAAATTTATATTTCTGAACGGCGGTGTCGTTCGCCAAAAAGAGCAGAGCTACAAGCTAACAACGTGTCGAGGCTCAATGCGGTGTTCATTTGAAGATCTGTCCCTTTGCTCCCACCGCACCGCCCCTCCCTGTGTTGCTGCTCATCTATCTATCTATCTATCCATCCATCCATCTGCATACCAAACTAATAGTCTATCAGTATAAAAACAAATTGATTATATAGATTATATAAAAAATATGATATCCAGATTAATATCAATATTGTGATAATTTCTGAAAAGATATTGTGATGTAATATTTTGTCATATTGCCTGCCCCTACCTCATATCACTTTATTAAAGGAAAATCACACCTGTGTGAAGTGAGGGGCACTCTTATCATCATACATCATGATTTAATTTACGTCATATTTAGGAGAATTTTGACCTAATTTCGTTATCGCTTGGACATCCAGCAACATATCCATATCCACTTTGTGCCCAACCCAACTTCCCAAGACCATCTGTAAACAATTCCCCACACTGAACATAATTTGCTGTTCATATATTCAGAACGGGTAAGGACTAGTTCACTAGGAAAGACCAAACATCAGACATGGGAACCCTTTAAGATGGTTTATTGAACAGGGTGGAGAATGGTCATTGCTGTCACGAATGCCATTGCATGGAGTAAGAAAGCGGGGTATGGTTGTACAACATAAACATCCATTGCATACAACATGGTGGGCCAGCATGGTCGTCTATGAGTGCGCTCTGGCATGCGAAGCATGGGAGCGCAGTATATACGGCCATGCATGGCAGCAAGGTCGTCCATGGGTGCGTATGGTGCGAGGCACAGAAATACGCACGAACATGAACGGCCAGGCTTGGAATACGTAGTGGAGCAGCATACGTAGTGAAGCAGCATGGTCGTCTATGAGTGCTCCTCATGCGAAGCATGGGGAGCGTAGTATAAACGGCCAAGGCTTGGAATACTTAGTGAGGCAGCATGGTCGTCCATGGGTGCATAGAGTGCGAAGCACAGATTACGCACGACATGAACGGCCAAGGCTTGGAATACGTAGTGAAGCAGCATGATCGTCTATGAGTGCGCTCTGACATGCGAGCATGGGACGCGCAGTATAAACGACCAGGCATGGAATACATAGGGAAGCAGCAAGGTCGTCCATGGGTGCGTGTAGTGCGAGGCACAGAATTACGCACGACATGAACGGCCAAGGCTTAGATGAATACATAGTGGGACCCGAGGTTCGAGGGGGCGGACCCGGATACTTTGGCTTAGGGGTCGAGGCGTGGGCCTGAGTGATATAGTAGAAACCCCTTTCTGGAACCTGCGAGTATGGAGAAGGGAGGGAGGGTGGGTTACAAGAAACTGGCACAGGGCACTTTTTGACGGTTGAGTTTAAGTACCCACGGTAATGGGCGACGTAGGAGTGGCCAGGCTAGTTGGAAGTGGGTGAGTGGTGGCATGGTTGGCAAGGGCGGAGTATTGGTTGGCAAGGGAGGAGATGGCAGGCAGGTGGGTTGTCTTCTGCTTGGCCAAACCTCCCGAACCTTAGTTGTTCCAACTCCATTTCACTAGGAAAGACCAAACATCAGACATGGGAACCCTTTAAGATGGTTTATTGAACAGGGTGGAGAATGGTCATTGCTGTCACGAATGCCATTGCATGGAGTAAGAAAGCGGGGTATGGTTGTACAACATAAACATCCATTGCATACAACATGGTGGGCCAGCATGGTCGTCTATGAGTGCGCTCTGGCATGCGAAGCATGGGAGCGCAGTATATACGGCCATGCATGGCAGCAAGGTCGTCCATGGGTGCGTATGGTGCGAGGCACAGAAATACGCACGAACATGAACGGCCAGGCTTGGAATACGTAGTGGAGCAGCATACGTAGTGAAGCAGCATGGTCGTCTATGAGTGCTCCTCATGCGAAGCATGGGGAGCGTAGTATAAACGGCCAAGGCTTGGAATACTTAGTGAGGCAGCATGGTCGTCCATGGGTGCATAGAGTGCGAAGCACAGATTACGCACGACATGAACGGCCAAGGCTTGGAATACGTAGTGAAGCAGCATGATCGTCTATGAGTGCGCTCTGACATGCGAGCATGGGACGCGCAGTATAAACGACCAGGCATGGAATACATAGGGAAGCAGCAAGGTCGTCCATGGGTGCGTGTAGTGCGAGGCACAGAATTACGCACGACATGAACGGCCAAGGCTTAGATGAATACATAGTGGGACCCGAGGTTCGAGGGGGCGGACCCGGATACTTTGGCTTAGGGGTCGAGGCGTGGGCCTGAGTGATATAGTAGAAACCCCAAAAGTATCGTTCTAAAGTTACCAGACCCTGGAACGGTGGGCGTCGTGGAGGGCGCGTTGGAGCAGACGTAGCTGTGATGAGCCTGGGAAGACCTTCGGGCCGAGAGTCTGGGTTATGTGGTCGGGAACTCCCTTGTTGGAGCTGTGGCGCGGCTCCAGTTCTGGAGGGGTAGCCGAAGGAGTGTTCCGAGGAGAGTCCTGGTCGGCGGGGACCAGGTGGAGGTAGAAATGGAACCAGGAGCGGATGGCGACTGGACCGCTGTTGTTACGAACCCGATGGCGTGCGTGCTGGGCGTGTCGGGTGAGTGAGTGGTTAAAAGGGGCTCATTGGGCTGAGGGAGGTGTTGGAGATGCGGGAACCCAAAGAAAGCGAACAGTGAACTTGGCTTCGAGCGTGGCATTGGTGAGGGGCCTGAATAGCCGGTGCGGAGGATGGAGCTGGTGTGGGTTAGGGTGTGGGGGGTTGGTGTTGGGGAGAAAGGTGTTTTGCCTGTTTGTCAGTGCAGATGGGGCGGGAGTGGGAGCCGCCACAGAAGGTGCATATGTGGAGCAATTTGCATGACGACAGTTCGCAGCCTCCCTCGTTGAAATTGTTGCATAGCATTTGTTTGCCGACAAACACCAGCGGGCGGCCGCGCCTGTCTTTGGCCTTGGAGGAGGTGGGGAAGACCTTGCTGGAGGTGGTGACGCTCAGTAGGGGGGGGGGGACGTAGCTGGTTTGGTGTGCGGCGTGGGGGCGGGGCTCTGGAGCTCTGAAGGTGCAGTGGGTGGTGGGATGAGTGGGGCAGTTGCAGAGACTGCATGATTCAGAGGTTTTACCGGCAAAAATCCTGCAGTATAACTCCAGCTCGAGGGAGCCCCAGTAGGTGGTGGTGTTGAAGTGTTGTAGTCTGGAGGCGGCCCTGGCGGAGAATTGACGGTGATACTCGTAGAACAAGCTGCCTCCGAACCGTGTGCAAAGGTCCATGCAGATGTAAAGATGATCGTCCAGTTCTTGGCGGCGGGAGGGGAATGAGGTGCATAGAATGTCTCTGTATATTGAAAATGCTAGTACAAACTCTGTGGGTGTGAGGACGGCGGAAGTGGATGGGGAGAGATCTCGGAGGGTGATGGCGATTCCTCCGAGATCTACTGACCGGTGTTGGGCTGTGCTGGCGGAGGGGCGTATGAGGGATGAGAGGTCGATGTCCGTACCTTGTAAGATCTGTGAACGGAGGTGTGAGGGGACCATGGGGGCGTTGAGAGCGATGGCGGATGGCGGGATGGGTGCTGGCGTTGCTGTGAAGAGGGAGAAGGAGGGGGGGGGGCGGTGGGGAACGCTGGGTGGGGGGGGAGAGAAGACACATTGGTGTGTGGGGCGCTAGGTGCTGCTGGGGGAAAACCTGGGATGGCTGGGGGGAAACCTAGGGGGGATGGGGCTTGATAATTGTACTGAAAGGGGGGGTGGAGGTGGGGTGCTGCTGCCTGCTGGAAATGGGGGGGAGGAACGGGTTGGGCATGGGGGAAAGAACCAGGAGGATATAGTGATGGGGAGGTGTGAGGTAGGTGGAAAACGCTGGCCGTGTGGGGGGTGGAGAGAGCTGAGGTGGCTGGAGCTCCTTCAGGGGGGGGGGGGGGTGGAGAGGGTGGATGTCTGGTGAAACCGGCTGCCTCTGGAAGGTCACGGTGGCTGCGGGATGTTGTGTGGCGGCCTTCCTTGTCCCGCGACGTGGCGGAGCTGCCTGCCGCGCAACAACGCCGCCTCTCGGCCGAGCAGGCGCCTGTTGGTCTTTTCCTGGGCGCGTGACGTCGTGTCGGCGCGACGGACCTGCGACGGCTGGTGGTGTTGTTGTGGTGCTGTTGCTGTTGCTGCGTTGGCCGGTGCGGGTGGTGGTGAGGAGGTTGAAGAGGCTTTGTTTCCTGGCGGTTCTGGTGAATGGTATCCCTTTGGCGGTGAGTGCACGCTGGAGACCGACGACGGTCCAATCCGACATTAGCGTCGGCGCCGAGTCATTCGTGCCGTGCGAGGAGGCGCCGCGGCGGTTTTGCTGGAGAGCTGGGGAGGGAGATGGATCCCCGCGAAACTCCCGGGGTGTCCGGTTGAGATTGGACGCGGCGGGACGAGGAGGTGCCACGGCTGCTGACCTGGACCCGTGCTGGCTCGGTGGCGTGTCGGGCACGGCATTTGGATCGGCGACATCCTGGTGAGTACCGAGAAAAATGTCGTCGTTCTCCTCGGCGTGAGCAAGAAGCAACATGTTGAGATCAGGCACCGCGAGTCCTTGGTCTGACATGTTTGGTTGCTGGTGGTTAGCTGGCTAGGTGGCTAGGTGGCAGAGGAAAATACACGATTTTGTCTCTGGTAACGTGTGGGTGTGCGTGTTTACAAGAAACTGGCACAGGGCACTTTTTGACGGTTGAGTTTAAGTACCCACGGTAATGGGCGACGTAGGAGTGGCCAGGCTAGTTGGAAGTGGGTGAGTGGTGGCATGGTTGGCAAGGGCGGAGTATTGGTTGGCAAGGGAGGAGATGGCAGGCAGGTGGGTTGTCTTCTGCTTGGCCAAACCTCCCGAACCTTAGTTGTTCCAACTCCATTATATATAATTTGTAAGTTGATTAGCGGTATACTGTGGTTACTTTGCGCCAAAAACCGTCCCAGCCAACCCGCCACTTTTGATGCGTATGCAAATAAAACAGCTAATTTGTGCCGGATTTGCTGGGACAAGATTACATAAATGACCATATTTCTTACGTCATCATTGAGAGCTAGTCATACATATACACACCATGTACTCTGGTCCCAGCAAATCAGGCACAATTTGCTATTTTATTTCACAGATTATATATATATTATATGTATGACTGGCTCTCAATGATGACGTAAGAAATATGGTCATTTATGTAATCTGGTCCCAGCAAATCAGGCACAAATTTGCTGTTTTATTTGCATACGCATCAAAAGTGGTGGGTTGGCTGGGACGGTGCATACGGACCGGGCGAAATTATTACTTGCGCAAGTAATAAGAAAAGCTGAACATAAAGCTGCTATCCGAAATGGGAACATGGACTACGCTATTGCCCGTCATTACAAAGAAAGGGGACATGGGTCAGCAGCCACACTCAAATTTATTGGAATAGAGAAGGTTGACCTGCCACCTAGAGGTGGTAACATGGTAAAACTGCTCTTACAGAAAGAGGCACACTGGATCTTTACTCTAAACACAATGGAACCCAATGGTTTAAATGAGAGCTTAGACCTCAGCCCATTTTTATAAACCTGGTCATAAATGTGTAATTACTACTCTGCCCTATTTATTAATCCTTTATTATTGATGTGGTTGCCCTAATTTTGATGATTTGACCTGAACTACTCCATATTTTTCCCTATAGGATGAGGCCCATGATATTTTATCTGTTTTAAATCTTTATATTGTGTATTGGCACTGTTGTGGTGGGGTTTTTGTTTTTTATACATCTGCTATATATATTTATTGTCATTTTTATATATGGAAAGAGATGTATTTATTTTTTATCTGTTTGTTCATGTGTCTAGTCTGCCCCTCCCATATATGAATATTTATTGAATCATTGATGCCACACCCGGGGGGGGGGGGTTGTATAATGACTGTCCCTATATATACTTGACACATTCACACCTCTGTATAGCACCTGACGAAGCTCACGGCGAAACGCGTCGTGCTAATAAATAAGTTTGATGCAGTAAGTTGTCCGTCTCTGTTCCCTGGAGTGTGCAGTCCCTTCTTGCACCTCCTACGGGTAGTGATTGGCCAATGAAGCTTTTATGAACCTCTGAACCACTTGAACCAATTGGTTCAAAAATGTGTTAAGCTTTGAAGCTTCAGTGATTAGTGACATCTGCTGGCGAAATGCTAGACTGCATTTAATTTAGGCAGCAGAGACAGTGAAACACTTACTACAGGACACAGCAAAACTTTAGTAAATAAACCTACAGTATATTATCAGATTAGAATTTTGTTGTGAAATCTTAGAAGGAATGTACTCTACAAATAAAGACTTGAAGTTGATTCATTTGTGTATTCAACTATTTGGGTAACATGTGAGCTTTATCCTCTAATTCATGGGCCTGGATTGAGTGTGTCTAAATGCCTAAACTGTAATTAACCATTGAAATAAAATAAAAGAAACAAACATAAACACACAATAGTGTTTTGTATGGAGCAGTGACATGGGAAATATTTGACGCATCTAATGTATTGCTTATGGCCAATTAATACATTCATCTCAGATTTAATTTAATACTTTGTATTGCACAGATGCAATCGCAATGTTGATTAAACGTATTGATTAAATAACGTTTAGTTACAAATATAGATCTGCCACTTTCGTCTACTGCATTGCATCAAAATAACTGCAGCACCCCACCCCAGGTTTGAACTCTCAACCCTCCTCTTACAAGTCCAGCACGCAACGAACAAGCCACGGAAGTAATATACTGATAGGGTTTCCCTGTAGGTGTTATGTGTTATCATGGTTGAGCAAGCCGATCCGTGGCAACTCAAAGTATTGAACCAGTTCGAGGAAATGAACCAGTTACTGCTTCGGACGTCATTGGTCACGTGACTTTTTCCTTACTGAAGCAAGCTTCGAAGCAGTGGTTCATATGCAAATGAAGGTGGGGTTTGAAGCTTGTGTGGAGCTTCAGTATCAGACGCCCATCACTACCTGCGGGTCTTTTTGGCCCTTTTTTGTCTCATATGTTAATACTACTTTGTGAAACCGTGTTCTAGTAGATGAGTGTTTACTGTCGTCGGTTTGTGAACGTCGGGGCCCGGGTTCTCCTCCCCATCGACTGAGAATGTTTGTTTTTGCATCTAGTTCGAGGTCCATTATTCATTCAGTATCTGAGCCACGGACCACCATTTGAGAGGCCATTTAGCCTCAAATACTGAATGAATAATGGACCTCGACTAGATGCAAAAACAATTGTGTTTGTTAAGAAAGAAACATTCTCAGTCCTCGACGGGGAGGCGCACCCGGGCCCCGATATCCACACATCGCCGACAGTAACCACTCACCTACTGGAACATGGTTTAAAAGAGTACTACTAACATAATATATATAAACATCATAACAAGTAACGTCAAAAACAACAACGTTAAGTATTAAATAACATTTCATTGTTTACCTGCTGCCTGCAGACGAGACGACGGACACGACGCGTGACGTGGCATTCTCAAACAAACACTGACCAAACCTGCCTCAACGCGTCTGCGCCCTATTTGAGGGGGGCGTCACTTCCTTCCGGTGAGAGGCCACACCCGCGAGTTTTTCGCGCGAGAACTTGTAGTCATATTGTAGTCCTCCTACGTTACATCCGGGTCCCGTCCGATTCTAGTTCTCATTGTAAATACTAAATAGCTAGCTTATTTTTCAGAAAGGAAGCCATTGAGGGTTAAAATGGGTCTTAATGCTTCCAACTCGAGTATGAACCCCCAGCAACTGACGGGTAGGTACTGCAGGGGATCCCCGGACCCCAGCAACCGACAGGTAGGTACTGGGGGTCCCCTGCAGACCCCAGCAACCGACAGGTAGGTACTGCAAGGGGTCCCCGGACCCCCCAGTCTGAGACCCACTTAGCTCTGGTCCATATAGCTCTAATGCGTTGCATTTAGACATTAGAGCTAAGACTCACTGTGCTATTGTAGGCTATAGGCCTATTGTTATTATAGGTCAGTCCGTAAACACTGAAGTGGTGCTTTGCATGAAAGTAAGGATAGCACTCAATTAATTGATTCACAATACACTTTTAATTATATTACATGAAGCAGACATCCCTGTGATTAAACCTTTAGCATTACACTGCAACCACACTGTGGTTAATAATAAGTTTTTATTCACAATGGAATGTTATTGTACTCCTAATATATCATGGAGGTGTATAGTGCCTTTACTGTTCCTATAATATAATTATGTAAATAACATGACATCAGCTTGTGACTGCAACTTGTTCCTGTTCGCAGATGACTCAGCACTGCTGGTCTCGGACAGGAACAAACTGCATGTGGAAAAGACCCTCAGCTCTGAACTCGGTAGAATCTGCATCTGGCTCGCTGATAACAAACTATCCTTACACCTGGGAAAAACTGAATCCATTCTCTTCGGATCAAATAGTAATCTCAGCAAGGCAGATGGCTTCTTGGTTAGAGTGGGTGACAATATTATCACACGAAAAGATGAAATTACCTACCTACAGTAGGTTCCATCCTGGAGGCCAATCTTTCCGGTGATAAAATGGCCACCAACATAATCAAAAAAGTCAATCAAAGAACAAGATTCCTTTACAGGATATCCTCACTGGTCAACAAAACACCTTGAAGACCTTAACAGAAGCCCCCCCCCCCCCACCCCCCCCCCTTTTCCCCTCACTGTATATGTATCTTTTCCCTTTTTGCTTCCTATATGATGAATTCCTGTTCTGTTCTTTAACTATATAGAAGTGTCTATTTGTATGTCTCTAAATGTTTTGATGAATTGAACAAGGTGGACCCTGTTGTAAACAAGTGTAATGCTTAATTGGGTCGTCCACTCACAGTTAACTCATCGATTGCGCAAAACGCTCTAAAGCGTTTTATTAATCTCGAGCGCCGTCTGCGCATCACGCTCTAAAGCGTTTTATTGGTGTTTTTACTGTATACTGTACATCAACTTCTCTGACGCCCGGACAACACATAATGTAACACTGATCATCTCCAGAAAGATCCGCTGTGAGATCCGGGAGTTTAAAGCCCCCCACCTCCTGAAAAGAGGCCTGGTCTAACCACATTCCAGGCATGCCGTATCCATTATGACGTACTGGGGAGGCGGCATCGCCGTCCTGCACACGGCATAGACCAACGCAGATCAGGGGATCTAAAATGGAGCTACCCATTTTCTAGTGTGTGTGAAATTTGTGAATACACTCGATTACCCTTCCCCTCCTGTTTCTACATGGTTTCTCCCGAGGCATCTCTCCATCGCATTACAGTTTCTCCCCCCCCCCCACTCATTCACACAGATCCACTCGACACAGCCCTCTCTAATTCTTTCCAACGACAACTCACCGGTCTGCCGCCTCATTCTCGGAAATATAAACCCGTATATAAACCAAGAATAATCTCCAACGGTCGATCGCCATTTCACGCACACGGACAGGTATACGCGAAACGAATGACGTATTCTCGAAGGACCGCCATAGGAGAAGCAGTATACATCTGACCAACTGTCTTTTTTTCGCCGTCGCGTCAGCCATGTTTGGACAAAGAAGCAGTATACTAGGCTAGCAGATATCACACCGTGGAACCCCCCCCACACTGCGAGTTGCGATCGATCGTTTTGCAGTTTGCAATGCTACTCTCATTCTCGGAAAAAAGATTCTCGGCAGTTGATCACCATAATCGCCATAGCGCCTTCGCCAGCCAATTGCAGTGATAAGGCGTCTGGGACGTAATCGACCCGTTTGTAATGGATAACTAATACAATCCTAAGCTGCGGAAGCCATCGTGTTGTCTGTCATTTTGTCGAAATCACAGCCAGCCGGGCTACGCTTATCGCTCCTGTGGTTCATGTCCAGACATGTCGTGGAACCCCCCCCCCCCACTGCGAGTTGAGTCGCTCCTGTGGTTCATGTCCAGACATGTCAACCTCTCAAGTCACTGTTATGCTATCAAACGATCTGTTGATTTTGTTTACTGAGACAATGATCACATATGTGCATAGAATCATCATCATCATGACGTTATCATGACAGGCAGATATAAACATAAATAAATTATCATATACATACTACACACTGAATGAAAGCCCTAAATGTCTAATTTTAGGAGGAAAACAAATAAAATACACATATCCCATATACTGTTTGTCAATACTAGACTATTGAATCCATTTCATTTATAAAATTCTCTTTTTCAGAGAGAACTTTAGCCCATTCTGACCTGAGATCAGATTCATACGAGGTTTCCACTGGACACACACTGGTCTGATTAGAGAAAGCATGGACCTATAGAACTATTATTCACAAAATAAGGCATATAGCGACATGTACATACTATATACCGTATGAAACAGAAGACTCTCTGCTTTCATAAGAAAAAAACTAATACTGTAATAATAATAAAAATCACACCCATGTGAAGTGAGCAGTGCAATGTTGTGAAGTGAGCAGTGCAACATTGCACTGCTCACTTCACAGGGGTGTGATTTTCATTATTATTACAGTAGAAGTATTTTTCTTATGAAAGCAGAGAGTCTTCTGTTTCATACGGTATATAGTATGTATAGGCCTTATTTTGTGAATATTTAGTTGTCAGTTCCTTGTCTTGTCTAAAATACTCTGAGGATTTCAGAAAATGCATGGACCTGAAGAACCATTATTCACAAAATAAGGCCTATAGCGACATGTACATACTATATACCGTATGAAACAGAAGACTCTCTGCTTTCATAAGAAAAATACTTCTACTGTAATAATAATAAAAATCACACCCATGTGAAGTGAGCAGTGCAATGTTGTGCAACATTGCACTGCTCACTTCACAGGGGTGTGATTTGTATTATTATTACAGTAGAAGTATTTTTCTTATGAAAGCAGAGAGTCTTCTGTTTCATACGGTATATAGTATGTACATGTCGCTATAGGCCTTATTTTGTGAATAATGGTTCTTCAGGTCCATGCATTTTCTGAAATCCTCTCTGGTGGGCGCAAGCTGCATTCAACAGCCAATTACTGACAAACTATACATGGGACCATGTGTATTTGTTTTCCTCCTAAAAGTAGACATTCAGGGCTTTCATTCAGTGTGTAGTATGTATATGATATTATTTGTGTTCATTTTTATATCTGTCTGTCAATGTCTGTCAACTTCAACCTTCCATATCTCTGCTGTTTTTTCAAAAGAGCAGCGTGCAGTGAAAAGCAGGTTTTAGAAAAAGGTCAATATCTCCAGAATGGAAGATGGTAGAATCATATATTTTTTTTTAAATTGAAGTGGACTAGTTTGGCTTCCTTTTGATTTATGCAATGTGCGATGTGCTATAAGAGGCCCCTCGCTGTGGGCCCCTAAAAAGTTAAAAAGTCCAATGTTAATCGCTTAGCAGAAGCAATCCTGAGTAGAATTTCAAAAGTTAGCAATCAATGTGTTAACCATGATAGATTCATCCAAAAGACCCTTTTTCTGTTGACTTTCTGTTCCTTCTAATACGTGAGGGGGCCATGCTTTGTCATTTACTGTTTTCATTTATTTTTAATAATTATTTTGGAAAAGAACCTCCTGCTGCCCAGCTTCTAATCTACAGCTACAGCACAAAATATAAAATAATTATTAAAAATAAATGAAACGTTTTTCAGGCCAAGGAAGGACCCCTAAGATGAGAGAGATGAAGCAGGGACAATCCTTAGTGAACTTGACCTTTCACTCTGTACTTCACTCTCTTTCCCCCCCCCCCCTGTACACCAAACCTCGGCAATCTCACCACCTTGCTATTTTTGCCTAAAGTTCACCTCAGGGTTCAAGTGCTTAATGTAAAAAAATAAATAAAAATAAAGTACAAATAGATCCTTTCGCACAAAGATTTGATGAATCCCCTGAACTTTTTTTTAACTGTTTTGCATGGCACCAGATGGTGGCAGCACTGAGACACGTTCCACTTCATCTTTCAGGTTACCATGAACAAAAGCAATGCGTTTGTTGTCTCCACCAGGGCGAAGGCCTAGGGGGAGAGTATGTTTTGCACTCTGTCCGTGTGTCCTTCCGTCCATGTGTCCATGTGTCCTTCCGTCTGTTAACCCATTCTGACCTGAGATCAGATTCATACGAGGTTTCCACTGGACACACACTGGTTTGATTAACGCATTCTGACCTGAGATCAGATTCTAAAAATGTCAGTCGTTCTTCGATTTTTCAAAAATAGCAGATCTACAAGCTCATAGCGCGCTACGAGCTTGTAGGTCTGCTATTTTTTTAAAATAGCTAAAGCATAACATGATGCCAACACCAAAATGGGTTCCCGTTCAGAAAGGGTTGGCCCGATCCATGCCAAACTTTGCACACACACTCCCTGGATGCCAACAACGAACCACTGCCCCGAATATTCCTCAACGGCCTGTTATAGCGCCACCATGAGGCCGATTTAGGCAAAACACATTTCTGTAGATTACTCGTACACATTTTATCCATACATCACACAATTCGGTATACACTATCTTCATAGTCATGTGATCAACACGGAGCGGCACCATTTCCCATCTTCCATCCTGATTGGCTAAGATTGGCTTCCAAAGCTCACACGATTGGTCCGTTTTGAAAAAAGAGACTACAAATCACAAACACGGTGTGCTATTTCCGTGAAATTATACACGCACATTTCCACTATGACGACATGCCACAAACTTGTCCCCCAAAGTAGTAATAATAATAGTGATAATATTATTTATATAATGCTTCTCTGAGTACTTAAAGACACTTTTCAAGGAGAACATGAGAAAACAAATAAAAACAACTTTATTAGAGAAAAACTAAGACTATGGAATAAAATAAATTAAAGTGGAATGAGATAGCAATATTCCAGAGGTGGGTTTGAATTTATAGGTGTGGCATGTCTCTGACTTTTGGGAAGTGCACAGTTTTGACAGGTCTGCCTGCTGTGGACAGTGAAACCCTGACCATTAAACACGGGCAGACGCAACGATACAGTCTATCATTCATTGTTAAAGCTCCAAATGATATACCCATTCGTCTTTGTGTCTGCCTGTGTAAACGCAGCAGCGAGTGTGTAACGTTAGCTCCCATGCTAGATACTAGCTAGTAGCTTCTCTCGTCAGACAACAGAACACCACCACAGATCGGGTGGAAGCTGCACTGATATCACTGCTTGTGCCCGTGGATGGGAAATAAGATTTAAAAGGCTATGGAAGCATGGATGAAAGCACAGATGTGTCGGATCTGTCTGTGCATTCCGTCTGCTGACTGCTGCTCAAGAGCTCGTGTGTTGTCGCAGAGTCGCTGGCTGCTGATGCATAGTTAAAGGACAACTTTAGTTTTTTTCAACCAAGGTTCATGTTTTAGGTTGTTATCAGAGAAAGTAAAAGGTGAGTGTTAATCTTTTTTCATTTGCTGCTTTCTTTCGTTTTAGGGATTTTAGCAGTTAACACGAATTTTCGGTGCATCCCTACTTTCAACGTTTGCAGGATTGGCCCGTTTTTAACAAAAAGCCTCAAATCATCCAATTGCCATCCAAGGTAAGAAGAAATGGCACCCTTTTCACATTGGCCTATTATAGTGCCACCAGGAGGCCACAACCTGACCTGCCCTTGTGGAGACCTGTGCCGATGGGCACTTTATCTAGTTCAGCATAAGCTCCTACAGCCCTGCCCATCTCTCTATTGTGGAAAGAGGACTGAAAGACCAGCGACAGATCATTAAACACACACTGCCCGTGTGTTGAACAAAAGTGGTAACAACCTATTCAAAAATAATACAAGTAAAAAATAATGTATTTTTTAAATCACAAATTCCAGAAGGGAAAGCATTTCACACCGTTTAACAAACGGTTTACTTTCTTTTTCTTTTACCTTGATAGAAATCTCAACAGGCAAAAGAATCAATACAATGAGAAATAAACTAAAAAAAGATTTATTTTCCATTTACAGTGTTATTAGCTTTCATTAAGTCAAACTCCACGCAACTATTCTCTGTCATGTAAGGGAAAAATAGGTTTATTTTACATTTCTGTTAAACAGTTTCTATTCATGATTAAAAACAATCAGCACTGTTAAAACAACAAATGGCACAGGAATCAGGATGACAAGTGCATTATTTGGAATAACATCCCAACAAAGCTGCAAACTGGGCAAACTGCAGCTTTTAAAGTGAACTTGTATGCTGGCACCTGGAACTGGGGTTGCTAACAGCTAGCGGTAGAGATAGAGTTAATTTAATGACCCAATACGTTACAATAAAAAAAGAAACAAGGCTGTAATCTCTCACTGGTAAATGTAGTTATAGCAGTAGTATCTGTGAAGCAAACAAACACACAATCCTGACAAAAGAAAGAAAAGTTATATATATATATATATATATATATATATATTGTACAAGGAGCGTGGTGCTGTGCGACTCGTCTGAACTCGTTTGAATAGAATGTGTCTTTGGATAAAATGCTGCGGGGTGGTATGGCCGTGTCACGAGCGGTGGTTATCAATAAATGGTAAATGGTGCATTTATATAGCGCCTTTATCCAAGGCGCTTTACAGAGATTGTGCATTACATTCACCCATTCACACACACATGCATACACCGATGCCAGAGGAAACCATGCAAGGCACCAACTAGCACATCGGGAGCAATTAGGGGTTCAGTGTCTTGCTCAAGGACACTTCGACAGTAACTCTGGGGGAGCCCGGGTTCGAAATGGCAACCTTACGGTTACCATCCAGGCACTCTACCCCTGAGCTACCACCGCCCCGTTTTCAATAGTCACATAGGTTAAGACGTGACATTACTACAGTGAAAAGTCTGAATACTAAATTGTTTTTTAATGTGTTTTTCATTGTGCAATTTGAACCGAATCGGTAGAATGGTCCATATATAAAATTCTCTTTTCTTTTAGTTTGTGTGTGTGAGCATCTTACTATGTGTGCGTGAGTGTCTTATAGTTTTATTTTTCAAATGGCCGAAATGTATATGGGTGGTTATAATGTATATGTTTTTTAATCAAATTTTAATTCTAAAAAGTAACTAAAGTTTTCGAAACTGGAAATACTCTTATACTAAGTATAAATACGTCAACATTGTACTTAAGTACAGTACTTAAGTAGATGTACTTAGTTACTTTACACCACTGGACCAAGTACATACAGAGTGTATACCAAGTGTATACAGAACACTTTCCAGGTTTTTTTTCTTTCTTTTTCCTTTTCTTTTTAAACAAACCTGCGCCATCCGACCAAACTATTTTTTGCCCAGTTGCTATGGTAACCCGCTTCTCGTCATCACCACTTGTAAGCTATGTGGTGTATGTGTGTGGTGTCTATGCGCATGTGGCCATGCATGTGCCTGTGTGTGTGCCTGTGTGCGTGCGTGGTGAAGTCGATGTCAAGGCTTGCAGAGAACTGCATTGTCTGGACCACAAAGCCCTTCCCCGCGGCTCTCGCTCTGAAAGCAGTGAATGACTCCCAGACAGAAAAAGGAAAATGTAGCTGCTCCGCTGCAATGGGGCAGGGAAGGGCATTTCAGGAGAAAAAAAGGGAGGAGGAGGAAGAAGAAAAATAGCAATAGGAAGACGACAATATAGCTGCAAGCAGCGATAAGGCGGGGCCAAGCAACCGACACGGGGAGAACATGCAAACTCCACACAGAAAGGCCCTTTCGCCAAAGTTTTAAACTTTAAACTACTGCTGAAGCACCACCACCATCAGGACAATTTAGCCTACAACGCTAGTTGATTGAGTTCAGACAGTTTTTATTTTATTTTTATGCATAGATTTCCTGATTAGATAAAAGAATGACGAAGAATCACAAACACAATGGGGACTGGCTCGCAGCAGCGTGGCTGCAATGACGTGAGAGAAGACATTGATGTACGTGTTCCTTTCCTCATGTCATTAGTTACTCACAACTCAAGCTTTTCCACTGCCTCAGTTATGTGGAACAAATTAAGGACTCGGAAACATTAGTTGCTCATTAAGGTTGTGCGGGTGGCGTTTGGGGGGGGGGGGGGGTTAGGCCTCCATTATATGGCATTCTAATTAAACCGCCCAGCCAACTTCACTGCCTTTCACCTCTTGCCCAAACAACATGTTCAGCTCTGCGGCTGAGCTAATGAGGGCCTTTCTTTCTTGCATGAATGTGTGTATTTCTTCCATGTTTGTGTGTAACTTCTTCTCACTATGCAGTCCTATCTATTCCTAATGCGTGTCGGGATAATTGCTTTTCGTACTGGAAGCCAGTAGGGGTGGAACGATTCACTTTACGTTCCAATTCAATACGATCAATACCTACCCTATAGTTCAAAAATCCTATAGGATTTTCTAAAATCCTATTAGAATCCTTTTTTTGATTCGGTGCTCCGGTGCTGATTCGATTTATATTGCCATTGTTTCAATTCGATATTATAAATCACCCGTGCTGTGGGCTACAAATCACCTGTGCTGCGGGCTACAAATCACCTGTGCTGCGGGCTACAAATCACCTGTGCTGCGGGCTACAAATCACCTGTGCTGCGGGCTACAAATCACCTGTGCTGCGGGCTACAAATCACCCGTGCTGTGGGCTACAAATCACCTGTGCTGCGGGCTACAAATCACCTGTGCTGCGGGCTACAAATCACCTGTGCTGCGGGCTACAAATCACCTGTGCTGCGGGCTACAAATCACCCGTGCTGCGGGCTACAAATCACCCGTGCTGCGGGCTACAAATCACCTGTGCTGCGGGCTACAAATCACCTGTGCTGCGGGCTACAAATCACCTGTGCTGCGGGCTACAAATCACCCGTGCTGCGTGTTACAAATCACCCGTGCTGCGGGTTACAAATCACCCGTGCTGCGGGCTACAAATCACCCGTGCTGCGGGTTACAAATCACCCGTGCTGCAGGCTACAAATCGCCTGTGCTGCGGGCTACAAATCACCCGTGCTGCGGGTTACAAATCACCCTTCCTGTGAGGTTAGGGTTTGGGATAATGGTCTGATTAACGGGAGGTCGAACCAACGCTACACTATAGTGGAGTTCTGTTTTCATGTTTCATTTAAAAAAGTTTTTTTTTTTTATTCCGAACATAAATATAAATAAGAGAAGACAAAGGAAATAAAGGAAAATTTTATTATTAAAACAAAAAAGAAGCGTCCGAAAATAATAATAATAATCTTTCATAATCCTTAATTTATATTTGTTCGAAAAAGGAGTAGGAAGTTTATTGAAAAACGGATTGAGTCCTACCCCTTGAGTTAAATTTCATTATCAACTCATTATATGATCTGTCAACAAGAGATGTGTGGGAAAAAGCCTCAGCACTTCGAAAGGGCTGTATAATGATGTAAAGTTTTAATTACGTTTGAAAATAGTGGACTCCAGCAGAAGCTTGTCTTTGACGTGATCTTTGCCAAATAAATAACAATTTTGGCTCTTGTTTGATTTGTGGTGTGAGTTATTTATAAAAAAAACTATCTGTGGGTGGCATTGCTGACACAGACGACAAAATATTAGAGGTTTAAGTTTAGTTGTTTTTTTTTAGGCTGAAGAATACTAACAACACACACACAATCAATTCACTTCACTTGGTAAATAAAGGAAATTAATTTGAATTGCAGCAGTTTCAGTCAAGAGCCATCTTCGGGAGCAAGATGTAATAAGATGCCAGAAGGTAGCCTACTTGAAACACCACTTAAGCCCCACATGATTATTTCTCACATCGTGTTGATACTTTGACTCAGGGGGCTATACCTATTTTCCTTTGACAAGCTGACTAGTTGTGTAAAGTAACTATACGAACATTTACTCAGGGACGTCACTGACAATTTGGTTGCCTTACACTAGAGATGTCCCGATACTGTATCGGCCCTTATTTGTCATATCGGTATCGGCGAATATGCCAGTCTAACCACCGATCCGACACAGGGTTAAGTAGATGAGGTGCTACTCGCAGCATATCATTTGTGCCCCCCCCCCCCCAATCCTGACGACAGCGCAGGGTTATCTCATGTGCATAGCGGCTACTTTCGCCTTTTGTGGGGACGCACACATGGGCATGCACACGGGGGATTTTTTTTATTTTGGGGGTCGACTTGGCACTTTTGGGCACATTTTGTTGCCCCCTTTTTTTTGCTTAGATTGACTGGCCTATATTTCCTGAAAAAAAACAAATGATGGATCTTGCACACAAAAACAAATTTCACCCACTTCTTTACACCTGTTAGGGACCATGAAATAGATTCTGATTTTCGCAGACGTCGCTCTTGTGACCTTGAAGGTCATCTATTTTTGGCGTGCGATGGCATACAAGAACGTATAAATCAGGCTATTTGTAAGAGCAGCAATGCAAATAAATCAACCAGTTAAATGGCATTAGAATCTATAAAGCCATTTAACTGTTGGTGGGTTCAGTTTACAAAATCAAATGATTAGATGGTGGCGGGTCAGCTGCAGAAGTCAACCACGGATAAGCCAGCAACTCAGCCAATGTATCTGTCTGTTAACCACAAAAGCTGTGAGCTTGTAGATCTGCTATTTCTATAGCGAAGACATTTGGTGTATATAGGCCTAGAGGGCAAATAGAACAGCTGCAAGTCGGTTCCGTTTCTCCAAGAATCGAGGATTTGAAAGGTTAAGGGGGATGATCAATGGCGGTCCTGAACGGTACTCAGTCAGTCATTTGGATAAGAAATGAGGCACGGCGAAGAAAACCAATCTGTCATCATTTCCCAGCACCTGCGACAGACAGGGGGCTATGAATGGCTCTTAAGAAGGCCATTTATTAAGGCTGTAAGGATAACAGCTCATCATGCAGCCCTCAGTCCCTCTCTGTATAAGGCAATCATTTTCAACAAGTGGTCCGGGGACCACCAGGGGTACCAGTACCACATCATTCATTACTGCATGGAATAGTGGACATATTCTTTAGTTTTGGGTCTGCAAGGCTAAAATGTCATCATGTTGCATGGTCCGTGGTTCAAATGCAGAATAAACTAGAACTGCACTCTGTCGAGTGCATACTTGCTTGTTGCACACTAGTAGGCCATAAATGGCCAACTAGTGCGCAAGCAGAGCGCGCAAGTACTTTCGACCGCTACAAACTGTCAAATCTCATGCAGTATCTCTGTGAAGGAACGTTTGAAATGTTGAATTATTAGGTTTAACTATATTTGCTTTGCGCCGTATGCACCGTCCCAGCCGTCCCCCCAATTTTGATGCGTATGCACCGTCCCAGCAAATGACATAATGACTAATTGTGCCTGATACGGCAGTGGTGCCAGATTACATACATGTATACATAGGAGCATTATCCTCCCAACACTAAAACATATAGTCATTACGTCACCATCGAAAACCAATTACACTCTGGCATTGGGTCCTTTAATCCACATATTTTTACGTCATCATTGAGAGCTAGTTATACATATACACACCATGTAATCTGGCACCACTGCCGTATCAGGCACAATTTGCTGGGACGGTGCATACGCATCAAAAGTGGCGGGACGGCTGGGACGGTGCATACGAGTCCCGGGCGAAACTAGTACTTGCGCGCTCTGCTTGCACAAGTAATAATGGGCCTTGGTGTGAAGAGGGTCGGAAACCACTGCTGTATAAGGATAACGGCTCAGCCTACTGTATACATGCCCTCAGTCCCTCTTAAAAGCGCTCAATTGCACTGGCGGTGATCATGAATCAAGACACACAGGGCTATATTTTGCGTGTCTTAAGTACCAGGTCTTATTACTTAGCTTAAAGGCCCGCTGACACGCCCCGAAATTAATATGGGTGGTACAGCACATCACGTGGTCTGACTGAAAACAGTTTGAAACAGGGCTACGGCGCGCCGCGCTAGCAACAAGTGGCTGCTAGCTCAGGCTAGCGTTTTTGACGGTACATTTAGGTCATATTTGCTATAAATGTAATTGAAAAAATATATTTTTTCGCTCGAAAATCCTCGTTACAATGACATTGAGTTGACGTGTAAGTTTTAGGGTAAACTGTTGCATAATCGCAATTTCGCCTGACAAGTTCCATGATCTCCGTCTCCCCTCACTAGACAGGCAGTGATAACCTGTGAAGCTCCGTGCTGCGGAGCCCTGTTCAGCACTTAGCCGTGTTTGAGGCCATGTCTAGCGGGGTGAGACGGAGAGCATGGAACTCGTCACGCGAAATTGCGATTATGTCATTGTAACGAGGATTTGCGAGCGATTTTTTTTTTTTTTTCAATTACATTTATAGCAATTATGACTCTAAATGTGACACCAAAATAGTAGCATAAGTTGCTATGCTACTACGGCCACCAAGCCCGGCGAGCCCGCATAGAAGTCGATGGGGAAAGCTTGTCACACTCTGACGTTAGAATCATGATAGCCGTTCTTATCTCCCGAGGGGCGTGTCAGCGGGCCTTTAAGACCTGGAGGCGTGATCAATGCCATTTGGCTATTCTGAGTGTCCAAAGAGCATTGACCACGCCTCCAGGTCTTAAGTTAAGTAATAAGACCTGGTACTTAAGTGTCTTGTTGAGTCCCATGGGGGTGGCGGTGGGGGGAGAAAATTAAGTGCTATGTACGCTGGCCCCTCCACAACAGCTGGCGCAGTCAGTGCTGCGTGGAATGGAGGATGATATCTCAATGTTCCTGCAGTCATTTAGGTTTATATTTCCCTCCTTTATTGTAGCAGAGACAGAGGAGTTATTTGGACTTGAATTTTATTATTTTGTGCACTCGATCGGCCACTGCATGGGAAGATTCATTTTCATCTAATCTCTTTTGCTGCATCCTCCCTGCCCTGCCATCCTCAGTCGTTCCATCTGCCGTGTCGGCCCGCTCCAATTTGACTTGACTACGTTTTTAATGAAACTTGACTCTGCTACCTTGGTCTCTTGTTAACTGTCAAGGCACAAGCAATTCTTTTCGTTGCATTTGCATGTTTCATTTCCTGTGCCTTTAGGCCTATACCCTGTGTCGTCTTTTCCAATTTGGTGTAGAGTTCCGTCTCGCTGCGAGTTAACTTTGTTTTTTTATTTCACATTCTAATTGCAAGCGGCTGTTGTCCTTTTTGTGTGGTCTCTCACTCTGTGCCAAAGGCAGTACGTGTACTAGCTAGTATATTGGTTGACATTTCCAACGGAAATTATCCCATTGTGTTCAGGACATCACAAGCTAAATAAAAAGGAGAGGTAAACATATAGCTGCTGCATAAACCCATTTTGGTTTGTTTGTCTGGTTGGCTGGTTGTTTGTTTAAACAAAGCACAGGGTAGCCGCTGAAGGGAAAACAGCGGCCCCTAAAGTCACAGATAACAGAACTGAATGCTTTGAAGCCCATTGTCTCTGCTTGCTCTTTTTTCCCACTACTCTTGCAAGACATTTTTCTATAAGCCATATCTCCAAAACCAGTGTTCAAACTGAACAACCAATATGTCAATTTTAAGTTATGATTCCCTGCTTCATCAACGACTTGGCCTCGGTCAGAAATGGTCACATACTGTATGGTTGCCCCAAGCATGATATTTGTGCCCCATGCAGTTAGTTGCTGCCCCACCCCACCCCCCGACGAGAGCGCTGCGTTTCCTCATGCAGATCGGCTATACTTAATTTGATAACTATAATGTTGGCAGTGCCGAATCAACCCCTCCGATGGCCCTGGCTCTATATTCGGAAGTGTGGAAGGCACGTTACGTCATGCTGCCACTGAAGTGATTACTGGCCAATCACAGGGCATCTTTTCCGGGACTTACAGACCCGAACATGCACTCTGTGGCGCACGCTCATGGTTCCGTGGGGCTTCGCAAGGAATCTCGGGAAAGTTTTGCCCTCCTTTGAGCGTATACTGTACGCTCCAGAGCCGGAAAGGGCATCTATGTTTATATGTCTATGTTCCTGACTACCACTACCAGTGATCTGACCTCGTCTCAGACGGGCAGTGGCATGTATATGTTGGATCTGTATCGTATCACAAAAGGCAGAGGTCGATCTTTTTTGTGACCAAAGTCATTTAGTTTCAATGCATTTCATACACAAGGCAATTCACAGAGCATTATGCATTATGCATGCATAATGCATAAAGACAAAACCATTTAAATGCATTTTAAAATAAACGACATTGATACAAAAATAAGATAACACTATACTACAACAAATCATTTGTTATATATTCATTATGTTAATGATAAGGAGCAAAGACTGATTTGGCATAGTATTAGGCCTACAATAATTCTGCATAGATTTCCATAATGGCCTTTTGCCTTCAATTTCCATGTTCACAGTCTGTCAGTGAAACACCATGGCTGTGTGTGTGTGTGTGTGTGTGTGTGTGTGTGTGTGTGTGTGTGTGTGTGTGTGTGTGTGTGTGTGTGTGTGTGTGTGTGTGTGTGTGTGTGGCTTTCTATAGTGATTTTCTCTCTTTAAAAAAAATCATTAGGCTACCCTGACATGCCATTTCAGCAAAATTGGCTTGTAGGCTGTTTAGCAAAAAGAGCAAATAACACAAGCTTGAAATGAGCATGTCGTCTGTTGACACAGTATGTTCTTGATAGGCGAGATCTGGTGTACTGTACACACGTACGTCTCTCAATCAGAACATGTCATGCAGAAAAGTCTCATGTGATTCAGTCAGTGAGGCTGCATACCCAGGGAACAGCAGCTGACACACTGCCCTCTGGTGGCCTTATCATATCAAACAGCTTGTGTAGATCTAATCTAAGGAATGGCCTACCCTACAGTGTTGATTTTGTCGACTAATACTATATATATATATGACGGATAAAAATGTCAACTACCTTTTTTCAATGACGAAAACTAAATGAAAACTAAGACTAAATAATAATATTGACAATTTCGTCAACAAATAAAAACTAGACTAAATGTTAGGAAGGGACTAGTGGACAAGAGATCCAGTATAAGTAAAAGACACAAGTCATTTTACACTTGGCTGCAACGCGACGCGTTGTGAGCTTGTATATCGGCTATTGTCAGCATTGCTACACATAGGAAGAAAGATTGTGTTGACAAAGAAGAGCAGTACAAAGTTCATACTGTGAAAAAAGGGGTCGAACTTGGAACTCGCCCCTCCTGGAGAAAGGAAGGGCTGCCCCAGGGGTCCTTGAGGGAGTTCCAGGGGGTCCCCAGCTAAATGATATGATGACCCTTATGTGGGTCTGCAACTCTGAGAGCGTACAAATGGAACCAAACGGACCCTAACTAACACACACACACACACACACACACACACACACAAGGTTGCAGGCCTGTGTGAAAATGCTCAGATTGGGTGTGGTCAACCAAATCCCCTTCTATTGGGTGAAAAACACAGAGAAGTCCAACTCACAGTTCAGCGCCATGCAGTGCCGATGAGGCACAGCAGCGTGTGATCTCAGAGACGAACCAGATGGCAGTGCAGTGGACGAGGACGGATGGACACTTCAGGCTCTTCCACATGACTGGATCTCTGACTTTTTCTGAGCACAAATGCACCACATGCACACCAGACACCACATTCCTGCTAATCAGCATTGATTATAATCAGGTGTGGTGTCAGTGTCCACTAGTGGTTAGTGTTCATCAGGCTCTCTCATTACCCAGGCGTTCTTTCAGCACTCTCTCCCTTTCTCCTCTCGCCAAATCACAAAGCAATGTTCCCAGTTAAACCCATTTTGGACGGGAACCCCTTTTGGTGTTAGCATTATGTTATGCTTTAGCTACTGAAAAATAGCAGATCTCCAAGCTCATAGCGCTACGAGCTTGTAGGTCTAAAAATCGAAGAACCACTGACATAGAAACATAGCTTTTTCAGAAAACTGTCAGGATGTAGAAGACATTTTTAGAATCTGATCTCAGGCAGTGCCGTGATGTTTGTACTTTTTCTGTTTTATGTGCGTCTATGGAGTTTACATTACATTACCTGGGGGTCCCAGGTGTGGTTAGAGGCGTCGTCGGGAATCAAACCTGGAACCTTCGGATTCCAAGGATGGACTCTCTCCCTCCCTATGAATATTTTCCACGTATTGTGAATACGAAGGTATTGTAAGATCCTCTGTCCTGCCATATTTGGGCAAGGCATCAATCAATATGACGTTATTAACCCACTGGGAGCCACTCCATTATTAAGATGTTTACTTCATGATGGGTTAATGCAGACTCTGCTTGCAGGGATTCATTAATACCATGAAATAATAGACCTTAAAACAACAAGATTAATCACAATAAACACGCAAAACATTCCCTAACTCCAATAACACGCATAATTAATACAACAATAAAATAAGAATGGGTGCATATTCATTCTGAGTCCTGCTGGGAAGCAAGGCCTTCAAAGCTACAGTATTACTTCTTAAAACTACTCCCACCCACTTTAAGTGAAGAACGGTGCCAAAGCTCTTTAGAAAGATAGAAAATAACAGTTTAATTGAATCCTCATATCAAAGAGAATTCAGTTTGTCTTTTTACTTTCCTTATTCCCCCCCCCCCCCCCCCCCCCCCCCACACCCCAAATAAGAGATTGTTTCACTTCAAAAGCGAGTTAATAAGAGCGAGACTAGAGAATGTGCAGAGACAAAGATAAATTAAATTATTAATGGTGATAGTGTTGGTGGATTCTCTTCTGGGAGAAGGACTCACAGATTGGATGGCAGAGATGTGTGATGTCACTAAAATTTAGGGCTGACCTCGATTAGTCGAATAGTCGACTAATCGATCGGAACAGGTCTCAGTCGACTGACCACCTCTTAGTCGACTGAGCAAAAGAAAAAAAAAAATTGGACCCAAAACATTGTATATAAAAATACAATATTTACAAAAATATACAAAAATATTGTATTATTCCACTAGGTATGTGGGGGACATAAACACATTTGAACATTCTGACTGTTCAAATCTCCAATGTGCATGTGGAGTGTCTGCCTGTGTGGCAATGTGCCACTGCCTGTGACTTCAATCACACAGTGCGCTGGCCTGATAGACTCCAGAATCTCAATCTCACCTGCTGTGCTCAATCTAGCTAATGACAAGCCTCTTAGTTGTTTTTTCTTTTTCTGGAGTCTATCAGGCCAGCGCACTGTGTTTTTTTTTTTTTTTTTTGCTCAGTCGACTATTAGTTGACTAACTAACTGACTAGCAAATGTATTCATCTATCAGTCGACTATACAAATCCTTAGTCGGGGACAGCCCTACTAAAATTATATCGTGTTCAGCTCTAAACGATTCTGAAAATGATCAAGTGTCAGACTCAGGACTGGAGGAACACATTAGGGGAGATATTTGTACTTTTTCTGTTTTGTGTGTCTATGGAGTTAACATTACTAATAGACCCCCAGGTGTGGTTAATTGTTGTCTCCACCAGCCGAAGGCATGGGGAGAGTATGTTTTGCACTCCGTCCGTCCGTGTGTCCGTGTGTCCGTCCGTGACCAGCTAATCTCAGCCACCGTTAACCCGGTCGACGCCAAATTTTGCACACACACTCCCTGGATGCCAACCATGAACCTCTGCCCCAAACTTTCCAGAACGGCCTGTTATAGCGCCACCAGGAGGCCGCTTTGTGCAAAACAAGTTTTTTCACAGTACACCTACAGATTTTGTCCAAACATCACGCAAATTGGTACACAGTCTCTCTAGAGCCATTCAACGAAACGGGTCTTTCAGATTTCTCAGACTCCATCCTGATTGGTTAAGATTGGCTTCCAAAGTTCACAGGAGTGCTCAGTTTCAAACAAAATGCTGCAAATCATGAACACATCGCGTGATTTCCGTGAAATTGTGCACGCACATTTCCACTAGGCCGAGGACGAAATGCCACATGAACAATTTCAACTCAGCCTCAAGGTGGCGCTATAACTGGCCGAAAAGTGTTTTTACCTCTAACTGCACGGATCTGTGGATAACCTGGTGGAGACCTGTGCCCAGAAGGGCACTTTTTCTAGTTTATAATAATGTCTTCCCTGTGCATTTTTGGTTTCTTTCTGAAAGCCGTAAGGGCCCAAAACAAATCTTCCTCCTAGTATAATCAATCATTTCAATGATGTTTGACCAAATTAACTTGTTATATTTGTGTTGCTTTGATGTTGTTATACTATGCTATTGTTGCTTGTATCTTTGTATGGTTGTTTTTCAGACAATTGTTCAAGTCGAGTCCCAAGTAATTTGGTCCCAAGTCCAAGTCGAGTCCCAAGTCAATCCAACCCTCAGGTCCGAGTCCCAAGTCATTTGGTCCCAAGTCCAAGTCGAGTCCCAAGTCAATCCAACCCTCAGGTCCGAGTCCCAAGTCGAGTCCCAAGTCATTTGGTCCCAAGTCCAAGTCGAGTCCCAAGTCTTTCTGTTGTGGGCAAGTCAAGCCGAGTCACAAGTCGAGTCACAAGGTTGTGTCAAGTCTAGGCATGCCACGGTATGAGATTTTACAGTACGGTACGGTGCCGGTATTGATAACCTATACCTCGGTATTCCACTGTAGGCTATTTATATTAAATAAAAATCAATAAAAAAAAGATTGCCCCCCCACCCATGTCTAGTGACTACCCCCACCTCCTTATAAGCCCTTCTTTGTTCCCCAACCTGCAGGCATACATATCTTATTTTTTTATGATAATTTGAATTTTGTTATTTGTCATGTGACTTGTCATGATTATGAATTGATTACCCAGGACCGAATGGAAACAAGACAGCAAGGACTTTTTTCAGTGATCCCTTTTTGATCAGTGTTTGACTGTACCCTATACTGATACATTTCTGCCAATAAAGTATTCAATCAATGAATCAATAGATATTCCCCACTGTATTTCACTGTACTATGGCTCCCCCTAATGGCCGTTTTGTACCCTTTACGCTTTAGCAGAGGTAGTGCAATCTGCGCATGCTCACAACTGTCACTGTATGCCTCCGTGTTGACACTATAGTTCACACTTAGTTAGTACATATGGAAATATGGAATATACAATTGGATCTGGGTGTCTTTCAGCAACACTAACTCAAAGGTAGGAAGCAACTTTTCAATCTACTGCAGCTGTGTGGTGAAAATAAATGTTTTGCCTTAGTGTGTGAGTGGAGTTGCTTTGCATAGCATGCGCTGCCCACCGCAAACAAAACAAGTCACGAGTCATCTTGTCTCGAGTCGAGTCGGGAGTCATTGGCTAGCAAGTCGGAGTCGAGTCTCAAGTCTCGTTGGTCTTTTACCTTCCAAGTCCGAGTCGAGTCGCAAGTCTTTACATTCAAAGTCCGAGTCAAGTCGCAAGTCGTCAAATATGCGACTCGAGTCAGACTTGAGTCGAGTCACTATGACTCGAGTCCAATTGTCTGTTTTTTATGATCTTGTACAGCACTTTGGTTGACCTTCTGGTCTTTGTAAATGTGCTCTAGAAATAAATTTGATTTGATTTAATTTAGTATAATCATAGTACCGGCTTTTGTGGGTGGGGGGGGGGGGGTGAGAGGGAATCACAGCACTCCATCTTTAAGTTTAGGGTTAAAATGGCCCAACCCTCGGGTGTCGGGGCCCCCACCCCCTTATATGCTCGACCAATTGTCATACTAATGTGTGGGCGTGAAGTCTGCACACGTGCATGGTGTGTGTGTGTGTGTGTGTGTGTGTGTGTGTGTGTGCATTAGTGGTGCATCTGCTAACGATGTAAAAGAAGATAAAAGATGTCCAGCTCGGAATCATTATAGTGTCTTGGAAGGGGCTCTCTCTGTCCGTAGCAACGGAGTCTTTAGAGACTCAGGTACGCACAGGGCGGCATATCGAGGTCACAGCTAGACGGAGCTCTGTCTCTTGGTCACGTCCTCGCTGCATCCCCCATTCTCTGTGTAGTTCACTTTGACTGACAGGCCTGATGAGAAGGCAGAGTTGTAAAAGTGCTGCGGCTTCGATTCCTCATTCTGAAAGAAAGTATATACTCGTTAGAGAGATCATGTGCAGCTGCACCTCCAGATATCTTCTCTGTTGTTGGGCGGAAAACCTCATACAGTATGTGCAAAACTGTGACTTTTCAGGATTCAAAATGGCAAAAGTAGCAGATCTACAAGCTGGGAACGTGCATGGCACTGCTACGTTTGATGCCTGTGGGTGCCGTTGTATGATCAATTCATTGTAAAACACAAAAAGTTAACATATGGAGATATGAGATTTCTGTCCATTGTGTCCAACAGCAGTGGTATAGGCCACTTTGTCCACCACTGCAGCCGGGTTTTGCATGCGGCCGTGCATGCCCACATCTTCATATGCGTGACATCTTCATCTCCAGGGTTGGGACTTTGAAGGAATTTCCTGTAATTTAGTCACTTAATCCCTTGGATATATATATTTTTTAATCCAATCTTTAATACATTTGGATTACTGCAAAATAAGAATCCCAATAACATGCAGTCGGTTACAACCCAACCTCCACAATCTCGGCACACATTCGGTAAAAAATATATTTCGTTTTCCTTGTGCTTTTATTTAGGGCACCATCACGTCCTTTTTTGTGTAGAAACAGGAACCTCCTCCCGGGTGCTTCTGTGTTCATTCCTAAGAACAACAACACTACACGTGGTGGTACCAAGAAATCTGCTTACCCATTTTGACCTGAGATCAGATTCTAAAAATGTCTTCTACATCCTGACAGTTTTCTGAAAAAGCTATGTTTCTGTCAGTGGTTCTTCGAAAAATACCTGTTCAGAACTTCAGTCAATGGTGGCTAAAATAAAAGCCATCGTGAGGAGATGGTTGAAAACACATCCTCCTAGTAGAGGAATTAACACTGGATGGAAATTATTGAAGAAATATATTGTGGGGTCTCGCGAGCGACACCCCGCGATGGTAAGTGCGTTGCCAGGGCAACCAGACACGCTGTCAGACAGAAGACGCCTCGGGCCGTTAGGAACGCCCTCGGCCGCCTAATAGGGAATGTATACGTCCCGAATCTCCTCCTCCGCCAGATTGAGCTGATGGACCGACCGCACCCAAATCAGCAAGCGGCCACACCCGTCATATAAAAGGAAGACTCAGTCTGCGTCTGACAGCGGCTGGTTCACACACACGCTCACGGAGGCACGCACAGCAAACCGTCGGGGGGTAAGAAGACACACACACTTCCCCCGAACACACACTCATGTGTATAGCTCTGCATGTCTTAACTGTCACTCTCCTCTCGTCACAGGCTTTTAGGATCGGTCCAGGAAATGTCCAGGGGACAGAGTCCGCGGGACTGTATGAATAAAATATAGGAACAGGAGTTCCAGTTCCACGTATCGAGCTGCGGGAGGAAGGCAGCCCCGCCAGCGACGGTGACGTGGGAACTACAAATAATAAGGTCGGAAAGAAACCTATAATTCTTGATATTGCATTGAGTCCTGTCTGGCAAACAGGCGCTCATTATATACGCCGGAACGGCTTGACGGCTTGTGCTGAACCCCCGCTATGGGAGAAGATCCACTACAGTAAAAGATAACGACCGATGACGTCACGAAGCAAGGCATCGCCGTCACCTCTTATCGTTTGTTACAACCCTAAGCCCTCCAGTGAGGAGCGAGCTATCAGAGACTGTACACACCTAAGTTGAAATCTAATCTTCTGTTCTCATCCTTCTCCAGGCTGGCGAGGACGCCTGTGAAAATAATATTGTATAAGTCATCTGGAACCTATGTGGGGTTTCTCCTGCCTGCTGTATGATTTACTGAACTTCAAGTAAAAAGCCGTTTGAAACTGCTGCAATCCCCTGTTCCGCCTGCTCATTGAACACAGACACTCCACAATATCCAATGGGAAATAAAAATTACCTATAATTTGCGGACCATGGTGGATGTATTTGGAAAAACATTGGGGGGGAAATGGCATTTGTACAAGAGAAAATAGTGTACAGTATGTCCCCCTTTTAGTGCTTTGTTTCTTTGTCGATTTATTTTCTGTAATGTTGTCTTTTAAATAAAATTTAAACAAGCAGCACAAACCCCCTGGTGATGTAGAATGTCACGCTGCATGGCGAGGCCGCCTGTCATTTGAATGTGCTCATTGTGTAGCTAAATGTCTTCACCTGGTAATAGACAGCTATTCTTGTCAGGGTCTGTGTCATAAAGGTGATGATTCAAGCGTACTGAAGAAGCACTCACTTTGACAGATTAGTGTGTGCGCGTGCGTGTGTGACGTGTGTCAGGCAGACTTTCTGCATGAACCCGTCATGCATCCTTCTCTCAGACCTCAGATCAACGAACTATAGTCAGGGAACAAAAGACATGAAAGCCCGATGGGATGGGCCATGCTAATAACTGTTTGTTGCTGCGCTAGTTCCTCTGTCAAATATATTTCATCGAAGAGGGGGGAAAAAAAGATATGAAAAGGTGTTTTATATCAAGCAGTGGTGGGAAAAAGTACTATATTTCTTTACTTAAGTATAGCTATACCAATAGTCGGAGCAGCAGGTGCGGTATTGCACTCGCTGTACCGCACTGTTGTGACGAAACGAGAGCTGAGCCAGAAGGCAATCTACTCGGTAGACCCACATGAAGTGTGGGTCATGACTAGGGATGTCCCGATCACGTTTTTTTGCTCCCATCATTTGATTTTGAGCATCTGATCTGATATTTATATTTTTATAGAACACGTTTATGCCATATCACAATAGTACAATATCCCAAATCATAGACAATTCCCAGTCTAAAATAATGATATGGATATAATATTGATACTATAGGGATGTCCCGATCACATTTTTGGCTCCCGATCCAATTCTGATCATTTGAAAATGACGTGATCGGCCCCGATCAACCGATCAGATCGGGACAACCCTAGTCATGACCCAAAGAATAAGGTCACGAATACAAGTGGACAAAATGTGTTTTCTTCAACGTGTGGCTGGCAATCTCCCTTAGAGACAGGGTGAGAAGTTCAGTCACGCGAGAGAGACTGGGAGTAGAGTCGCTGCTTCTTCGCCTGGAAAGGAGCCATAGGTGGTTTGAGCATCTGGTTTGGATGCCGCTCGAACGTCTCCCTAGGGAGGTCCTCGAGGCACGTCCCACTGGTAGGAGACCCCGGGGCACGGCGGGGCAGACCAAGGCGCAGTTGGAGGGATTACATCGACTCACTGGCCTTGGAAAGCCTCGGGATCCCCCAGGAGGAAGTCACTAATGTCTGGGGCTCTCTGGTGGAGCTGTTTCCCCCGTGACCCGACTACGGATAAGTGGTTGAAGATGGATGGATGAAGAGGATAAAAACACTGTTACAAGTCTGGTCATCATAATGTACATAAAGCAGCCTATACAAAAAGATTAAGTTATCATTATGCAGAAATTTGTCCCGTTTCACAGGGTGTTATAATGTATTAAATGTATTAAAAGCTTTTCAAAATAGCAGATCTACAAGCTCACATGATGTCACATTGCAGTAAAACTATTGCAAATACTTAATACTCCAGTGAAGTAAAAGTAACTAAAAATGTAAGTACAAGTACAGTACTTAAGTAAATGTGGTTGGTTGCTTTCCTCCACTGATATCACATGATCATAATAAAAAATATGTTCCCTTTCGAGAATCATGAAATAGGACTCAAGAGGTGGGTAGGAGAACCAGGGGAGTGCAGTCTGTATGGTTATCAATATAATAAGGTCACAAATCAATGTTGGCTGCTGAAGGGGAAAGAGAGAGAAAAAATAAATACACATTCCCATACGTCAGTACAACGTGTTATAATTTTATTTGGTCTCATCTCTCTTTTACTTTATTTTTTATTTTTTTTGCTTTTTCCTTTATATATATTTTTCTCCACAGGTTAAAACCCATTATAATAGTAAAGAAGAAAAAAACAAAACAACAAACACATATTCACATACTGTATGGAGACTGACATTAATCCTCTTCGACACACACACAGTCACACACACGTGACACGCGCACGCACAACAGAAACAATTGATTAGGCCCAGCCCAGTGCGAGATTTCACAAAGAACGACGACGACAAAGGTTTTTTTTTTCTTTTTTTAAGCCTGACGAAACTGGCAAACCCCAAACCTCTCACGAGCAGAGGCAAATCTGAGGAGCTCTGTAAAACAAGCGGGCGCCAGGGGAATGCAACAATGAAAGCAGCATTACATAACCTAGCTTGTAATACAACACAATTACACACAAAGAAATCTGGCACTCTTTTTTTTTTTCTCTTTCTTTTCTTTTTTTTTTTTAATGCAAATATTCTACAGAGACAGAGAGGAGGACAGCCATGTCCTCTGTCTGTCTTCAAGCGACAACAAAGACCTCGTCGTCGCTATATCTGAAGATAGCAGTTTTTATGCACATGAAAAATAAAATAAGTATGGGTGCCCCTAAAGGAACAATGAATCTGTTTTGGGATTTTTGCTCCAATGCACGCACAAAGAGAACAATCTTTCAAGCTCCACCAGGCAATTGTTCCACAAAGGCAAATGTTCTGCTACACACAAAATACTGGGGTTAGTTTAAGAATAGACGTCGATTTTGATCTTTCTGGAATTTGTCAAAATTTGTGCGTTGGAATGTAAAAAATTATATTAATAATCCATTCTGCCTCCAGTGAAGCACCCATACTTCATCTTTAAATACTCCAGTGAAGACCTAAAAAATAAAATAAAAACAAGCATTTTTCTTCTCTTTTTTTTTGCTGAAAACTATACCGAGCAACCAATTCATCATCTTAAAGTAGACTGTGTCTGTGGCGGCCATCCTTAAAATAAATGCTTCTGGTCCAGTGTGTCAAAAAAATGGCCATTTATAAATAGAGTCTCATCCACACATTATGTTCCCCGTATAGGAATGTCCATATGTGGTTGCGGTAGAGGAGGCAGTCAAAGGAAGAAGCCTTGTTTACAGTACTGCGATGATGCTGTGATTCGAAAAGATTTATATACCACTAAAAAAGTGCATGGTTGGATCACTGGATCATTTGGAAGTCGAGTCGAGTCCCCTGAAATATTGATCAATCCAAAACGTAAAAACCATCATGCACTTTGGACTCGGAACAGTCTCATTGCCTCATAGAACCAGGGTGGAGATGTTCTTCATAGGCCTTAAAGCACGAACATAAACGTGTCTAATAGTTTGATTGTTTCTGCAAACAGCGTTGACCTTGTACTAGATGACAGCTCTATACATGTCGTTTTGAAAGCATTACGTTTCGATCCTCATCGACTCAACGTGGCTATTGGCTCAAGTCAATACACGTCTCCTCCCAGCCAGGGGCAGACGTACTTCCTCACCTCGTTGGAAACAATATAGACAGAATGGACCCCCTATATTCCAAAGAAGATCACAAAGTAAATTGACAGTCGAATTATAGCCAGATGGAACGACAACAGTAGTGGGCGGCGGGCGGTTTGTTTTTGTGCTGTGGAGTACGTGGAGCGGAGCGGGGAGCATTTTCGACCGCGGGACTTAATAACCACATAGATAAAAATCAACGCTTATTTGTGTGCAGCAGCGTGCGCCGGGCCATGTCCGAGAGCCCCGGCGCCGTTGTCTTGGAAACCAATCGTCCCTCCATTCACGGTTCTAATTCATTCAATTTGAGCTGTAAACGTTATCATAGGAGGGACAACAGCAGATGGTGACCTTGGATACACAGAGTAAAATGAAGAAGAATAATCGCACTCGGCAAACCCACACGGCCCTTTTAGCCTATGGTGGCTTAATTCTATCCCGTTTCTCTTCTGTGGGCCCAATTCACGCACACAAAAGGACAGGAAAAGTGTGTATTTTAACATGGTCAAAGACAGAATAGTGTTGTGTACTGTGTGGGCAGACTGAGACTGTGGCGGTGGCTGGCTGTGACTGGACCAGTGTTGATTTAGTCGAATAATACTATGACGGAAAATGTCCGTTGACTACCTTTTTTTCACTGACGAAAACTAAATGGAAACTAAATGAAAGCTATGACGACTAAAACTAATGACAATTTCGTCAACAAATAAAAAATAGACTAAAATGTTAGGAAGGGTCTAGTGGACAAGAGATTCAGAATATGATATTTTACACTTGGTTTGCATGCTGAAATGCATGCTGAATCTACAAGCTCACAACGTGTCGCAGTGTAAGTGTAAAATCAGCCATTACGACAGCATCAAGGGCCACCAAAATACATTTTAGTCAACTAAATCAACTGCAGATTTAGTCGACTAAAACTAGAATAACACTAAGACATTCCAGGTAACTAAAATGTGACTAAAACTAAATGAAAATGTGGTGTCAAAATCAACACTGTTCAGCAGAAGACAAGCGAGGAGTGCAGGAGCTAACAAAGGTTAGATGCCGAGATCCCAAGCCGTCAATGAGATGTATAAATTTGACGGTGCCTAAAGCTATTCTGCCCATCCCCGTTGAAATCCTCGCTGATTCCGTCAGTAACCGTGAAGGAGAGCGCCTCGACTTTACTGAAAGCTGCAGCAATTTTCGGGGAATAAAGTTGCAACAGAAATGCTAGCAGTGCTTGACCTCCAGGTGCAGCTTGAAGTCTCGGCACACAGCGCTGTGACCAAAGTCTTAACGGATGTCTTTGCACAGGTTTTAACCTGGAAAAGTGCGACGTCTGGCACTATATCCACACAGGAGCCTGCTTGCCTCACACACAAAGGCTGCATAATACCCAGCGGGACACCAGTGCACCACTAGTCTCTTTCTCTTTTTCCCATCGGTTTTAATGACTGTCTCCACCACCATCATCATCACTGCCCAGATCCTCGTCTAATCGCTTCCAGGTTTGCATAATGTTACGGGAAAGGGGATGTGCAGAGGGCTTCCTAACCATAGCACTGTTAGATCCCTGGGTCTAACAGGGCGACACGGTTCAATAGCACACCGTTCTCTGCGTACCCAACCAGCACCATTAGTATTTCATGAATGTAACGTATTGATCTTCGCAAGGTAATCCTCTCTAACCCTTCTCAAGCTCTCCCTAAAATCTAATCGTTTCTTGCTTCTCATCATTTCCTACAAAGCCTCTCTCTCTCCCCGGGTTGCACCTGAGAGAATAGGCATTGCTGGCAAAATATTGGCTCTAACTGGCAACCACAGCCAGCTCGTGGTCGGGACAATGACGGGCATTGGCAATGATGGGCCGGAGAGGTTGCCGTCCACAAACGACTTGCAGCTAAATGAGAAAATGTAACACGCTGCTTCAACACAAAGCAACAACTTCAGCCTGATTTGTGTCACAGAGCACACGGCATCTCTCGACTTTTCCTCACAGAAACTGTGTGGTACAGCGTGAGAGAAGGACACTGCTATTTTGCAGTGGGGATCGAGCTATGAGGTGCTCTGCATGCGAATTACGTGTTGTGATAAGAAGAAAACTATACCAGAATATAAGAGAGACGTCTCCACTTGGCCGACACCTGACACAGTCAGTCGGTTCTGACAGCGACAGTCTGTCAGAGAGCCTTCAATCACCGAGCTTCCTCCTCCGCCAACATAATAACAGCTATCCGAGCCAAGTGGCGCTCAGGAGGAGGAGGATGGCTTTACTTGTGGCTTTCTCTCCGTTGACACCGAGGGGACGAAGCAATAACTCACTCGTCTCCGCCGCGGCCCACACCACGGGCCGGCGCTGACGGGAAGTGGGTGAAATGAGAGAGCATTACAACAAACAGAGAGAGAGAGATGGATTCAATGTCACCTCCTGGTTTTTTTTACATCCCGGTAAAAAACTAACACACGCACAATGCTAAGATCCAGAAAAAGAGTGCAGGATGGCTGGCCCCACTGCCCAATATAAAAAAACAAATCACATCTGTGTGAGCTGAGCGGTGCAACTATTGTTATAGTTACTGTACTGCTTGATTAATTTTAGAAAACATCTTTGATAAATGACAGTTACCGTGTGGGGGTCCCCAGAACATCCAGACCCCCCCCCCAGGAACGCGCCATGGGGGGCGGCCCAGTTCCAGCAAGCCTTCCCACGTCCGAAACGGTTGAGAAATGACAGAGTTGCCGTGTTGCAGCTTTCCGTGCTCGGACAGACACGTACAGGGACACATACGTTCGGGGACCCACATAGCTGTGTAATGGAAAAATAATACTTAACACATAATAGTCTGTGGGCTTTAGAAATATTTAACCGATTAAAAGTATTAACAAGAGCGTGTGACTAATGACAAATACCAAGTTGGAACACAGGTTGTTTTTTTTCCCCCATTTCTTGAAAAGTAATAGCTTTCGTTTCGACATACCAGGTTTCTGCCCTACAGCGACAGCAATATATAGACAAAATATGGTGTTTCTATGAGCATCAAACACATGGCCTGTTCCCCTGCTTCGTCGCCCAGTCGCCCACCATGCAGTTAATAGACACCTTCAAGCCTACCTCGTTCTGACACTCTTCCCGCCTGGACCACCACAAGGTCAATAACACGACACAAGTTCAAAGAGGAACCAACTTGGCAGGCATGCACCTGGTAAATCGAAGGTAAATCGAATATGTACTGCAGTTCAAAAGAACTTCGTTTCTCTATAATATTTGTTATTATTATTCAGTGAGAAGCCAAATGGAACACTCAGCAGTGTCAAGGGCAGATTTGCACTTTGCAAACTTTGAAATTGTGCGAGGGAAAGGAAGGGTGAAATGAAAAGCGAAACCTCTCTCTGAACAGTGGCGCGTGCGTTTGTGTGCGTGCATGTGTGTGTGTGCATGTGTGTGTGTGTGCGTCTCCACCCGAGGGGGAGAGGCAGAGAAATCTTACTGGTGGAGATTTTGTTTGGTCAGCAGCACAGTCGAGTAGCCGCTAGCGAGGCACAGAAAAGAAAAGGACCTCGTCTCTTTGGCTTGAGAAAAAGAAAAGGAGAGCGAAAAGAAAACAGTACTGAAACATTTATAGGAATGGAGGGTATTTTATGCACCAGGAGAGGACTTACTCTATTTGCTAAAAAGATTATCCACAGCTATAATTGGACATGTTAAAAACACAAGATTGCATGATGTGAAAAATACAGGGTTGAGGCTTTTCTTTTTTTTTTCCTGTGATGTGATGTCGAGGGTGAAATAATTTGCCAAATATCTGGATGGTTCACTAATGCACTGCGCTCTTATCACACGGTTTATTATCATTATCGGGGCCTGTGCCATTCCGTCTGTAGGATTATTAGGCTAATCAGAAAGCTCGTCCCTCCTCTGGAGAGGTTTACGCCATTCATCGGAACAAAGCTCTCATTGTCTTCCAAATGACATGGCTTTCACCAAGGAGCCCAATCAGTAATTGAACCTTCACTCCTAGCATGCTAATAAGAGAGACGCCGCAAATGCGCGAGGAGGGAGCCAGCAGCACTGGCGTCTGGCTGCCTCTTCTATTGGTGTCCTCTTCGATGCCTGAGCGCTTGACCCGAAACAATCAGTTCCTTAATGCATAAACTAGGACAGTGCCGGCTGTGGCTTACATGCAGCCAAATGCTAATGCTTTACTTTCCCTTGACAGACACACACACCCCATAATACTAAAGCCTAAGTAAGCAGAGATGAACGCTGACAACTTCACCCTAAGTGAGAAGATAGTCTCGCCTTCCTATGTCCGACAAGGGAGTCAGGCACGTCGCGGCCATGAGCAGCTGATCAGGCACTTATTAATAAGGGCAAGTGTCCTGGAACGAGTGCACCATAGAACTCTTCCTGAACGAGCTGGCTGTGATGGACATCAACAACTTCCTGGGAAACTGTGGCGTGGGAGAGCGGGAAGGCAGGGTGGCGTCCAGCCTGGTGGCCAGACGACACTACAGGTTGATCCATGGCATAGGTCGATCTGGAGACATCGCTGCGGTTCAGCCCAAAGCAGCAGGATCCAGCCTGCTTAATAAGTTGACCAACTCGGTTGTTTTGGACTGTCAGGGGTGCGAAGTGTGGCTAGTTGCTTTGTGGTTCCCATGGCGACCGGGATGAGCTCGACCCTGTGTTTCCTGACCCTTCGCCATCAGAGGCCCAAGGCCCGCTACATCATCTGGCCGCGCATCGACCAGAAGTCATGCTTCAAAACCATGATTACTGCAGGGTTCGAGCCCGTGGTGGTGGAGAACACTCTGGAAGGGGACGAGTTGCGGACGGACTTGGAGGCGGTCGAGCACAAGATTGAGGAGCTAGGTCCAGAGAACATCCTGTGTGTCCACTCTACGACATCCTGTTTTGCTCCACGTGTCCCCGACAGGCTTGAGGAATTAGCCACGATGTGTTCCAAATACAACATCCCCCACATCGTTAACAATGCCTATGGAGTGCAGTCGTCCAAATGCATGCACCCGATACAGCAGGGTGCTTGTGTTGGAAGAATCGATGCATTTGTCCAGAGCTTAGACAAGAACTTCATGGTGCCAGTGGGTGGCGCCATAATCGCAGGTTTCAATGAGTCCTTCATACAGGAGATAAGCCAAATGTACCCAGGCCGAGTGTCGGCTTCACCTTCCCTTGATGTTCTCATCACCCTGCTCACCCTGCTGGCCAGTGGCTTCAAGAAACTCCTGGCAAAGAGAAAGGAGATGTACTCCTTCTTGGCTCAGGAGCTGAAGACTCTGGCCGAGGCACACGGGGAGAGACTGCTGCACACGCCACATAATCCTATTTCACTGGCCATGTCTCTGGACGGCCTCCAGGCCCAGGATAACAAGGCAGTGACTCAGCTGGGCTCCATGCTGTTCACCCGGCAGGTGTCCGGAGCCAGGGTGATCCCGCTGGGCAAGGAGCAGACGGTGAACGGACACACGTTCTGCGGCTTCATGTCCCACTCGGACGCGTACCCGTGCCCCTACCTCAACGCGGCCGTGGCCGTGGGCATCGTGCGGGAAGACGTGACGGCGACGCTGTGCGTCAAGAGGCTGGACAAGTGTCTGAAGACGCTGAGGAAAGAACGCAGCGCTGCTGCCCAAAGTAGTTCAACGTCATTGACGGCTGCCGACTTCCCTCTCCAGAGCGTTAGTATAACTTCCTCCCTAGGCCGCCCGAGAGGCATCCTAAACAGATGCCTCGAGGACCTCCCTAGGGAGACGCCCCAGAGGCATCCTAAACAGATGCCTCGAGGACCTCCCTAGGCCGCCTGAGAGTAACATGTGGGGGCTCACCCGGGCCAAAAGTTTTAACTTTTGGGTCATTTGGATCATGCCAGTTGGGTTGGTCTGGTTCTGTTTTGTTTTAGGATGGCAGATTTGTATTGTTGGTATCGGTGATAATTTTGTGCAGATACCCACTGTTACTATTAGCTCATGTGTTTCATTCAAGTGCCTTTGTTGCTGTTTGCTAATGTCTCAATCTCTGCACTGCAGACGGAGAGAGAAGAATGGTGTTGCAACATTCTGAGAAGTGTATTCTGGTGGCTTCAGCGAGAGACCTTCGCCCTCTACTGCGGTAAGTGTGACCATGGGGAGGGAGAGGAATTAAACTCTTACGTCCCATGGTTTAACATTGCCGTGGGGAGGGTGGGGGAGGTTCTCATTTGTGTTGGGTGGGGGACTGAACAGAGTCTTAGACTGGCCCTCCACCTACTGTAGGTGGAGCTCCAAGGAAGGAGTTAAGGCTAGAGCTGACTATGTGTACAAGCCCCCTAGCTAACACTGCCACTCCTAATTTGGATTTTAGTGTGATTTGGTGTGTATTCTGCTGCTATTGCAGTATAAATTGGTGGGGGATGCTGCACAGAATTATAATTTGCTCCTGGGTAAATCTGCCAACCAAATGGTTAAAATTGGTTTTGGGGTGTTTTTTTTTGTCTTCAGGCCTACCAATTAGCTCCTGTCATGTGTGCTGAGAAGGGCTCACATGACAGAACCTTTGTGTCTGTCAGTAGCAGTGGTGGAAAAAGTACTCAATTGTTTTACTTAAGTAAAAGTACCAATACTGCAATTTAGAACTACTCCTTTACAAGTAAAAGTACGGAATTGAAAATGTACTTGAGTAAAAGTGCAAAAGTATCGGCATCAAAATGTACTTAAAGTACTAAAAGTAAAAGTACTCATATTGCAGAATGTCCCACTTCACAAGTTCAAAATGTGTACAAAGTCTATTGAAAATAGCCGATCTACAAGCTCACAATGCGTCGCAACGCGACGCATTGTAGCTTGTAGATCATATTCATTGTGAGCTTGTAGATCATATTTTCAAATGGCAAAAATGTATTGGGTTGAAGTGGTTAATTTATGTTTTCTAATCAAAATTAAAATCGCCAAAGTAACTAAAGTAACTAAAGTTTTCAAATAATTGTAGTGGAGTAAAAGTACAAATGTTGGCTCTGAGATGTAGTGGAGTAGAAGTAAAAGTACTGGAAATTGGAAATACTCAAGTAAAGCACAAATACCTCAAAATTGTACTTAAGTAAAAGTACTTAGTTACTTTCCACCACTGTGTATCCGACTGTGTGTGTGTGAATATGCTCTAAGTCAATGTTTAAAAAAATATATTTTAGTCCCACAAGCCAAGTTGAATTATCATTTCGATCCGGACGATTTTTGATTAATTCAGACAGGTGAAAGGTTAATTGGCTGTTCAATTACATTGGGAGATTACAGTTTCAGTTAATCCAATGGTGTGTAATGTATATATGCAGTAAGTCTACACTGTTATGCCACTTGGGATTCGTAATGCCCCTGTATTTTTTAAATGTGAGATCTAGATCTATGATATTTTGCCATGGTATTTTGTGAAAAGAGAACTTCAGGGGAGAAGTTTTCTTTTAGGAAGGGGGGTGTTACGGCCAGCCATAATTAGGTTATTTTGTATTTGGTATTATCTGTCGTTTCCTTTGTTCTGAGGTGGAGAGTTGATGAGAAGTGGAGGAGACCTGCATCATCATGGGACTGATTACTGGAGAGTGCTTGCTGCTATGGGGAACTAGTCCTCTCCATGGATTGGCTGGCTCTGATGACACCAGCAGTGGATTGGGTGGTGGCCGCACCCGATCTATAAAGATCAGTCACAAACAACTCTGTTCAGAGGACTGTCAGCTTCAGGGCAGCAGGGAATCGGTCCCCCTGTCCTCTCACCACAACCTGCGACCATCCTGTCCAGTTCTTTTTTTGGGATAGGTTTTGAGTTCTGTTTTTGATTTGTGTTTGAAGTTGTGTTTTGTTAGTTTAGGTTTAATATTCCTGATTTTGGGCTGTAAATTCATGCATTTATGTTGCTTCCCCTAACCCTAGACTAGGGGGTGTAACAGTGGCGCTGACCAGAGAGAGACAACCGCCGGCCGCCTTGAATGATGGTCAGAGTGGGAGAGCAGCGGCCAGCGAGCTCTCACACAGCGTGTGGGGTCTACTTCACGGAGACAGTTCAAATTTAGTGTCATAGAACATAACATACATGGGCAACTGGCGGCCCCCACCGTCACTTAATGCGGCCCTCAGGTTGATATCGGAATGCTGACATATTATTGATTTCAGCTGTTACAATTCCAAACATGCATGACTTTCTGTAATTACTTTAGTCTATAAATTAGTAGCTTATTGACTTGTATTATAATTTTATTGTCTTTTTTTATGTCCAATGTACTTATTTAGTTCAGAAAGTTAGCATAACTACAATTAAAGGCATTTGAAAGGATTTTAATTAAATATTTATAGCAAAAATAGCTGATCTACAAGCTCAAAACGCGTCGCAGTGCGACACGTTTTAAGCTTGTAGACCAGCAAATTTTTAGCTACGACAGTAATATGCAATTCCAATGTGGCCCACTGGAGTGAGTGTGGAAATATAGCGGGCCTCTCCATCGTCAAAGTTGCTCAACCCTGTGATAGAACACAATAGCGTGTGGGGTCTACTTCATCACTACATGGGGACAGATCAGATTTAGTGTCATAGAAAAGCAAAACTAAGATTTTGAATGCTAATTTCCTGTGTGACAACCCGTCGCCCATTTGGTGCTGTGGCCCGCGAGCAGGTAAAAATAAATACCAATAATTATTTACAAATGCTAATTAATTGACACGGGCCGGGTTAAGTGTTAACTCTCTAAAAAAGGGCCTCTCTTTGGCACACAAGGGGAACGAACGTACAGGGCCGCCCGCCCGCGCCCCCTCACTTCCTGGCTGGTGGTGACTCCAGCCAATTGAATCAGCCCAGCAGCGCATGGAATGTGTCCCCAGGAATGTGTTTGGAATGTTATCTGGTCCCAAGCAGGAATGTCCTGGGTCACTGTTCGTAGTTGAGATTCTGCACGCAGTGTGGAATTCCAGAGGAAATAATAATGGTCTAAATAACTATTCTGTTACAGGGAAGTGTTTCTCCCACATTGCGACATGGAAGCAACCGTTTAAAAAAGCGAGACAAAGTAGTACGCCCTCCTAGCAGTTGAGTCAGTCAGGTCAACACAGCCACGCACACACAGTCACACACACTTTGTCTTGCACAGCAATGTTAAGCTCCTTTTGCACATTTAAGCCAATTTCATAGCATCATCCCTGCGCACCAGGTCAACCATTTAAGGAAAATAACCTTTAAAAGAAAAAGGAGGGAAAAAAAAGGAAAAGATTAAAAACACTTCACAAAATAAGGAACTCCAAATCTCCATTTGCCCCCCGGGTGGCTTTCAGAGTCTGCATAGAAACGGGAGAGGCAGATAAAGCCGTGCAAGTCGCCATATCCACCTCTGCATTGTCCCCATGCTTCAAAGGTACGGGGGAGATGAAAGAGGCTGATTTAAGCACTGTGATAGAGTCTGAGGAGATGGGTCTATGAGTCTATGACTGATCTGAATCTTTAGAGAGAAAAATCAAACGGGTGCCAGACAGACACTCCACTTCTCAGGCAACCTATCTATCCCACAATCCAATGAATGAACCACTGATGGCCTTTGAGTGGCTTGCTTGCTTCCCACGAGGAAAATAAACGTCCCTCGGCGGTGGAGATCAGTGGCTGTGCATACGTCATTGTAGTTTGTTTTGATCAAATTATTATTATTTTTATTCCAAGTGCTTTTGTTTCAAGACATTGGACAAAGTAGTACATGACGGTTTCCTGGACTGCATTGGTGTGGTTAAGAAAGGGGGGCCGGTTCACACCGAGTCCGTTTGATTAGAACTGTTACCAAATATGGTTGCCTGGTCCCCTTTGGCCATGACTCACATTGGCCTTGATTCTTCTGCACCCGAGTACACATCATTCAACTGTATTCAATGCTTTCACATTGCATCGATCCGCATCCGAGTACACTTCAATCGGTCCCGAGACTATACCTCCATGTGGTCCCGGGAACGGTTGGGGTGATCCGCTCTGGGGAACGGTACGCAGCATTCACACTAACCACAACATCTGCCAAGTGGTCCCGAGTGCGCATCCAGGACCATAGTGTGTGAATCCCCCCCAAAGCCTTCCTGACGAAGAGACCAGACCCATATGTCCATAATATGCGCCCGGCCCGGGGCAGGGGGGGTGGATCATCAGAATCGGTCGTCTCGGAGTTGCGTCGGGGACTTGAAAGGCTTGAGCCCCAGTGTCCTGCGCGGGCGCACCTTCTCTTTGGTGCCGCCGCCGTCCGCCACAAGGGGCTTATTGGCGCCACAGGCCAGTGCCGCCCACCCCAGGTCGATGAGGGGCGAGTCGGCCGGGTTGAGGGGCGCCACGCGGAGCGTGGGCAGCGTGGGCGAGCCGTTAGCGGAGGCCGGCGCTGAGCGCGACGACGTTACGGGGAACGGCGCCAGGAAAGGGTCGAAGGGCGAAGGCGTGTCCTCCGGGTCATGTCCGCCACCCCCTGTAGACGAGGGGGGGTCGGCCCGCAGGGAGAACGGGTCGCAGTCGGGCGAGGGGAACGGATCACAGTTGGTGAAGGGGTTGGTGGGCGAGGGCTGGTAGCCCAGCGGGTGGCTGTCCGGGTGGCGCCGGGGGCTCCGGTTCCCTCCCCCTCCCCCCGCCGTCGAGATGAAGCTCCAGGGGTCAATGCGGTGGCGGACGGGGGAGGGGCGCGGCCGGGGGATGACGTTGACCTCCAGGCGGCGGGTTTTGGGGCTCCAGAGCCGAGGGTCCGGGTAGAGGGAGAAGGAGGTCGTCGGAAGCTTGTCATCCACGTCCAACGTGTCCTGGCACAAAGGCAGGTCCAGAACTAGAAAGAGGAACGATAGACAAAACAAAAGGAAATTTATTTAAACGGCAATCTTCACTACTCGTTTTCAACCTCATACACGTATATACGGCCTCCAATAATACTCTCACTATAGTAGTTGCTCTACATCAGAATACCCTGACACCAAAATAAAAGACTAAAAATGGGACCAAATGCATCCCTGTTTGGCACTCAGCATCAATGGGCAGCACAGCTGCGGCTCATCGCTCCAGGGGAGGTGTCAAATGACAAATCGTACGACTTTGACTTCGTACGTTGTTTACCATGGCTGTAGACTAGACGTGTCAAAAGTTTGTTGATGCGTCTTTCAGAGCGTGCTACTATTTTGGAGCAATGTAACAACACTGCACAGCTAACAGTAAGTATTTATTTGTAACTGCAGTCTTTTTGTCTAAATAGTATATTAAATACAATGCCAAAATAGTAGACATTGGTGCTTGAATTTAGAAACAGAAATCTATTTCCCTTCTGATATTGGCACAAAATCTGCAAGCAGAGATTTTGTTGTTGCTTATTTATCATGCTGTATGCGTGCATACTGCACACTCAAAAACAAGCACGATGTCCTTTGTAGTTCATTTGGCACAAAAGTGCTTTTTGGATTTAATTTAACTCAATGTCATGGCCATCATCAGGAAGTGTATGGGTCACAGGAGAGTTTACCCAAACAAAACAATTAACCAGAAATATCCCAATGGCGTGTTGAATAAAAACTTACAGCATGACATTACACTGAGGAGCCAGAAAGTGATATGTTTTGGTTAAAACAAAACGTTTTTGGTTAAAAGGTTAAATCACAATAATCTGATAGTAATCATTGCTGTTGAAAAGTGTTTGTTCAGTAACAGAGGTCTCCCTGTCTCTCCAGCTCTTAAAAAATAAAGAAAAAAATAAAAACATTTTCAGGTGACAAAATCAGGAGAAAGAAACCATATATCATCTTAATTCTTATAGTGTTCCAGTTCAAAATGTTGTCTGCTCATTTCTTACAAATTTACAATACCACTTGTTTAATCTGTATCCTGACTGCGTTATCTATCCTGATTGGATAAAAATGCTATCCCCGTTACAGTTCCAGTTACAGTTTCTGAAAATGCATTTTCTGTTTAATAAAAAGCTGGAGAGACATGGAGACTCCTGTTACTGCAAAAAACACTCTATAGCAATGAGTACTATCACAATATTGAGCTTTATTTATAACACTTCATTTAAGTGATTAAGAAAATCACTACCTTTAACCTAAAAAAAAGTACACAGCAGAAGTGCACGGCAGGTTGATATAGTCATACGAAAACACTTGAAAAGTTTCAAAAGGGGAGATGGCTACACTGCACTATTACAATCCTGACAACTCCTCAAGACCGCTTAAAAACCATTCAGCTGCCACAAGAGAAGTCTATAAAACCCAACAATGTTAGCAAGCAAATCCTCTTCCAAATCACTGGCAACCTCGCGGCAACTTTTCTATCGATGCCTATGGAGTACGTCATTACAATCATAAAGGAGCTAACATTATACGATGAAATAACGCTGTTTATGTGTGTATATATATACATATATATATATATATATATATATAGCTAGCTTCCTGCGTAATTGTAAGTAATGAATGCATGCTATTTGCCAGATTCAGACTGCTGTCGCCCGAAAAGACAAAATGAGTTCCATTTAGTACCTGGAGGTGGATGGATGGATGGATGGATGGGGGAAGGGGGGGGGACAGCCTCTGTGGAGAATCCGAGGCGTTGTGACTCAAAAGGACAAGATATGGAGTGTGAAATGGTACCATAGGGCATTTTCATAGCACTCTTTCAGTCCGCCCACTCTTTAACAGCCACTTCGCAGTCATTACAATCTCTGAACTGTGTCACTGTCGCCTTAAAGGCAAGTAAAAAAAAAAGCATATTGTGAGGTGGGTGTCAAACGCTATGTGGAAAATAAAATGATACCACTGAGTGTGTGCACATGTTCTTCTGGTATAGAACAGTATGGTGATTAGATCAATATAAACAAAAGTGTAAAGCTGTATTCACGGGGAAAGAAAAAACATTTCTTAAGCCAGCCACAGGTGCGTAGGAGCAGGGAAAACAAAATGCTATGGAAGTCATCCTTGATACATTTTTGTGGGGGTTTTTTCTTCGTGATTTGCTGATTTCAACGGTGTGTTATTTCTTGATAATGACCGTGTGGGCTCTATATCGGACAAGGTTCAAGGTTCTTTATTATTTGTCTCCCGAGGAAGAAATTTGTCTTAGACAAAGGGCCCGCATGTAAGCGTAGCCCTTATGCCAATGTCGCCGCAGTGCAGCGCCAAATACATCTTTCTTGCATTAAAGAAAATATAAATAAAACTGCTGTAAATGGGTGCATTTATATAGCGCCTTTATCCAAAGCGCTTTACATAGATTGTGCATTACATTCACCCATTCACACACACATTCATACACCGATGACCATGCATGGCACCAACCTGCACATCGGGAGCAATTATGGGTTCAGAGTAGGGCTGTCAATCGATTAAAATATTTAACTCGATTAATCGCATGATTGTCCATAGTTAACTGTGATTAATCGCATATTTTGTAAACGTTCTAAATATACCTTAAATTAGTGGTTTTCAAGATTTTTCATATCAAGGCCCATTATTTATTCTGCATTTGAGCCACGGACCACCATTTGATGAGATTTAGCCTTCCAGACCCAAACTAAAGAACTGTATTGATGTTGGCCAATGGTACCATTACTAGAGATAACAGGCCATGTTCATCAAAATAACATTTTTTCTAAGTTTTCTAATTGTGTAGACTCACTGGGAGAGAGAGAGAGAGGGGGAGAGAGGCGGGGCTCACTGACTGCCTGCATTCACATGCATGCGTCTCTCAACCATTCAGTCAAACTTCACAGTGCGTTAATCGCGCATTAAAAAAATTAGTGCCATTAAAAGGATTGTGAGTTAACTAGTTAATAGTGCGTTAACTTTGACAGCCCTAGTTCAGAGTCTTGCTCAAGGACACTTCGACACGAACTCAGGGGGAGCCCGGGTTCGAATTGGGAATCTTGCGGTTGCCATCCGGCCGCTCTACCCCTGAGCCACAGCCACCGTCGTTCAAAAGATTGGAAAGTGAAAGTGGATAACTTTTTTTTAATCAATATTTAACCAATATAAAGTATTTACAAGAGCTTGTGACTAAATAATAAATACACGGGATCCAGTCGGAGCAAAAGGTTATTTTTCCATTTCCTGAAAAAGTTACGATTTTTTTAACATGCAAGGTTTCTTTCTTTCTTTTTCTTCCTTTTTTATACATTTCATCCCATGATTTTGTAACCCATTTTTTCTGGGCGCTACACTCCCTCCGCCAACCTGGGGAGAGCAACGGACTGAACTCATGCTTCCTTCTATGCATGAGGAGTCCAAGCCGCTTCTTATTCCCTGGTAGTTTCCCCGGTAGGACGTAGTGCGTTATTGCAACAAGTTCCTTTCTCCTCCATCAGGCGCCCCGGCTCGCCAGGGGGAGGCAGTTTAGAGACCAGTATTACTGGAACATACAAGGTTTCTGACTACAGCAACAATATTTTTATCTCTCTCTCTCTCTCTCCCTCCTCACACTTGCATCACTCCATCCCTTGGCTCTACCTTCTGCCGTGCAATCCAATCCAATCTGCCAGGGACAAACACTATACTGCTGGAGCACGCTTTTGCAATGCAAATATAGCATAATATGAATTTCATTGCTCTGTTGCAAGTAATGTCTCGGATAGAATCCCAGAGAATAAATCTAACCGATGAATGAAATATGGATGCAGACAACAAAGACTATAGAGGTAGTGTTTAGTACCTCTACAGACTCTTACAGGCTAGTAAGATCATTGGAGACAAACAATTACAACTTCAGGAAATACATACAGTATATAACCGCTCCATAACCAAAAACTAGGCAATTCAGATTTACAATGATTCCACCCAACATCTTTGCCCTGAATTTGACCTGTTACCATCAGGCAGGAGGCAAAGAAAGGGTCTTATAACTAAGACATCGTTTGTGCCTATACTGCAGTGGACATTTTTAATAAGATGTTTAAATAGTTCCACCACCTAATCCCCACAGCCCATGATCACTGTTTCTAATGCATTTTATATTGTGTCAGGGAATAGAGGCGAGCCGAGTGCTGCTGAGATATGAAAAAATGTGTGAAAACTCCAGTCCGTGATGGCGAGGTGCTCGAAGTTACAACATCTTGTATAATGGAGAAGGGAGGTCCCAACGGGACAGGCTTCAAGCACACTCTCGCAATGATACATTTAAAAAGCCTTCATTGCATGACAGGGCTATACATTTGAAAACAATTAAAAGCCACCAAACGCCGACCGGTTTCAACAGTCAAGTCTTCTTCATGATGATGATGATGATAGCCACACCCTGAAGAAGACGTGACTGTCGTCGGTGTTTGGTGGCTTTGTTTTTTAAATATCCGCATTTTATATTGTATTTTAATGCATTGTGTACTTTATGTAATGTTTTTAAACTGACTGCCAGTGTGCCAAAGACACAGTTCCATTTTATGTCAAATGTAATGGGCAATAAAGCTTTCTCTGTCTTTATCTTTACCCACCTAGCTGAGAGGGGTGCAGGCCCTGGGACGATGACCTCCTCCGCTTGTCGGCGCCGTGGTCCCACGAGGCCTCGCACCTGCCCAGCTCCCCGTTGGCGGGCTGGGGGGACGCAGCAGGGGCCGCGGCCCAGACCCCCGGGCTGACCCGCTGCTCCTGAGGCCGCCTGGGGCTCTGGGGACTGTGTGACGTCGTCCGTCGGCCTCCGCTCCTCTCTCGGGGGTTGGGGGGAGGCGGCGTCAGGGGCAGAGGCTTCACCTCCGGAGGTCGCTGGAGGAGGAGGTTCGAGTCCGACGATGGCGGCAGCGACTCAGACACGGACGACAGGACGATGAGGTCGTCCACCACCGCCGGGTCCGAGGAGGAGGCCAGGCGGCGGGGCGACGCGCAGGGCGGCGTTGGCGGGGTGACCTCCGGTTCCGAGCGGGTGCACAGTGCGTGGTGGTGGTCGTCGTGGGAGGGCGGCGGGGGGTTAGTCCGAGGCGGCACCCTGGGGGGGAAGTCCAGGCCTCGGCCCAGCACGATGGAGGCCAGCAGCGAGGCGCTGCCCAGCAGAGCCCGGTGGGTGCCTTTGATTATCAGCCCACCGCCCCTCCTCTCCGGCCTGGGGGAGCCGGCCGGCGATGAGCATGAGCCGCAAACCCCCTCCTCACTGCCCGAGTCTCTCTCGTGAGGTAGAGGCACACGCAGGCTGTCTTTCACCGAGGAGCCTGCAGAGGAGAAAACAAAACACGATGCGCTTAGGGTTACCAGATCCAAACTGTTCATTTATCGCTTGTGTTGGACAAGTGGAACAGGGTGACGGCACAGGACTGGGTTAGTAACTTATTACTTAAGTTGCTATAAATACCTTCATGTCATATTTGACCATAGGCCTAATATTGCCTCATTTTGTTATTAAACCCCTCTGGCGTCTCGTGTTTTGTTTTAAAATGCACAATTTGGTCATGGGTGGTATGGCCGACTTGGCCCTAGGGGATATTTCTCATGTTATTTTAACAGGCTTAGAAAGGAGAGGGGAGATCCACACACCGTTTTAAAAGCTCCCAAAATAATGTATTGACAACAGAGCGGACAAAACATATACAACGTTCCGGCCTCACGGGCCTTCGTCAGGTATACTGTGGATGTGTGTGCATGTCTTGAACCATTTTAACAGGCTTAAAAAGTAAAAACACATCTGGCTGATGCTCATACAAAAGAATTGGAGAGAAAATCCATGCCTTTGCTTTTGACATCCCCCCTCGGGTCCTTCATCCCCAATATGTTTTATCCTTGCTTCTGGTCAGAATAACTACGGAATACATTTGGAACCCCCTCAAAAATGATAAAGACACAAAATAAATCAGTCAAATGATCACTTAGGATTTTGCTGTGTATAAAAATATATTCCAGGCTGGCACTGAATACCATTCTGGGCAGGCAGAGGAGGGGTTGGCTCTCCCTACAAACCCTCACACGCGCTCAGATCAGCCGACGAAGGGAGGCTGGAAGTACCTTCGCTAAAAACGCCGGGACAACGCTCCACACTTCCCAAACTCTTCTCCCTTCTGGCTCCCAAACTATGGAATGCACTTCCCATTGCAATCACAACCGCAAACTCACTCCCAATCTTCCGCCGTAGTCTGAAAACCCACCTCATCAGACTCCATCTTAGCCCATAGCACTCGACGACCTTATGTAGAGTATGCAAATGCTCAATTTATGTAACTTAAATAGCACTTTATGTAGATATAGCACTATATAGTGTATACGCATAGTTTCATTATATAGATATTCCACTGTTACGTTCTTAGCTTACGTATGATTCATGATGACAATTTTTATGTGTTTGATGTTTTACTATGTTTTTGTTCTTGCTTACTATAAATCGCTCTGGATTAAAAGTGTCTGCTAAATGCCTAAATTGTTGGTGCGGAGGGTCATACCATTCTGGGCAGGCGTAGGAGAGGTCGGCGTGGAGGGTCTGTACTCCTCAAAGTCGTCCTTGGATTCTCCGTTCTCGTTGCTGTCCATCCCCAGGAGCTTGGCTCTCATCGACAAGCTGAGAACAACAACATGCATGCAGAGACAACGTTTCATCTCCTCTTTCAGTAGACACAAGTAGATTGATTTTTTCCTTCAATATAACATACCTATATATACACCGGTAATATAATTATACATTATTTCCCTGTCCGAGATCAAAGGTTGGAAATAAAAATACTAATAATAAAAAAAACAACATTATATTTTCTAAAACCTACAGTCAGAGACATTTCACTCATTTACTGCTCGGTTCCATAATTATGTCATGCACTTGGCAGACTGGAATGATCCACTTGGCTGTGGTCTCCTACCTGCTTTCCTGGGGGCTGAGGCGCAGGACCTTGGGGCTCTTTGGGCTCTTGGGACTCTGGGGCCTCCAGTGAGGGCCCAGCCTCTGGTCTCCGTTGCTCTGCTTCAGAGACGGGGACTCCGGTGGGGGCCACACCGAGCTGAGACCAAACGCCCGGCTGTTTTCACTGGGACTGACTGCAACAACAGACAGAGAGACAGAGGGAGAAAGGTGGCTATGATAATAATAATAATAATAATAATAAACTTTATTTATATAGCACCTTTCATACATAAATGTAGCTCAAAGTGCTTTACAGAGCAGAAAAGATAATAAAAGCAAAACAAAACAGCATTAAAACAGGCAAGCAGTTAAAACAATAGGACAATGGTACAAAGATAAGAACAGATAAAATAAGGCAATGACATTAAAAACAAGCAGAATAAAAAAAATAAAAAAATAAAGATCACTTAAAAGCAATGTTGTAGAGGTGGGTCTTAAGCTGAGCTTTAAAAATGTCTACAGAGGCTGCCTGACGAAGGTACAGTGGGAGCTTGTTCCATGCCGACGGCCCGTAGAAGCAAAAAGCTGCTTCCCCGTATTTTTTAGTTGCCATTCTTTTAGGCAAAGCGAGCAGGCCAGCAGTGGAAGACCTTAGGGGCCGGTTTGGGACATATTTAGGCAGGCAGTCAAGTAGGTAGGGAGGTGCGAGACCATTGAGAGCTTTATAGACAAGTAAAATAATTTTAAAATCAATCCTAAAAACAACAGGAAGCCAGTGCAGTGATGCCAAAACTGGAGTAATATGTTCTCTCATCTTAGTTCTAGTTACAACTCTAGCTGCTGCATTTTGGACATGATGAGGCAGGTGCTTTGTTTCCTCCGCCGTCTATGTGTGAATGTAAAATGTAAATGTAAAGGACATTGTAAAGCGCCCATGGATAAAGGCGCTTATATACATGCAACCATTTACCATTTAAAGCAGTGGTGTTCAACCCTTTTCATATCATATCAAGGACTATTATTTATTCTGCCATTTGAGCCACGGGCCACCAGATGAGACTGAGGGACTGAGAGATCCTGCCCCACTCCTTACCCCTTATGCCTACACTTGTTATTTGCCATTTCTTTTGTATTTTGAAAAGCATTTTAAAATAGTTCAACTATAGTCGATCTACATCGCTTGTAGATTTGAACTGATTTAAAAGGTTTTTCAAAATAGTAAAAAATGGCAATTAATTTTAGGGATAATGCGTGTTGCAAGATATAGCCCTTTTAGCCTCTCAGATATGGACATGGAAAACGTTGTTGTCGTCGGATAAGATTTTGTCCACAATTCCATGCTGTATTGATGTGGTAATATAGGAGAGATAACAGGAAAAAGTTCTTATCAAAATAGTAACGTTATCAAAATAACAATTATTCTACATTCTCTAATTTTGTAGACTTCTTGTAAATTAACCCATTCTGACCGGGCACCCATTTTGGTGTCAGCATCATGCCACCGAGTGGCGCGATACGAGCTTGTAGGTCTGCTATTTTTGAAAAATCGAAGAGCGACTGACATTTTTAGAATCTGATCTCAGGTCAGAATGGGTTCATCAGACCAGTGTGTGTCCGGCGGAAACCTTGTATGAATCTGATCTCAGGTCAGAATGGGTTAAGCTAAATTAGTTTAACAATAATTGAACCGTTTAGAGCATGAATTGAAACCAAATGGACCTTATGATAGATCTATAAGGGTCCATTTGGTTACCAACTCTCCGTCATTAAGCTGGGGGCCACCTGGAACCCCCTCAGGGACCACGGGTTGAGAGAACCACTGATTTAAAGGAATGAACATCTAATCACATACCGTCTGCTTTCACCAAAACAATTACATTAAAATTAAAAACATCAAACCCCTACGCATCAACCCCAACCCTACAGAGTAAAGAGTTGTTTCATGACTTTCACCTCTTAAGACATTCTGAGCGGGAAGCCCTTTTGGTGTTATAACCCTTCTGGACGGGAACCCCTCTTGAGGTTCTGTACAGTATTCAAAAATTAAAAATATATGCTTATATATAAATATATTTAAAGGACCACTTCACCACTTTTCAACGTATCTTCATACGATAGGTCCTCACTAATGTCTAATAATCATGAAAAAATGGCGCATTTCTTTTCTACTCGGTCTGTGTCTCATAGGAGGGCTGTGGGCAGTTCAGAAACCGTCTTCCAGTGACATCATCGATGGGGAATACAAGCTAATAGAAACTGCAGGCTTTCTAGTCCTGAAAAGTTGCAATGCAAAAATGGAAGCCATCGTTCTCACGATAATGAAAATCTAAACATTTTTGTAAAAAGATATTGTTTAAAAAATAATCTGCCTAATGATGATGTCACTGGAAGACGGTTTCTAAACTGCCCACATCCCTCCTATGAGACACAGACTGAGTAGGAAAAAATCGTGCCATTTTCATTTTATCATGATTATTAGTGAGGACCTATTATATGAAGATACGTTGAAAAGTGGTGAAGTGGTCCTTTAAGTTTTTCAGAAAACTTAGGTCAGGTTTTCAAGGCATTTTTAGAATCGGCCTCAGTCCAAAATGCGTTAAGACATTCCTAGGGGGGTTCATTTGGTGTTTGTTTTGCCGTTTCTGTCTCAGGCCCTTGCACTGACCATTGGACACTTTATTGTTTGGCTTTGCACCTCATGCGTTTACCCTTGTGTGCTCTGTAGTATTATTATTACCATTATTATTATTGTTTCTTGATACATCTTGTCTTTCCTTTTGCCTTACAGTACTTTCATTCTTTCCTTATACTCACAGGTAAGTTGTAAACTTTACTGCTGTGCCGCCTCTGGGTGACTCAATAAGGTATCCATCTATCTATCTAACTCTTAACTCTCAAAAAATTTTCTGGAAACTTGTCCGAGAACCCTTCAGACCTTTACTGCATACCTGAACTGGCAATTCCTCACAAAACCCACTAGTCTCCCTCATGAGGATCTAGAGATATCCTCCAGGCTGAAACGCAGATGTATGGGGGGGAATTAAAAAACTTCAGTGCACAATGCAAGGAATAAATGCATTCGCCATGTATCCGAAGGAAGTCTGATCCAATAATTTTTAGATTTCTCCAGTTTAATCCTGAATTTAACTTTTGTTGTGTTCAAGATCTGATTTTAGGCATGTTTAAGGGCCGATTCATACTCCTATTTTAGAGCCGAATAAAAGTCTGTTCGGCGCTGTAAAGCCTTCAATTTGAGGTTCGGGGGGGCGGGTACCGTCCTAAAGTCGGCTCTTCGGTGCTACTGAAAATTTCTGACGAGCCGAAATCATTTCGGCACTACAGCGCCGAAACAGCTGTAAAATAGGAGTATGAATCGGCCCTAAGCCTCCAGGAAAATCCGTGTTGAGGTTCTTAATCCACTGTTTTTCATTAAAACGTCTTTGTCCTACTGTCCAGTTGGGATTGTGTTGAAGTCCAGTGCATTTTAGAGCTTCAATGCCGTGAGCCATGAAATGTTGCACAAACCTTGTGGTTGTCTTTTTTCCATTGTTAATATTGTACATCTGTGTTGTCCCAGCCTTGTACCTATTGTTTTACCCGTTTCTCCGACATATTGTAAACCACATTTTTCACATGTGATTAAGTAAATGCAGTTGCTGGTTCTGGTTGTTATTTGTTGTTTAATTTAAATTTACTTAAATTTAATTTAAGTATGTAGTTTCAGACCTTTACTGCATACCTGAACTGGCAATTCCTCACAAACCCACTAGTCTCCCTCATGAGGATCTAGAGATATCCTCCAGGCTGAAACACAGATGTATCGGGGGGGTTGAAGAGTGGGCAGAAAGGAAGGGTCCCAAATGCGACGAGTGCTTAAGTGCTCGAAGCAAAAGCATTCACATGTCTTTGGCAACGTCCAGCGCACACACGCACACGGGCAATTGTGCCCTTCAACTAAAACGAAAGGAAACTAATTTCAGATAAGGGTCATAACATGCTAGGGGGGGAAGATAATGAAGGCTAAAAGCTGCAATTTACTGCTTTTAAAAAAAGTACTGTATTTACGTGTCATTATGCTGGTTTCTATACACTTAAAGGGTCATTTGCGTGACATGCTCATCATTCATCGTTGCTAATCTAATGCAAAGCCATCTGTTGTTTGAAATGGACGTTGAAAATAAAGACAGAACCGCGGCGTTCGTTGAGTGTACTGGCCTTCATTTTTTACCCCATTATTGACCTCGCCGCACTTTGATAAATAATCATTGCACAGCGCAGCCGCTGCTGCCTGAGAGGCCGAGGGAGGGGAAAACATGTCCACTCAAGACCTTGTGTAATGACAGACACACGCCGAGCGTTGTGACTGCCATTATCATGATGCATCATTAGCCGCAGGGCGTGAGGAACACAAACCAGCCTCTCCTCTTGGATTTTAATGAACACATGTTTTAGATTCAGCCGTAAAAAAAAACGCTTTTATACGGAGAAATATCTCGACCGCAATTTGCGCCTCTTTTATTTTTATGTCAACTGTGCTAAATTGTTTGGAAGACACACGCCACTGCCTATTAAATCCCCGCCACCCTCCACCACCACACCGCAAATTTCCTTCTGGGGGTGTGTGTGTGCTGTGAAGAGCCGTATATATGATGATCTGTTGGCTCCAGCCTTCTCCCTTCAAAGGGAAAACGATCTATTGGGCGGTTCGGTTCGTCTGAGAGGCTGACGAGCAGAAGACTATTGTAAATCACCACCATACAACCCCCCCACCCTCCCAAACACACACCCCTACTCTGCCAGAGCGATGAATTTCTCCTTGCTAATTTCAAATTCACTGAAACCGCACTGTGGCTGTGTGTTGTATGTATGTATGTATGAAAACCCCTGTGTGTGTGCGTGCATGTGTGTCTGTTTTTTTTTGGTAGCAAGGCACAACAGCTCCCCCCGCTGGGTCCAGTGGGTACTGTAAGTAGTGAAGGGCGAGAGGAGGTGTAGGTAGTGAAGGGAGAGAGAGGTGCAGTCAGAGTGTGGGAAGCTGCTTTATCGCTGCTGAGCCACGGAGAGGAAGTGGGATAATATTTGGACTGGAACGCTCTATTGTTGGAGAGAGGATGTAGAGAGAGAGACTACCAGTAAACCATGTGGGGGAGAGAGAGAGAGAGAGAGAGAGAGAGAGAGAGAGAGAGAGAGAGAGAGAGAGAGAGTACCAGTAAAGTAAACTATGAGGGAGAGAGAGCGAGAGAGAGAGAGAGAGGAGATGGCCTGCAGGGACAGATGAGGGAAACACAAAAAAGGGTGGAGGGGATGAGAGAAGATGAAAAGAGAATTTGGAAACTGAGAAATAGTGTGTGGTCGAAAAGGTGTAAATGGAGCAAGTGAGAGAGAAAGACAGACAGAGAGAGTGTGTGCGTGTGTGCCGTGTGCGTGCGTGCGTACACAAGCGAGCGCAGTGGTACCGGAAAGGGGAGGAAAACCCTGAATGATTCAGAGGGCCGAGACCTAGACGGCAACCTTCAAACACTCCCTAGACTGTAGACACCAGTATACCTGGAGGCGGAGCCTGGATGAAGCTCTATATCAGGGGTAACCAACCAGGGGTTCGCGAGCTACCAGTAGCTCGCGGGAACCTTTCAAGTCGATCCCGAAGTGTCAGACTGACGGGCAGCCAGCCAATACACAGCAGAATGTCGTTCGCAAAAAAGAGCAGATCTACAAGCTAACAACGTGTAGAGGCTTGATGCATTTTAGCTTGAAGATCTGTTCCCCTTGCTTCCACCGCACCGCACAGTTCGAACGCCAACTTTTAACCAAACGTGGGAGAAACACTGTGCACGGCTGCACGCACAAATAAAGAGTGCACTCGGCACTCGCGCACGCACATGACGGATTATTATCGATCAAAACAATCCTTAGCGTCGCTTACAAAAGCATGTGTTGCACAGCATGAATGATAAGTAATCACCGATCTGGCTGGATAAATATCACTATGACAAAGTGTCAAAATGTTTAGTGCCGCTGTCAAAACATGACACAGTGAGAGTTGAAGATTCTAACTATTGGAACAAGATTTTAAAGGAAGTGGGTCCTAGACAGGGCTTGACGCGTAGCTCATGGATGCATGGATGATAGACAGACTATCCGTTTTTATCCTGCTGTTCCATCATGGGATATTCGATGCAGGGCAAGATGCTCGATTGTGAATTAAATTGTAACATTCTCCTTGGCTTTGACTACTTCAGACAGAACATCTGACACACAGCTACAGTAGACTATTCATTTACTATGCTGTTAACTTACTCGGCTGCCTACCGTTGCTCGTTAAGCAGGTCACACAATGGATATATGGACCACTGATATTTATCCAGCCAGGTCGGTGATTACTTATCATTCATGCTGTGCAACACATGCTTTTGTAAGCGACGCTAAGGATTGTTTTGATCGATAATAATCCGTCATGTGCGTGCGCGAGTGCACTCTTTATTTGTGCGTGCAGCCGTGCACAGTGTTTCTCCCACGTTTGGTTAAAAGTTGGCGTTCGAACTTTACAAATAAGTTTAGTATTCAACGTGTCGGGGACGCTATCATGAACTCGTATGACTGACTCACATCTTAATGACACCCTCAGACTGGCAATCACTAAATATGAACCAGATTTCAAAACGCTTGCAGATAAAGTGCAGTCACAGCAGTCTCATTAAAGGTGGGCTGACCCTGAGAGTATGTCACCATATCTGTGCAAATATATATCATCATATATAGGCATGTTATGCCTATGTCATTTGAACATCTGCCAATGTGAATATTCATTGAAATGAGAAACAAAATATTGTGCTGTAAAAGCAATTCATGTCCTTTGCATTTTGTTTTATTTAAAAAAAACTCAAAGCAGTTTATTTGCATTTTGTCCTAATATTTTTTATTTCTAATACATTTGTCTTAATATTATTTGACATTGATAATATAACTTACTATAAGTTTTTATTCTAATTTAAGCTTTAGTCTTTGTGTGGATGTGTGCACATGCATTGAGCCTGTCAGAAATAGCAAAAAAACAAGTGTTTTTTCTAACACGTTTTAGTGGTAGATCTTGGCTTACAATTGGGAATAAAATGGGCTCTTGGGCTTGAAAAGGTTGGTTACCACTGCTCTATATAGACACCAGAGTACAGTATACCTGGAGCCTGGATGAAGATCTGTAGACACCAGACTAACCTGGTCTGGATGAAGATCTGTAGACACCAGACTAACCTGGTCTGGATGAAGATCTGTAGACACCAGACTAACCTGGTCTGGATGAAGATCTGTAGACACCAGACTAACCTGGTCTGGATGAAGATCTGTAGACACCAGACTAACCTGGTCTGGATGAAGATCTGTAGACACCAGACTAACCTGGCTGGATGAAGATCTGTAGACACCAGACTAACCTGGCTGGATGAAGATCTGTAGACACCAGACTAACCTGGCTGGATGAAGATCTGTAGACACCAGACTAACCTGGTCTGGATGAAGATCTGTAGACACCAGACTAACCTGGCTGGATGAAGATCTGTAGACACCAGACTAACCTGGTCTGGATGAAGCTCGCCCACCACAAGGACGGGTATGCTCGTCCAATTAATTAATTACGCAAGGTGCTCATAGGCTCGTCTTAAGGCATTTAATATCGACATAAGAATGCCTTGCTATTTTCCACTTTTTGGAAGCGCTCCGGTTGGTAGGGACGCTTGCTATAGGGGCCTTGTCTGCACTGCGTCTGCGCGACCAACCACATTAGCTTATGTTGTAGCCGCGGAAAATCAACTTGCTAAAGAGCTGTGTTTACAATTGACATCGTTCCCATAATCCAAAAGGACGGCTGCATGTTTCTATAAGGCAAGCAACATCGATCCCATAGCCAGGAGGGACATGGCAGCTGTTTGAATCCCATAGCCCAGAGGCAGACACATTGTAATTGGCAATTTGGTTGTTAAATAACTGCTAGGCCGTTAGTGATGATTAAGTAGCACCATTTTAGGGCGGCAAATCCTACAAAGTATATATTTATGACAACATGCTTTTTTGGGGGTTTTTTCCTTCTTCTACTACTCACGCTGGATGGCGCGGAAGCGTGGGCCGAACGACGGCGACGATCCCGATCCCAAATCTGGAGAGTTCCTCCTCTTCTCCAGGCCGGGAGACGCCTGCACCGTGATCTTATGGATGAAGTCTGAAACACACACATTTACAATTTTGCCATTTAGCAGACGCTCTTAACCCAGAGCGATTTGCAGTAAGCAAGAACATGAACATGGTAATACATCAAACATGGCCAAAGCATTTCCGGGGGTCTCCAGTCAAACACATTGAGAACCCTTATCTAAGTCACATAAGTTGATCCTATGCATACGCCTGTAAGGTCGTCGAGGCTAGGGCAAGTGCTACGGCAAGTGCTAAGATGGAGTCTGAAGAGGTGGGTTTTCAGACTACGGTGGCAGATTAGGAGTGAGTCTGCAGTTCTGATTGCAATGGGAAGTGCATTCCATAATTTTGGAGCCAGAAGGGAGAAGAGTTTGTTTGGGACGTGTGGAGCGTTATTAGTGAAGGCACACACACACACAGACACAGTTAGACCACCCAGATGGTCAAAGGGATAAACTAGATTTATGGTTTGAAATGAACGGCTGAGTGAAGCAGACGATCAGACAGACACTAGTGTCTGCCAGGCTAGATTTATTTACCTAGCCTTCTCTCTCTGAAATAATATATTCAACTTTGATGTTGTGGGTTGCGGCCGCAAGGGGGATTCAGTTTTCAATTGGGCACAATTGTGGTGTGTGTGCGTGCGTGCGTGTCTATGCATGTGTGTGCATGTGTTTGTTTGTTTGTGTGTGTGTGTGGGTGTGCGTGCGTGCATGCTTGTATTTATACTCGCAAGGGCCAAATGTTTCCACAATTACAGTAGAATTTGAAGAAGAATCATTGTGAGCACAATTATTGTTCCGTCGTCACAAGAGAAAGGGTTGTTTTGTGGTTAAAATAGTACGGGGTGAATTGGGAAAGGATTCAGGTTGTTGGGGTAAGGTTTAGGATTAGACGTTTCGAGTTTAGGTTTAAGGGCTGGGGTTAGTTATTTCCCTGAACAATCAGATACACTAACAAACTGATAAGAACCAGAGCAAAACCGGGCAAAACGTTAGGATATCAGTGGCACTGGAACTCAGCGGCAATGGAGAGACCACTATAAATATATATAACATACTGCAAAGTCAGTGGGGATGAGGGCCAAGGGAGAATGCTAAGCAAGAGTTGTGTGTGTGTGTGTGTGTGTGTGTGTGTGTGTGTGTGTGTGTGTGTGTGTGTGTGTGTGTGTGTGTGTGTGTGTGTGTGTGTGTAGGGAAGGAATCATAGGGGGTGGGCTGGGGGGGTGCAGTGGAGAGACTGATGGGGGAAAAAAGCGAGGTGATGAAAAATGACTGGATGACAGAGAGAGAGAGAGGGAGAGAGAGAGAGAGAGAGAGAGAGAGAGGGAGATAGAGAGAGTATGATAGGAATGAAGAGAGTGAGGGAAAGGGAGAGGCACCACACAGAAGCGAGAGATAAGCGACAGAAAGGGACAGGGGAAAGAAAAGAGATGAAAAAAAACAGAGGGAGGGAGAGAGAGAGAGGCCAGCCAGCAGTCAGTGCATGGACAGGAAGCAAGCATGGAGGCGTGGTTGGCTCTCTCTCCCTCTCATCACCCCCCACCCCCCCACCCCCCCCCCCCCTACACACACACACACACACACACAACACACCCTGCTGCTGCTGGGAAAAGCCTGGCCACAGCGTGTGTGTGCGTGCATGCACACACACACACACAAGGCCACATGTATTGCTGCACATACAGACAGTCAAACACACACACAGACCGTAGAAACGATACGCTGCCTCAAAGTACACACACACACACACACACACACACACACACACACACACACACACTCTTGCTCAAGCCAGAGCAAGTCAGACACATACTGTATATACCCTCACGCGCTTTGGTCACACTTCCATGGAAACTTATCTATAAGCGACACACTGGCCGTATGGTATGTGTGTGTGCGTGCATGTGTGTGAGGGAGGAACAGAGTCGTCTCATGACAAACAGCAGCGAGTGCTTTTTATTTTTTTTATTTTTCTCAGATGAGCCCACGCAACACGCAACAGTGGGACCAACACAGGAAGGGCTGGCGAGCACTGCAGGTAATGGTACAATATAATGCTGTCACATTTCAGCCCCCTCACTCTAAGCCAGTGGTTTTTTTTCATATCAAGGTCCATTATTTATTCGCCATTAAATTGAGCTACGGTCCACCATTTGATGACGTTTAGCCTCTAAGATCGAAAACCTGTCTTAGATTCCATGTCGAGATAACAGGCAAAAGTTGACCAGAATAACAATTCTTCCACATTCTCTAATTGTGTAGAATTCTTGGAAAGTAAGTAATGCAGATGTTTAACAATAACTCTTGAGCGTAAAATGTTTTAATTTTACGCTCAAGAGTTACCAACTGTCCATCATTTCAGTCTGACTGGGGACCACCTGGAACCCACTCAAGGAGCACTGGTGGTCCCTGGACCACTGGTTTAAAGCCACTGCTCTAGAAATCGAAATGTGTTACAGATAGATATACCGGTATATATATATATATGCAAATAATGAATAGAAATAACAAACAATTGGAAGATAAATAAATAAATAAAAATAAATGGAAAGATCAAATAAATGGAGTCACTGTGTCATTATTATTTCTGACACCTGCGGCTGACATAATAGCTGTTTTGTTACAACTGTCTCCATCCCCCATTTCCTCTTATTCTTTTGCAGTTGTTGTCGTTATTGTTATTGCTGTTTATGTGGAACAGAGTGAATGAGGAACAATTGAAGTCTCCTTCCTGGCTCACTTTGCAGAACGCCTGCATGGTGAGACAGTTCCATAGCCTCTTCTTTTGATTCTCCTGGATCGCTGCTTTGATAGCCGAGACAAACAATGTGTCGCATTGCGACGTGTTGATAGCTTGAAATTAGCTTTTTTTTCTAACTAACTAGGTCTGTCAAAATGGACCATGAAATTACTTTCCCAAGGGGCCAAATGAGAAATATTATATTCTCATATAAAAAGCAATTAAATGGCTTTGTTTTGACAAGCTGATAAGAGTTGTATAATTACCTCTGACTTCAGTAAATAAATAATACTTAGTGGTCCATATTTTGTTGAAACCAGCTTTATTTTATTGGCATGACGGACATTTTTGAGGACTATAGTCCACCAAAAGGGAACCCCTTTTGGTGTTTAAAGCATTATGTTATGCTTTAGCTGTTGATAAATAGAAGATCTACAAGCTCATAGCGAGTGCCACGCTATGAACTTGTACAGTAGGTCTGCTGTTTTTGAAAAATCGTGAAAATGTGCCTGAAATCTTTGAATATATATTGTTACAGAGCGAGTTTTTAACTCAAATCTTTGCTACTGGGAGGGTCCCTGGAACAACATATTTTCAGATGGGTGTCAGTGGCCACTATATATTTGGGGTCCTTGACATGAATATGTTTGAGAACGACCGACATAGAAACAGAAAACTGTCAGGATTTAGAAGGCATATTTTAAATTTCGACGTCAGGCCTAAATGTGTTAATGCCCAGGTCTGCGATAGAACCCATCTATTTTTTTTAGATTAAATATTGTAAAACCTCATTTAAATGCCGCAGACCTCTCTTTCCATGGCTGGTGCTGAGAAACCACATAGATTTTGTGAGATCAAATAAATAATTCATACCGGTACGATAATAATCCTGTTCTATGGCCTCATCTTTAATAAGGTTAGGCATTATAATGGTTAATATAATCTATTAATTGAAAGTTTACAATGAACGGACATAATGTTGCCATGAAGCGACGTGCTGTGATAAATATGGAACAATCAATTCCTTCAGATGAAACCACACAGCATATACATATACGAGTGGAGCTGGTCGAGAGGAAAAGGCCACTCCTCGCTCTAGGGGACTGTTGCCAAGCACGCTCGCTATCCGTTCATGTTGCACCCCCACCCCCGATTTCACTCCATATGTGTGCTTTTGACTTGTTATATGTGCATTTGACTTGATGTATGTGCATTCGACTCCATATGTGTGCATTTGTCTTCATATTATGTGCATTTGGCGGGGGAGGAGAACCGGAAGAACATATTCACATGAGCGTGCACAGGACTGGAGTGAAAACTCCACGCAGTCCAATGGGAAACTGCTCGTGGAGCGAGGTCTCAATAACAGCTTGAAACTTTCCAACGGATTGTCACGTGTAGACCATGATTTTGAAAAGAAAATCGGTATTGGCAGTTACTCAAAATCAAATGATCGGAATCGGATCAGGAGCAAAAATAAACTTGATCGGGACATCCCAAATATTACGCATGCACGCACCACACACACACGCGCACGCACCTCATGCATTATAAATTACAATTATCTCAGGTACTATGTGTACATTTATTCGTTGAAAAGAGACCCTTTAGTTGTACGGCTGTACAGCCTGTAAATAAGACAAGAGAAACCGTTTGTGAAACAAGCTTCTAAGTTCTAAATGACCCTTTACTTTATGTGGTAAAGCGCTCAAACTTTCTTCTTCCCTGCCTTGATCTCATTACCCTCCCCCCTCTCTCTCTTCTTGTCTTTCTTGTATTTCTTGGGAAAAAAATAACACGATGCGAACTACTGTATGCACTGAAAGGAATTTCACCCACTTATTTTTGAAACTGTGACGTGACAACAAAGATTCAGATTCTGACCTTGAGGTAGGGTGACCAGATGTCCCCACTTTGCGTGGGACAGTCCCTCATTTCACAAGACTTTTCAGGCGTCCCAAAATTGAGACCCTGTCCCACATTGTGATTGACGGTCACGGTGTTCAAATGCCCCAATAGTACGTTAATAGTTGGCGTTCTGTTGTAAAGCTCAGTAATTCTCTCTTTCTATTTTAAGCCTGTTAAAAATAACATGAGAAACATCTCCTAGGCTACAGTACCAAGACCAATAACAAAACCATCAGGCAATATTAGGCATATGGTTGAATATGACATTAAATCTAAACCGTTGGAGCTACAGATGTTCTGAGATGCTCGAAATGTTCAGAATACTCATGTTTGAATACTCAATAGACCATATGCACACGGCGGTCATCTTTCCATAAGTTAATGGCAGGGTGGAAACTAGCTTCAATTTGCCAATGACCGCCCATACATCCAAACAGACAAAGTCCTATCTAATTTTATTAAATTAGGCAAACTCACCAACATTGCACCACCACCTGTTTTGAATTTGCACATAATGCAGGAGGCAGCAGGATGCTGCGTTACTGAAAGGGAGCGCTTCCAAACTCCAACACTTCAATCACCTGCAAGGGATTTCTTGACATAAAGTAGCTCATAACATGTCTAAAGTGGATTTTTATGAAACAAACACTTTGCAGATAGAAAGAGCATCATTCAAGTTTTTCGTACAGCTGCAATGTTGGTGAGTTTGACATAATTTTATACAATTAGATAGGATTTAGTTTTTTAGTTCTAGTTTCTGTGTTGGTATGCGGTCAGGTTTTCAGCTGGCTCAGGGAAGAGGACGACCCTGCCATGCATAGTCCACCATAGATAGGTGAATGAACTGTATCTGTCTGTGGGCAGGCATATGCTGTGCCTGTGTGTGCGTGAGTGTGTGCGGCTGTATGAGTTGAGGATTAGAGGTATAGGTATTTTTATTATGTTGTAACATTTAACTCACTGATGTCGTTTAGCATCAGTGTAATTTGAAATGTAATTTTGTAATGAAATGTACTATTTTGTAATGTAATATAATGTATTGTGTTATGTTTTAATTTATTTCTGGACTCTTGGAAGATTAGCCGAAAGGCTAAAAGAGATCCAAATAAAAATCAAAAAAATCAAATCAAGGACTTTGTCTGTTTAGATGTAATGGCAAATTGCGGCTAGTTTTCACCCTGCCATTAACTTGTGGATAGATGACCGCCGTGTCTATTGATTATTCAAACATGAGTATTCTGAACATTTCGAGCATCTCAGGAACAGTTTAGTCATTTCCGGGTATTTTGTCCAGGATAGAGCATTTCTCACAGTTCCTAAGTTGTTCGCAGCGGTCATATTAGCCAAGAACAGTTGAGATATTCTCCGCTAAATGAAGTGCATACATATCTTAGCCAGGTCCTGGAGTAGGGGGGTCCCTGGAACAACATATTTTGAGATGGGGGTCCGCGGCCAAATACAGATAATTCTGTGGTTCCTTGACATGGAAAAAGTTTGAGCACCAGTGCAGAAACTGATACATTTTTTCAGAAAACTGTCAAGACATTTTGTAGAATAAGACCAGGTCTTAATGTAATAGCATCTTAACCCAATCTGGGTGGGAATGACTTTGGTGTTTAGCTGTTGAAAAATAGCAGATCTACAAGCTCCGCGCTATGAGCTTGTAGATCTGCTATTTTTGAATTATACATTTAATACTGGGGCTCCTTGACACACGTTTGAGAACCACTGACATAGAAACAGGTTTTTCGACATTTGTATAGAATCGACCTCAGGTCTAAGTGGGTTAAGTAATAAGTCGCTAACCCCGTCCCGTCCCATGACACAAGCGTTACTTCTGTCCCTCAAATAAATGAACCGTTTGGATCAGGGTCCACCCTTACCTTGAGGCATGCTGATCTAAATAAATGAACCGTTTGGATCAGGGTCCACCCTTACCTTGAGGCATGCTGATCTAAATAAATGAACAGTTTGGATCAGGGTCCACCCTTACCTTGAGGCATGCTGATCTAAATAAATGAACAGTCTGGATCAGGGTCCACCCTTACCTTGAGGCATGCTGATCTAAATAAATGAACAGTCTGGATCAGGGTCCACCCTTACCTTGAGGCATGCTGATCTAAATAAATGAACAGTCTGGATCAGGGTCCACCCTTACCTTGAGGCATGCTGATCTAAATAAATGAACAGTCTGGATCAGGGTCCACCCTTACCTTGAGGCATGCTGATCTAAATAAATGAACAGTCTGGATCAGGGTCCACCCTTACCTTGAGGCATGCTGATCTTCTCTCCGTTCTTGCTCTTGGCCAGCTTGTGCTTCTTGAAGGTGCCCTTCCTCTTCTTGACGTTGGGCTTCTTCTCCTGGTTCTGGTTCATGTGCAGGATGAGCAGGCTCAGCTCGCGCTCAAAGACATCCTGCTCCCACTGGGCCAGCTGCTGCTCGCGCTGACGCAGCAGCTCCTCCTGGGACTTCTGCTCCAGCGCCGCGCGCTTCAGTTCCTCCTCGCGCGACCGCAGCTCCTGGAACAGAGGAATCACAATAGTCTTTATTATTGTCACTCATCGTTTAACCCATTCTGACCTGAGATCAGATTCAAAAAATGTCTTCTACATCCTGACAGTTTTCTGAGAAAGCCATGTTTCTATGTCAGTCGTTCTTCAATTTGTCAAAAATAGCAGTAGATCTGCTATTTTTCAATAGCTAAAGCATAACATAATGCTAACACCAAAACGGGTTCCCACCCAAAATGGGTTAAAGTAAAAAAATTAAAGTGGGTGAAATTCATCTTTGTGCACAGTTCCCACTGTTATTTTTCCAAGAAAGTGAAGATAGAAAAGAAGAGGGGGGGTGTGTAAGGAGATCAAGGCAGGAAAGAAGAAAGTTTCAGTGCTTTTTCACAAAAAAAGTACAAGTAAAAGGTTTGATCCAGGTGGTCCCCAACTAAATGATGGAGAGTTGGTAAAAAACGATAACCGGAAGGTGACCCTGAGCCATTGCCTAAATACAAAGCGACACAGATGCAGTTTCCTAGTTTTAATGGGGTAATACCGCTGGTTCCCCAGTTTTAATTGGGTAATACCGCTGGTTTCCCAGTTTTAATGGGGTAATAGCGCTGGTGTCTCTCACCTTCTCCTTGGCCCGGAGCTTGTCGAACACGTCCTGGATCTCCAGCCTCCAGTCCTCCTGCAGGGAGTGGAAGCTCTCCTGGGGCATCATCTCCTCACGGACCTGCTCCTCCAGAGCCGTCAGCTGGGCCATGATGGAACTGAAGCTGGGCCGGTGGTGGGGGTCCTGGTCCCAGCAGTCTGCACACACACACACATATGACACACATTGTCATTTAGTTTTAGTCATAGTGAAGCTGGTCCTGTGGTTATTGTCGTTTGAATCAAGGTTATATAGAACAGTGGTATTCAACCATTTTCATACAGTATTGTAGTAGATATGGGGTATAAAGGCACAATTAAGCTATCGCATCCAGCTATACCACATACAGCATTGGATGACATCTAATGAACATCATGTGAAGTGATTTCTCTCTTCCATACTGACACCACATGGACAAGCATGTAAGCAGAGAAGCCGGACAGATATAGGCCTACAGAGGGGTCTGCTGACCTTTTGACCCTCAAGAATGGTCTCAATTCCTGCACCAGTGGCATACTTTGTGTGCACAAAGGTACACTGAAACTGTCCAATTCCAGACATTGGCCTTCATGTTCATAGGTACAAGGAAGGAAATCTATTTGATTTGTTTCCTACAGACTCAGAGACTCAGGTCCAAGGGATACCCTTGTACCATAAAGACTTGATTCCATTTTAGATGGATTATGTATCATAAAGACTTGATTCCATATCAGCTGGATTAAGTGTCATAAAGACTTGATTGCATTTCAGCTGGATAAAGTGTCATCGCCACAGATCACACCCTGACTTTGGATGTCAAAGGTTGAATGTTCCACTCAGTCACAAAAGCATTCATTCACAATTCCTTAACCATCAATTGGAAATATGACATTCACTGTACAATAAATGTAGAAATGTAAATGTGTACATGTAAATACAGATTGTGTGTTATGTGAAATCTAAAGCCATGAAAAAGTGCATGCGTACACCCTTTCCCAAAATGAACTTCAAAGACATTTGGCCTCACAACAACATGTGACGACGTCTGGAAATGTCACGAGACATCTCAATGTCTCCATCTTGCAAAGAGAGTGACATATATGGTAACTGAACCATGTATTGCACAACGAACCAGAACTATATATTAGGGAGGCAGACAGAAGCAAGACAGGATTAGTGGGGGAGTGGGGAGTCCAGAAGACCAGAGGAAGAGACCAAGGAGCCAGAAGGATGAAATGGTCTACACAGACCAGATCCCGACGCTCTGGCCTAAGCGTCCACCAGGCGATCCCAGGCACTACATCAACCAAGCCCAGGGGTTAACCACAGACCAAGAATCGATACTTGGGAACCCCTGCCGCTTGCAACGCAACCTCTCTCCCTCAGAAGACAGAAGACCCCAGTCTGTCTCTCTCTCAAGCTCTCAACAAAGCCAACGCTCAGGAAAGTGATTGCATTTTACATCAAGTTTCTAAGTTCATGGCAAAAGAACATTATCTATCATATATTTATTTCATTATCATTTGATTTGTTTCTTCAATGCTATTTGAACCTGTATTAACCCTTGTTTAAGAATTCATTTGATTATTGTTCTACTAAGTTTGTCTATTAGCTTAGGTGTGAAAATAAATTGATTCATGTTTTTAAACAAGTCTATTATTTGCTCAAAGAGTTGAACTTACTTGTTTTTGACACATGCAAAGTAAGAAAGGCTATGAAATGGAAAAGATCTCTTACCTTCAGATTCCATAGATTTATTAAGATGAAATAATAATTGATTATTTTATAATCTTTTAATTGTTTTATTAGTGGTTTAACTTAAAGGCTAAAAATACAAATCAATCTGGTGCTTATTCCAAAAGCTCATTTCACTGGTGCCCCTTCTTAAATTCAGATTGATTTTGAGTCTTAATTTTTGAACTTATAATTCATATTTTTATAATTATGAATTACACTAATATAAAGTCTACCGGATTAAATGTAACACCATACATACTACTTAATGGCGCCCCGAGCGAGGCCCACCTATGGTCAAATCAACAATAGGATTTCAACCTTAAACCCTTGTTAAATCGGCTCCACACTATGACATGGAGTGAGGCCAATTTAACATCCTTGCTTTGCTGATGTGTCATCAACAAATTGTTTTTCTTTTAGTGAGTTCAACTATGAGCAATTAAACCTTGTTAAGGTACATATTGGAACTCGACGTCTCATCCAATTACCTTAACCTTAACCTTAAAGATAATTGATCATTCAACAGGCAGTTGAAAGTCTTGCCTGACTGTCTTAGCCTGTGAAACTTAATACCTGTGCAACTCAGTTATTTTTAGGTCAAACTGAGTGCACAAGTTCCCTAAATGAGGTCTAACTATCTTGAGAGCTTATGAGCTTATATCTATCAGACTCTATCCGAGTCTAACCGTCATCAATTTTGCGCAAAATCGAGTCCACTGACAGAGAAACGCAAAAATAAGCTACTGTATGCTTAATGATAAAATTCACATTATCGTGTGTTTAGTCCACAATGTGTTTACATTAAAAACAGTCAAATTGCTTAATGTGTAAAGCCACCGTTAATCGTGTGTTAAAGTCCACTTAACGTAGTGTAGAAACGCAAAATAAGCAATTTGGTTCATATTGTGATCTTTCAATATGACCCAATCAAATAAACCACTGTAAATTAATAAATATAGGCACAGCTAACCTATTTATTATATGTTGGTTCACTTTTGTATAAGTAAAAGATAAGACAGTTAGCAACTGCGCTCCTTGTACAATGTGTTCATATTGTAATCCTTCAATATGATCCAATCTTCTTAAAGGATCTAATAAACCACTGTAAATTAATAAATATAGGCATAGCTAAACCTATTTTATTATATGTTGGTATATTTGTATAAGTGAAAATAAGACAGATAGCAACTGCACTCCTTGTACTTCAAATTTTAAAGATTGCTTTCCTTGCTAAAAACCTGTAGTCTAAATTGCAAGTCAACGAAAGCTGCTCTTAAAAATTAACCCTCTGATTCTCAGTGAAAAGGGTGGACAGAATTTATGTGACAGCCACTGTCAGCTAGCTATAAACAACTCAGTGTGTTTACATTCTTTCTAGTCACGTGACTCACTCTCCAGACGGCAAACAAACAACGCCATCTTGAGTGTACCACGCGTCCCTTACAAACTGCCATATTTGTGGCTGTAACATTGTGCGAGGGTTCCAAATACACCTCTCCCCCTCCTGAAGAGGGGAGGTCTATTTTTGTCTGGGACACCGAAACCCGACACACCCACACTCACATACGCACACGCACACTGCAAGAGACATCCCCTCCTCTCTGCAGCGTCTGTGTTAGTCAGTGTGTCATTCTTAAAATTACCAAAGTAATTGATTAGATCAATCTAACTCTTGCTTGTTGACACTTCCAAACAAATATTGCATTAGTGCAATTCTTTAACTAAAGACCTATGTTTGTGGTTTAATTACTTTTATCCTTGCTTAATTCTCTAATCAATCTCCCTGTGTTACAGAGACAAAAATGGCTGACGCCTTATCCCAGAATACCGATGTCACGGTACGGTCTCTGTTACCTCTAGTAATGATGATTTTTATCACCGGATCATCATACCCTAAGGTCCTTCTTATAAAAGTACTTCATGTGCTAAAATTAATCACAGAATTTGTACTAACAACACTTGATTCAAAACCATTAGAGAAAGCAACGCAGAATTATATTAATGATAATCCTAAAGAATTGAACCAATTTCCCTTTCCAGCTCTCAAAGATAAATGTGATTCCACGTGCCCTTTGGCACTGGAGAAGGAATGTCTAAAGCAGCCACAACAAGTGGATCAGGTACAAAGTAACCAGACTACCAATGACAGATTTATTTCTGCATTAAATATGGTACTGAACACCAACGAAAACCTTAAGGTCCAAATGGAAGATATACAAAAATCAATTACCTATTTTAATGTCGTCACTAAAGAGACAGTAGCTCAAATAGCTAAATTAAAACAAAGTATTGATTTAATTAAAAGTCAAAAGCATGAAAATGAACAACTTACGATTAAGAGTAATCAACAACAAGAAGATATTATTTTACTTAAGAGCCAGATTCCTAAAAAGCCATTAAACCTTCCCAGGTTTGAAACAGAATCTGATTCTGATCAAACTGATGTTGAGTTGTTAAGAGATATTAACCTCTTTCGTAAAGGTCATTCAAAAGGAACCACAGGACACCAGATCCCTAAAAAGCCATTAAAACTCCTAGCTGTCAATTCTGAGATTCAGACAGGCCAGGCCCCCAAAACATACTGTGAGGCCTTGAAAGTTTTACCTGACAAACCAGATGTTTTACCTGACATCACAGTGTCTCTTCAAAGTGTTCCTTTTGAAAAAGTAACTACCAACTTATTAGACAAAATAGCACATCATATTCCCAGGTTTGAAACAACATCTGACAATTGCGATATCGTTGGGTATTTAAGAGATATCGACTACTTTCTTAAAGGTTATTCAGATGTAACCACAGGACACAAAGTCCAACTTATCGGTATGTCCTCTAGCTCTGAGGTACGACGATTTATTGAACGTCAACCGTCGGATGTTGTTGAAAACTATGATGCTCTGTCACAGAGTCTCATTGGGGAATATAAAGTCCACAAGTTGGAGGGAATATCTGCCGCCCTTTCCCTAAGACAAAAGAAAGGTGAACGTCCTAGCACCTTCTTTGGTCGCTTGAGGAGAGCTTGGTTTTCAGATGAGAACACTATTGATATGGAGGAAGATCAAACATTTAAATCAGTCTTTCTAGATCGACTTGATACAAGCATCAGACCTGGTGTCCGAGACAACACGGACAGAAATATGTCCAGCAGTAAATTAAGAACGGTCGCTGACCGAATTTATAATAATGATCTTATTGACATGGCTTGGGAAAATAATACCAACCAGCCTCACCCACAGGAAGGTCACAGCGTTCCTGCAGTTGTGAGCTCACCTGTCCTATCCAGACGGAAAAAGAAAGCTTTGCTAAATGCTGATAAACAGCATTGGCTCTCAAATACTCCTGCGGAAAGATCTGTGGACTGGCGACTGAGGTCTGATGCGTGAATAAAGTCTATCCTCTCATGCTAAATTACTAGTGATAGTTCATAAATTAAAAGTAACCAATGGAATAAAAACTAAAACCTGTGTTATTATGCTAATCGATACTTGGACTATAACCTATAGCATTTTTACCCTGTCAAATTGATTCACTGACAAAACATAAACCTGCAAACTATTATGCATTTGGGGCTCCCTATACGTGTATGTCCTCAGATATACCAGAACAGCTGCTGGCATATTATGACAGGCATTCCAAATATTTTCATAAATCAAGGTATCATCAGTAACCTTTGACCTCTTGATTTTGAAATGGGGGGGTCTTTGCATATAACTTTGTGAATCTCCTTCAAAGGAGATATGCTGCTTTATGTTGTTAAAATGAGTCCTTAGACTAGCACTAGTCAACTTAGTAACACAGTACTTCCAAATACCACTTTGTTACTCTGTCACTTAGAATTAATTGCAAACTGAACGGAGTTAACTTAGTTTTTCTGTAACTCTGTTTTACAGACCGCGTCGAGACATCTGCCATTGGGGGATGTATTTTTATTTATTTTTATAAGTTGCTATTGGCTCTCAAGATATCTACCTATCGCCCAAAGTAGTCAACTTCCATAGAAACCTTATGTTTGGTATTCACTGGTTAATAAGCTAGTAGCCTACAGGGTGGAAACTGATCCACCAATCAATATTAAACTATTACCTCCTACACTATGCCCCATAGGTTTCAACTTTTCAAGTACTGAAATAACCACCGGCCTGCATGTTGCATGTCCCTGGCTGGTGCATGTTTCTTAAGTATAGGTAGGAACCCCAAGGAATGACCCTCCATATAGAAGTTTGGGGAAGAATTCTCAGCTTTGACCCAACCAGTCAACATAATTCCTTCCTTTCTTTTCTTTATTTTCTTTCCTTTATTTTCTTTCTTTTATTCAAACTTAGTGTAGTCCCCCTATACTCCACTCTACACAACTACTGTGGAAATAGGAAATCCCCATTTCCTTATAGGGTAGACCAACACTCAGAATAAAACCCCAGTATTGTTTATAATATACTGCATGCCTGGTTTTACTCCTTGAATAATAAGTCTATGTCTACTCATAATCTCAGGATATTTTCATTAATGAAATCAAATTATGGATCAGTAGCATTAACATACTATAGGCGTAGCATAGAGATATGTTCTTATGCCATGGATTTGCTAACATGATCTATTGCTTCCCTGAGTTCATTGATTGTGCTTTTATCAACTAAGTTTCATAATCAAAACATCACCAGTAACCTTTGATCTTTTATTATGAAATGGGGGATTTGTAGTAGATATGGGGTATAAAGGCACAATTAAGCTATCGCATCCAGCTATACCACATACAGCATTGGATGACATCTAATGAACATCATGTGAAGTGATTTCTCTCTTCCATACTGACACCACATGGACAAGCATGTAAGCAGAGAAGCCGGACAGATATAGGCCTACAGAGGGGTCTGCTGACCTTTTGACCCTCAAGAATGGTCTCAATTCCTGCACCAGTGGCATACTTTGTGTGCACAAAGGTACACTGAAACTGTCCAATTCCAGACATTGGCCTTCATGTTCATAGGTACAAGGAAGGAAATCTATTTGATTTGTTTCCTACAGACTCAGAGACTCAGGTCCAAGGGATACCCTTGTACCATAAAGACTTGATTCCATTTTAGATGGATTATGTATCATAAAGACTTGATTCCATATCAGCTGGATTAAGTGTCATAAAGACTTGATTGCATTTCAGCTGGATAAAGTGTCATCGCCACAGATCACACCCTGACTTTGGATGTCAAAGGTTGAATGTTCCACTCAGTCACAAAAGCATTCATTCACAATTCCTTAACCATCAATTGGAAATATGACATTCACTGTACAATAAATGTAGAAATGTAAATGTGTACATGTAAATACAGATTGTGTGTTATGTGAAATCTAAAGCCATGAAAAAGTGCATGCGTACACCCTTTCCCAAAATGAACTTCAAAGACATTTGGCCTCACAACAACATGTGACGACGTCTGGAAATGTCACGAGACATCTCAATGTCTCCATCTTGCAAAGAGAGTGACATATATGGTAACTGAACCATGTATTGCACAACGAACCAGAACTATATATTAGGGAGGCAGACAGAAGCAAGACAGGATTAGTGGGGGAGTGGGGAGTCCAGAAGACCAGAGGAAGAGACCAAGGAGCCAGAAGGATGAAATGGTCTACACAGACCAGATCCCGACGCTCTGGCCTAAGCGTCCACCAGGCGATCCCAGGCACTACATCAACCAAGCCCAGGGGTTAACCACAGACCAAGAATCGATACTTGGGAACCCCTGCCGCTTGCAACGCAACCTCTCTCCCTCAGAAGACAGAAGACCCCAGTCTGTCTCTCTCTCAAGCTCTCAACAAAGCCAACGCTCAGGAAAGTGATTGCATTTTACATCAAGTTTCTAAGTTCATGGCAAAAGAACATTATCTATCATATATTTATTTCATTATCATTTGATTTGTTTCTTCAATGCTATTTGAACCTGTATTAACCCTTGTTTAAGAATTCATTTGATTATTGTTCTACTAAGTTTGTCTATTAGCTTAGGTGTGAAAATAAATTGATTCATGTTTTTAAACAAGTCTATTATTTGCTCAAAGAGTTGAACTTACTTGTTTTTGACACATGCAAAGTAAGAAAGGCTATGAAATGGAAAAGATCTCTTACCTTCAGATTCCATAGATTTATTAAGATGAAATAATAATTGATTATTTTATAATCTTTTAATTGTTTTATTAGTGGTTTAACTTAAAGGCTAAAAATACAAATCAATCTGGTGCTTATTCCAAAAGCTCATTTCACTGGTGCCCCTTCTTAAATTCAGATTGATTTTGAGTCTTAATTTTTGAACTTATAATTCATATTTTTATAATTATGAATTACACTAATATAAAGTCTACCGGATTAAATGTAACACCATACATACTACTGTATCAAGGTCAATTATTTATTCTGCATTTGAAACACGACCACCATTTGACTCTCAGACCCAAAACTAAGGAATATTTTGTTATTGTTGGATAAGATTTTGTCCACAATTCCATATTGATGTGGTACCATAGGAGACATAACAGGCAAACATTGACCAAGATAGGCTACCAATCATTTTACATTCTCTAAATGTGTAGACTTCTTGGAAATTAAAACCCATCTGCTGCCACCTGGTGGACGCAGAGCCAACCGCAGACTGCCGAACCGTTTGTAGCGACACACATTGGATTCACATCCTGTCTGATCTTAGATGCTAAATAAATAGCGTAGTGAGCTAAAATGGCGAATATGGTTTCATCTGCGGGTTTGAGTAAATGGTGCGCTGTGACTGGCCAGTCGCTGTGATTGACAGCCTACACCTAAACCTAACCCTAACCTCAGTAAAACTATACCTAAACCTAACCCTAACCCTAACCTCAGTAAAACTATACCTAAACCTAACCCTAACCTCAGTAAAACTATACCTAAACCTAACCTCAGTAAAACTATACCTAAACCTAACCCTAACCTTAACCTCAGTAAAAACTATACCTAAACCTAACCCTAACCCTAACCTTAACCTCATAAAACTATACCTAAACCTAAGCCTAAGCTTAACCTCAGTAAAACTATACCTAAACCTAACCTCAGTAAACTATACCTAAACCTAACCCTAACCTTAACCTCAGTAAAACTATACCTAAACCTAAGCCTAACCTTAACCTCAGTAAAACTATACCTAAACCTAACCTCAGTAAACTATACCTAAACCTAACCTCAGTAAAACTAACGCAGTGGCTGGGGGGCGTTTCCAAGAACCCGAACCCGCAGATGAAACCCTTTTAACGCTAAAATGAAGCCATCCTTGCTCTAGAAAGTGCCAATGCGATAATCAGCAAAGAACATCGCACGTTTTATCCAAACCATGGAGAGCTCCGTAGATTTAGAGTTATTCAGCTTTTTAGTCAGCCTGTATAATGGGAGGTGAACGGCAGTGCGGTTGCGCAATCCGGTCTAGGATCACTGAAGAAGGAAAGGCCAAGCAAACAAAAAAGAGAAGAAAAAAAAGAAATCAGCGATCCGGTTCAATAATAAAATAAAATAAATCAATAATAAAGCTTATCAGACGGAACGTTACACCAGAAGCAGTTGCCGGTTGGATTCCAACAGGAGCAGTACATTTGTTAATTAATGCAGATGTTTAACACACGGCAATTTAACTCTATTAAACCAAATGGACCCCGAACAATTTGAAGAATAATTGTTATTGTGGTGCCTGTGGTTAACCTGACGCTGCCAGATGAGGGCGGTATTGGGTAACCATGTTCCCCAACACAGCACTCATCTGGGATCTCTCAGGCAGTTGAGCTGACAAAAATCCGTTCCGTACCGGACCAATCAGCGTGAGCTAAGGGCAGGACATGGGCGAAACCGGATGTGAAGCTATATAGACACGTCAATATGATTGGTTGTGTTTGCACGCCCACACGGTGATAGACAGACGGTCCCATCCAATCATCTACCAAGTATCTTGAAAAAAAGGAACAGCCCCGTCATCGAATTTGCTTCCGCGATCCCAGATCCCAATAAGCTGTGAAACAAATTTGTGTAGCAAGCTTCTTGGATCTGGCAGCGTCAGGTTAGCCTGTGGTACCACATCAATAAATACTAGAGAGAATTCAATTGGTGGTCCATGGCTCAAGTGCAGGATAAATAATGGGCCTTGATGTGGAAAAAAGGGTCTAAAACCACTGCTCTGGATTATCAAGAGGGGAAACCCTCATTGTATTACTGTGCCCCCCCCCCCCCCCCCCCCCCCAGAGGGTTCAGTATCCCTGCGCCCTGGGCTTGCCCTCTGGATGCCATATCTTTTCCCCCTTTTTGAAACTAGCTCCTCGCCACTCGCCCCCTAAACACTTCCACTCGGTTTGAGCATAGATGTATAAATAATAGAGAAGATACTGGAATTCCCCTCCCATCCATTTGCATTGCGTCTATTATTTATATATCTATGCTCAAACCGAGTGGAAGTGTGTAGGGCGAGTGGTGAATGGCCTTTGAGTCTCTGGAATCCTTCCTCTTCTATCCATAGCCATTGGCTGCCCTTTTCAACAGCTCTGGACATAATGTCGTTGACTGCGTGCCAGTGGGTCTTTCCCTCATACTCCCATCTCCTGGAGTTTATAAAAATGGTCAAATAATATAAGAAAAGAGGCCAAAAATACAATACAATACAGAATACAACAACCCACAATATTTATCTGTGGAACCGTGAGGCAAACAAAATGTAATGCCTCAACTCCTGCAATTACAATTCCTTGTCAGGGTAGAGGGTGGGGGTTTCCCAGTTCAAATATGATAATTTTTGGGGGCCTGAAAAGGTTGAGAACCACTGGCCACTGGCTACAAGCCCCCCTGTCACACGCACGCACGCATAGCAGCACTTGGCTCAGAGCCTCTGCCTGATGTCCAAAGCCTAATATCTCTCCCCGGCAAAGTGGGAATTCCCCTTTAGGCTAGCGGTTAAGATGTTGGCTTAGTTTCCACGCGGCAGACAGACCTGGGTTCAAAGCCAGTGAGTTACATAAGCACTTTAAAACTAATCTCTATCAAGGCAGAATCAGAGCTCCACACCTACAACGTGTTGGAGTTGTGTTGTTAGTATGAATGAAAACAAAGATCCACCTGCAGAAGTGGAGGGCTGAAGGAGAGTAAACTGAACAGGTCGATGGCAGGGGGTGGCCCCATGAGGCAAATTCAAAGGAAACATTTATTGTATTTTATAGATTATAAGAACAATGTTCAACCTGGATCTGTTGTGAACTTGTATATTAGCTGTTTTTTTGCGTGACAATGGTATGAAGGTATAAAATAAATAAAATAGGGTATAAGTGGTTAACACAATTTCAATTCAATTCAAAGGGCTTTATTGGCATGAGAAAAACACACTCCACATTCCCTGTGGTTCCCGCTATTCACAACTTTTTTCCCATTGTCATTCATGAAATGGAGGTACAATCACGACGAGGTGATTCTTCAAACGTTAGTGAAACACTGCGGCAGGTATCGAGTAGTATCGATTCCTACTACTAGTCAATTACAAAAACATATATTGCTAAGAAAATAATCATTTAGCTGCATCTCTCTCTCTCTCTCTCTCTCTCTCTCTCTCTCTCTGGGATCAAATCACAGTCACCAGGTCTGTGCACTTTTCATTTCCCTGAACGTGGAGTGAGTCGGCGATGGTTGAAAAACAACGCTTCACATTATAGTCCAACGATGCGGTCTCACAGAGGAGGTGTTGTGATGCGTTCTGTTTGTCTCTCTGTTGCTCAGGTTTATGTTTACACCACATAGGAACACCGCAACGCAGAGGCTCTGACCCGCTATAGGCCCATAGTGGTAGTTTAGAGGTCCCAAGGCTGCTGTTACATAGAACAGCGGTTCTCAACCTGTTAAGGCTGAGATGACTGTCATTTCTCCAAGAGTTTTTTCCAAAAATAATCAAAGTGCCGTACAGAGCACAGTACACTACAACACCGTACAGTTGACTAGTTGCCTAGTTGTTTAACTCTGTTAAACTATTTTAATATTTGTACATTTAAAAACTGTGTACATTGGTGACTGTCTATAATATAGCATTCTAGCTGATCTTGAGGCCTACAAAAGCGGGGAAAGAAAATCAATCTTATCAACTAGTCAACTAGTACCAACAAGGTTGACAAGTGGATTTACTAGTTGACTAGTTGAAATAGTCGACTACCGGTAGTTGCTTAAAGCCCTAGTACAGACTGAGCACAGTACATTACAGCACAATACAGTACAGAGCACTGCACAGTACAGTAACTACTAACTATAACAATAAATGTATAGTTGCACTGCTCAGTTCACACAGATTTTGTATAGGTGTGAGGTTGTAGATGGGTTATTTTCATCCTTTTTCATAATGACAGGCCCATACATAGGAACTCCAGGTTGAATTAAAGTGTGGCTGTTTGTCTGTGGCTTTTATAAATGTTTAACCAATGAAGAGTATTAACAAGATCTTGTAACTAAATAATAACTACATTGGCTCTATTGGAGCACACATGGCTCTCTGTTCCATTTCACTGAAAACGAATGGTTTTACTCAGCTTTCATTTTCGTTGGCGCAAAAAATGAAAGCCCGGGGGAACGCATTGGCCGGGGCTGACGGACAGATCGGTGAGATGATCCAATCAGGGCGTGCACAAATCTTGACAGCGACCCGCCCCTCTAGACCAGAAACCTAACACGTTAGCTCAGCTGAATGATAGTTTGGAACCAACTGGACCCTTATGGGTCTGTAACTCTGGGAGTGTACAAATGGAACCAAATAAATGTGGGGGTCCTTGACATGAAAAAGTTTGGCAACAGACATTTCATCACTTCTTTTCGTATCTCCTATACCTGAATCTCTGTCAACTTGTCTTTTTAATTGGTTTCCATACCACAGTACATTTTAACATGCGGTTGATCTTATAAAAGCACTACTGGTAATGCCCACAGGGGAATAAAATGTTATTGCGTTGTTGTTGTTTTCGTTGTTGTTTTTTTCGTCTTTGCCCAAGAGCTTTGTCTTGCTATTATGCAAAACATCCCATTGCAAGAATAATTGAATGTGTCATTTTGATTGGCTTCACTCGAGATGTGCACTCAGACAAGCTCTTGAAAAGTGTTCAAAGGAACAACAATAATATTAGGCCTGTGGTGAATAGTCGAGAGCAGAATTTATTCAGTGAAGTTTTTAATTATATAGCCGTAGTAATGCATGCATGTATTATATATATATTTTTTAGCACAACGCTTAATTTTTAATGGATGTTCCCCTGGCTTCCTCTCATTCATCTCATTATTTCTATGTTAATGTTATGACATTGCTCCATATGTCTTCTGTGTACTTTGAATGTAACCCCCCCTAGGGTAGGTACCCTCACAAAAAAACATGCAGTGATCCCAGTCGCGCCTGATGGACGGGAAAGGAACTGGTCGGAATAACGTGTTCCTTCCACGCGCTACTGTACGTCCAACCAGGGAAACTCCCCCCCTGTCAGGTGTAATATGCATGAAGGAAGCATATATGAGTTCAGTCCGTTGCTCTCCCCAGGTTGGCAGAGGGTGTGTACTGTGTAGAGCCCAGGATCACATTAGATAATTGACACAGGGGGGGGTGAAAAATGGGTTACAAAATTGTGGGATAAAACATTATAAAGTAATGGATGTAACCTTAATTAAAAGGTAAAGTTATCAAAAGTACAAAGACTGCAGCCCGGTACAGCCCTCCCACTGTTACCTCTGTCTGGGTAGGATGCCTACACAATACATTCACAATGACTGATAATTTCTACTTATATTATTTGATTATAGTATCAAGTTGGTTGAGAACCATGGTGCATTTATATAGCACCTTTATCCAAGTCACTTTACATAGATTGTACATTACATTCACACACACCATCCGGTCACTCTACCCCTGAGCCACCGCCGCCACTTGTCCATGACCATCCCAGTCTTAAGGTTCTGAATGAATTACTAGACACGTTAATCGCCTGCTTGAAAGGACCATTAGTATTGTCTCATGTGTGCAACAAGGGATATCATCATCTAGCCTTTTAGTCTCGCGTTGCCAGACTGTTGCCTCTCGCAATGTTCAAATGCTTCCATCATACAGTCTGGAGCAACGGAAGCTCTATCATGACTGAGTAAGCAATAAAGCGGAAGTGGAGCCTCCTCCCCACTTCTGTTTCGTCTTTACAGTCGTGCAAATGTATCTTAATTTCACCTAAGCATAGCTTAACACCCGCATTAATTTCTACTTGCAAAAAATAGATTTCAATCTTACTACTACTTTGTACTACTAGGACTAAGACTAAAAAATATGTTAAAAAAAATAAAAATAAAAAGTTTGATGAAAAATTTATAATAATTATATAATAATATAATAAATTAATAATTTACATTTTGGGGATATCTATCACAATAATGAATAAAACATGTTATAGACATTCTAATGATCACAAAAAAACATATATTACAATTATTTTACCTACTTTTATTAGGGTAAAGGTCAAAAGTCTTAGGTTAAAAAAAATTGCACAGAGTCTAGACATTTTTAATTTGTGTGAATTTCAGCCTCTGTGGGGGGTATTTATATGCAAATATCATGACCAATGGCATTGAAATGGCATTGCAATGAACATCACTGATGACGTTTAGGTGAAAAAAGAACAGAAAAAAAATAAAATAGTAATGAAATAAAAAAGGTTTTTGCTAAAAAGCAACGCTGGGTCTTAGAGGGTTAGCAGAAATGGACATACAAGATAAGCTCTAAAGATATTTTAGCGCGAGACTATCTAGCCTTATACAGAACAAAGTAACTATTGCACTCCTAGTTCTGATTACGAGGTTTGTTTGTGAGCTAAAAAAACCCAACAACAACATGTTGTGCTATCTACCATCATGACGTTTGACTATGGAGAAGGTAAAGAATGTTGGTCCTCCTGCAGCACATGTGGAGCCGAGGGTGGGGAGGAATACATGATGCTTTCAGAGTATGTAGTAGTGTTCCCTGAAGAAGACCTCCTAGGTCCAAACGTTGGATAATAATAAATATACAGCATCGTGGCTACGCGTGTGCGGCCTTTCTCTCATTTTTCACTTAGTAGTGTACACCTAACACCACCTAGTAGGAATAGAATCACAATCCCTGGCAGTGCATGTTCCCCTACTTATTACAAAGTGATATATAGACATCCACATTACTTATTCCAAATGTACTACTCTCTCTCTCTCTCTCTCTCTGACACACACACACACACACACACACACACACACACACACACAGTAGTGTGTGTCTCACCGTTCATGAGTTGGGCGAAGGGTTCGGGGCAGGTGGTGGGAATGTGCAGGGTGAGTTTGTTGACCGCTACTCCGTAGGCCACGGCCAGGCCGTCGATGCCTCTGTAGGGGGCCTCGCCCGTTAGCAGCTCCCACAGCAGGACGCCGTAGCTGTGAGGGGAGAACACAACGTGTCAGCAGGTTATCGGCCGCTCAATGATTTATTACAGTGATTTTCAACCCTTTTCCTTTCAAGGCCCATTATTTATTCAGCCACAGGCCACCATTTTGATGACATTTAGCCTCTCAGACCCAAAACTTAAGGGATATTTTGTTATTGTTGGATAGGGTTTGTCCACAATTCCATATTGATGTTGGTACCAGAGGAGAGATACCATAGGTGGTACCATGGGAGAGATAACAGGAAAACATTGATCAAGATAACAATAATTTTACATTCTCTAAATGTGCAGACTTCTTGGAAATTAAGAAATGCAGATTGTTTAACAGTAATTTAACTCTTAACTCTCAAAAGTTAAAGATCTACAAGGGTCCATTTGGTTACCACCTGGAACCCTCCTCAAGGACCACTGGTTGAGAACCACTGCTTTACAAGGTTTCAGCCCGACGTACAGAATGCATGGTGTGCCTGAGTGAATAATTCCCTGTGATTGTATTGTATTATCGTCTTATTTTGTATAGTATTTGGTTTACTGATGGCTGCAAGACAAATTACCCCTCTGGGATAATATAACGAAGCAATAACCTTGCCGTTCATTGCAGATTTCAAGGGTATAAGTGACGGAAATAATTGCTTAGTGAAGAACAGTGCACACACACACACACACACACAAAATACCGAAGTGTGCGTACGACTGGAAGAGCAAACTCATAAGAACTAGGCAAAGTATGACGCAGGACATTTGCATACGCGCACGCATGTATGACAGACAACACGCCGAGTTGCATGAGAAACTTGCATTGTGTAGAAACAGCCACACGCAGAGGCACAGGGGGCCATGTGGAGACAACAGCATATGATGCAGAGCAACTGCCCTGGGTCTTCAACCTGGGGACCCCCCAAAAATCAAGAGGGGACCTCCCTGGGGGTCGTGACCCACAGGTTGAGAACCAGCACTGTTCTAAGCTGCGGAAGCGTGGCAGTTGTACAGCTTGGATGTCGCACGCGCACACACACACACACACACACACACACACACACACACACACACACACACACACACGAGAGCCTGAGTGAAAATGCGCCGTGGTGAGAGCATAAGTGGATGGCGCGGGCCACAGCCCTTTTCTTATATAGCTCTATAATTACACCTTCCTTCCGCCCGCTGTGACTGTGCAGAAACGATGCTTGCTGCATGGTCTCCCGCGGGCTCTACTCGCTGTCTTTGAGCGACAGTCTCGGAGACAAGCGGCTATAGGCTCCACGGCAGCCATATTGTCGTGAAATTGGACTGTTATGTTGCTTCCTTCACAGGTGTTACAGGTGATAATGGTAATTATGGTCTGTGTTCCATTGAGGCGTTTTGTTGGCTCACTGGAAAGGCCCTTCTACACTAAATGGAACAGAGCCTTAAATATTTTGTGAAGCCACTAAGGAAGGGACATCCTGAAAGTTCATATAATGGCCTGTTGTGGCGCTGTCATTGGGCCCAAAAAAACCCATATCCCCATAGAGGTCCATGTATTTGGGCCCAAATTCACCTAGACTGTATTACCTTAATAAACATGGTCATGAACAGGGCTCGACAGTGCGACTAGGTACTCGCATTTGCGACTAAAAATATCACCGTGCGAGTTGTAAAATTAGATTTGTCGCTCAGATGCGACTACAGGATTTGACCATTCAATCGTGATAAAGACAAGTCTCTGTCTACAGCAAGTGCACATTCTATAGTCGTGGTTCTATACCTAAATTTATATTTCTGAACGGCGGTGTCGTTCGCCAAAAAGAGAAGAGCTACAAGCTAACAACGTGTCGAGGCTCAATGCGGTGTTCATTTGAAGATCTGTTCCCTTTGCTCCCACCGCCCCTCCCCTCACTGTGTTGCTCCGTGCTCTTCCCTGTCACTGCTTGCTGTCTGTCAGCAGCGGCAGACAGAAAATAAGTCAGAGCGAACTCAGCGGGATAGCATTAGCATGATAGCACTGATTCAGAAGGAATTGCTTGGACCCTGAAACGTTATTTGCAAAGTTTTTTTGTAATGTTCAAAGTTCAAACGTAACTTTGCCTTGCTTACAAAAGTGTGTGCCCAGCATAAATGATAATGCGAATGACCGAACTGGCTGGATTACCGTATTAATATCAGTCAGTCAGTCAAAGCCAAGGAGAATGTTACAATACTAATTCACCATCGAGCAGCCTCTGCACTGTCTGAATGTCACACTAACATGATGGAACAGCAGGATAAAAACGGATAACCTGTCTATCCATCCATGAGCAACATATTATCTATCTAGCTCTGGTCCATAGCTCTAATGTGTTGCACGTATTAGAGGTATGGAACAGAGCTACTATCGATCTATCTACAAAGTATTAGCATAAAACAAATTGATTATAGATTATATGAAAACAAACATAACAATGATATCATGATGAATATCACTATTTTGTGATAATTGCTGAAAAGATAGTGATATAATATTTTGACATATTATTTTCCACCCCTACCTCATATCACTTCATTAAAGAAAAATCACACCCATGTTAAGTGAGGGGCGCTCTTGTCATCATACATCATCAGATATCATCTCATACTGGCCAATCAGAATGCCTGTTGCCTGTGATTGGTTAGCTGATTTGCTCGTTTACATATGACATACATCTTCCCTTCAATGTCAATGGCGTTTAATTTATGTCATATTTAGCAGAATTTTGACGTAATTTCTCTGTTGATTGTCAATGGCTCATTTTGAGATGTGTGGGGACAAAGGCTGTATATAGGAGGGGCTAGCGCCCCTTAAAAATACATAATTTTTCATCGTGCTCCTAAAATAATTTGTGTGCTACTAGATTACTTAGGCGCACACGTGCTACTTGGAAAAATGCTAAGCGTCGAGCCCTGGTCATGAATACTTTCTGCTTCCAGTCACTAGTTTAAAGTCTCATTTCTCATGTCATAATATTCTTTTTGGAAAATTATGTTCCCATTTATTTAAAAAAATGTCCATAAAGTCGCGTATGTTCTGAGGGGCGTGGCTACCGTTACAGTCTATGAACGTGAGCCACCCCCCGTTCGAGTCAAAATAAAAACCAACTAGATAAAGTGCCAATCGGCACAGGTCTCCACCAGGATTCTTCCTCAGCCTAGTGGGAATATGCGTGCACAGTTTCATCGCAATCGGACGCTGCGTTGAGGAGTTGTGGCGATTTGTACAAAGCGGGCTACTCCTGAAAACTGTAGGAGCCAATCGTGGCCAATCAGGATGGAATATGAGAAATCAAACAAACCTGTCTTGATCACATGACTATGGAGATCATGTGTACCGATTTGCGTGAAATTTGGATAAAATCTGAAGGAGTAATAATAGAAAATGTGTTTTACATATGCCAGGGGTCGGCAACCGGCGGCTCTAGAGCCGCATGCGGCTCTTGAGCACTCCCCTGGTGGCTCTCTGTAGCATTACAAAAAAATCGATGAAAATGTATAAAGTTTATTTTTTCACATTTTTATTTTTCATTTATGGTTTCTGTAGGAGGCAAAACGTGACAGAAACATTCTTAAGTTTCCCAAATTTGTAAAAATGTGTAGAATAAATATTAAGTTTCAATAATGTCAACTAAAATTCGCGTCATAGCATGCGACGCATGCTGCGCGCCAGACACTATTATAAACAAACCGGTGGGTGTGTGAGGCTGGTGCCAGCTGCTACGCTATGGCTTCTACAGGGAGAAAAAGAAAGATAGCAGACGAAAACAGAGGATTTAACAATTCGTGGACAGACGCTTATGCCTTCACAGCCAATGCAGATGGATTTCCTGTATGCTTGATCTGCAGTAGCCCATGACGCAACAGCAGCCTGTTTTCGCAATCGCAGTCCAAACGTGTATATAAACATTCCGATTTCAAATATAAGGTCCTCGCCACATGTGCCACGGGGGTTAGAAATTTGCTGGTACCGTGATTAGCATTGCTGCATCCCGCGTTGTTTAATAAAAAGCATTTTTATCCGAGCGCCCCGGCTACTTTTCTCAAACGGGGTTGGGAAATCCACAGTTGCACACCGGTTGGGGGCGCGTAGTTGAAAGCCAATGGCAAAATAACAGCTCGGATAAAAATGCTTTTTATTAAACAACGCGGGATGCAGCAATGCTAATCGCTGTACCAGCAACATTTTAACACCAGTGGCACACGTGGCGAGTACTTTATATTTGGAATCTGAATGTTTATGTACACGTTTACAATGTAAATGTAGCGATTGCGTAAAACAGGCTGCAGTTGCCATGACGCACCATGGCTAAATCTGCAGTGACAAACTTATCAAACAATAAATAAAACGTGGCAAGCCGTTCAGACGGTGACTACAGTATATGAAGGAGTCATATAGACGTTGAAGGAGTCATATAGACGTATTATCTCCCGTGTTGCAACGAAACTATAGCAGCAGCCAGCATGAGTGGTGGAGTTTAAAGCTGGATCCACTTCTTAAAAGTTAGTTTGCTGACTTTGCTCCCTTCTGCTTTCTTCAGCAGTTCTGCGACTGCAACAGCCCTCTTTCTCTCATTCATGCAAACTTAGCATGCTTTCCCTGGAAATGTCTTTCAACGTTACTTTTTTATTGTTTGATAGTTTGTCACTGCAGATTAATAAGCATACAGGCAAATACCGATATTGTAAACCTCCCAAAACACGACACACTTGTGTGGAAAACATGGAATGCTCTTCCAGACAATTACGGAAGCGCACTCGCCTATATTAGTTTGCATTGCACAGTGCGCTCAGTGCGCTATTTCCGAACGTGCCCGTAATGAAAGTTAAACCATAGCGCACTTTTTATTTTGATAGATAGGCTAATATTCACTTGCAGCCCTTTTGTCTTCATTATATAAGCATTTTAAGGCTTAAATTTTTTTGCGGCTCCAGATAGATTTTGAATTATTTTTTTTGGTCGAAAATGGCTCATTCAACATCTTGGGTTGCCGACCCCTGACATATGCTATAAAGAGCAGATGTGAAAAATTCCAGGCAAAGGTTTTTCCTTGGCCTCTAGGGAGTTGGCATACAAAGTTATCCACAGATCCGTGCAGTTAGAGGTAAAAACACTTTTGGGCCAGTTATAGCGCCACCTTGAGGCTGAGTTGAAATTGTTCTCGGCCTAGTGGGAATGTGGGTGCACAATTTCACGGAAATCACGCGATGTGTTCATGATTTGCAGCATTTTGTTTGAAACTGAGCACTCCTGTGAATTTTGGAAGCCAATCTTAACCAATCAGGATGGAGTGTGAGAAATCTGAAAGACCCGTTTGGTTGAATGGCTCTAGAGAGACTGTGTACCAATTTGCGTGATGTTTGGACACAATCTGTAGGTGTACTGTGCAAAAACTTGTTTTGCACAAAGCTGGTGGCGCTATAACAGGCCGTTCTGGAAAGTTTGGGGCAGAGGTTCATGGTTGGCATCCAGGGAGTGTGTGTGCAAAATTTGGCATCGACCGGGTTAACGGTGGCCGAGATTAGCTGCTCACGGACAGACGGACGGACACACGGACACACGGACGGACGGACACACGGACGGACGGAGTGCAAAACATACTCTCCCCCATGCCTTCGGCTGGTGGAGACAACTAAGAAGAAGGGGGGAAGTCCCGCCTCGTTGTCTGGTCCAGCCAATGGCCAGCTGGGCCAAAACGGATCTAGAAAGATGGCGATTTACAATACAAGGACTGACTGGCTTCATTTTACGTCCATATCAGACCCAGCGAACGCTTTGTACATATTGTTTTTACAGTCTATGATATATACACATATACATATACATACATATATAAAAACTAAAGGCTAGATTCAGGATGCTTATCTGCTTAACCCATTCTGAACGGGAATCCATTTTGGTGTTAGCATCATGTTATGCTTTAGCTATTGAAAAATAGCAGATCTACAAGCTCATAGCACGCCACCGAGTGGCGCGCTACGAGCTTTTAGGTCTGCTATTTTTTTTTAAATCGAAGAACGACAGACATTTTTTTAGAATCTGATCTCAGGTTAAAATGGGTTCATCAGACCAGTGTGTGTGTCCAGTGGAAACCTCGTATGAATCTGATCTCAGGTCAGAATGGGTTAATGTTGTTTTTCATATGAACGTCTTCTTCAATCTCGGAACCGGGTCTGAGAAAGAAGCGTTTCCGAGTCCCAACCCTAAGTGTGACGCACGGCGAGTTTGAGAGTGGTAGAGTGTGGGATTCGGTCGGCTCCACGGCGGCCAGCTAGAGGAAATTGTTTGGACGACCGACCGTCACAGGGGGGCGGCAACCGCACGCGGACATGTGTGTGTGTGTGTACTGTTTGTGTGTGTGTGTACACACATAAAGACACACGTGCGCAGGAACATACACCAACGTGGAGGCGTACACATTTTAACACACCCCGTTCCCATTTAAAGAGCTGCATGTGGCTGGTGGCTGCAGTCAGTGTGTGGTCTGCCTCTCTCCCTCCAACGCTGGAGAAGACAATAGGACAGTGTGCAGCACACATGTCCCACAACAAAGCACAGAGCCACCCTTTGAAGAGCACACATCACATGGGCTGCTGTGGTGGCCCTCCTGCCATCTATCACTCTGTCCCTCCAGAGAGAGTCTCTTTCTCTCTCTCTCTCTCTAAAAATGTAACTGTAAGCATTAAGCAAGCATCGATTTTTTTGCACCTTCAGGAGCTAAATTCAAGGCTCACACCGGCATCAATACATGTCGTTGTCTATATTTTAAAGCTTCCACTTCCGTTTGTTTATCTTATCTATAAAGTGATTGAAATTTTACAGACCTGCAATAACTGGGTCAATGCACATTTGAAAACAAAAAGGCATAAAATCAAATCAACTATAACATAACTGACAAAACACACACATTTAAAATGTGTTGAAATACCCTGCAAGTCTCTGGGAGTTGACCTTCATGTTGTACTGAAATGAACAGAATCCAATGGCTCCCAAAAAGCAATTGTATGCTTTAGAAAAAGGTCGGCAGTAATGTCAAGTATATGAATGAATACGTCAGAGCCTCCGTCCATCAGTATGGTCCCAACTGAACCCTAGCGGTCCTATTATGTCACTATTCACTTCAATGGAAGTTGAAGCATCAGCATAGACTGACTGACTTGCGGGTAGTACCCCTCGAGCGTTGATATGATTGGTTGCCTCCTATCATAGTACCCTCGAGTGTTGATATGATTGGTCGGCTCCTATCATAGTACCCCTCGAGCGGTGATATGATTGGTCGGCTCCTATCATAGTACCCCTCGAGCGTTGATATGATTGGTCGGCTCCTATCATAGTACCCCTCGAGCGTTGATATGATTGGTTGGCTCCTATCATAGTACCCCTCGAGCGCTGATATGATTGGTCGGCTCCTATCATAGTACCCCTCGAGCGTTGATATGATTGGTTGGCTCCTATCATAGTACCCCTCGAGCGTTGATATGATTGGTTGCCTCCTATCATAGTACCCCTCGAGCGTTGATATGATTGGTCGGCTCCTATCATAGTACCCCTCGAGCGTTGATATGATTGGTTGCCTCCTATCATAGTACCCCTCGAGCGTTGATATGATTGGTTGCCTCCTATCATAGTACCCTTCGAGCGTTGATATGATTGGTTGGCTCCTATCATAGTACCCCTTGAGCGTTGATATGATTGGTTGGCTCCTATCATAGTACCCCTCGAGCGTTGATATGATTGGTCGGCTCCTATCATAGTACCCCTCGAGCGTTGATATGATTGGTCGGCTCCTATCATAGTACCCCTCGAGCGTTGATATGATTGGTCGCCTCCTATCATAGTACCCCTCGAGCGTTGATATGATTGGTCGGCTCCTATCATAGTACCCCTCGAGCGTTGATATGATTGGTTGGCTCCTATCATAGTACCCCTCGAGCGCTGATATGATTGGTCGGCTCCTATCATAGTACCCCTCGAGCGTTGATATGATTGGTTGGCTCCTATCATAGTACCCCTCGAGCGTTGATATGATTGGTTGCCTCCTATCATAGTACCCCTCGAGCGTTGATATGATTGGTCGGCTCCTATCATAGTACCCCTCGAGCGTTGATATGATTGGTTGCCTCCTATCATAGTACCCTTCGAGCGTTGATATGATTGGTTGGCTCCTATCATAGTACCCCTTGAGCGTTGATATGATTGGTTGGCTCCTATCATAGTACCCCTCGAGCGTTGATATGATTGGTTGGCTCCTATCATAGTACATATCATAAACGTGGGCCAACTGGTTTCTGTGATTTCAATATTCAGCCACTTCTTCTTTGGAACTCTCAGGGAAACATTTCTTTTTTTTATATCAACATGGTATTTTCCCCAACATTGAATGATGGCGTGTGTCAATGATGTGATTGATGGGAAGATAAAGTGTAAAATGTGTGAGTTCAGTCTGGAAAAAACACACACACACACACACACACACACACACACACACACACACACACACAGACTGACCTCCACACGTCGCTGCCCTTGGAGAAGGTGGAGGCCTTGATGACCTCGGGGGCCATCCAGGCATAGGTTCCGGCTGTGCTCATCTTGGTGGTCTTGTGCCACTCCCTGGCTAGGCCGAAGTCTGTGATCTTCAGGGTCACCCCCTCCATGTCCTCATCGTCCATGGGCAGGGCCAGCAGGACTGGACAGGACAGGACGGACGCACGGAACGCAGGGAGGGAGGGAGGGAGGGAAGAAGAAAAGGAAGGGACAAAGAGAAGAGTTACAGTTTACCCAGTTCAGTCAGATAACTCACGAATAGATTGAACATATATTTATTATTGAATGAGAATACAAGTTGTGCATATAATATTTTGGGGTTCGGCTCTGCTACATTTTTCCTCCCTGCTCGGCACAATTATACAACCATCATTAACAATTATACAACCAACCATCATTAACAATTAAAAGCAAGGATCAAATATACCACGGGGAACAGAAATAGCGAGCCCACCGGTGGTGCTGGGGTGGAGGCAGGGCCGGATCTACCATATGGGCACTTTGGGCACGTACCCAGGGGCCCTTGGGCACCAGGGGCCCCACAGAAAATGTCCCTGCTAATCTGAATGAAATAAATGGTGTCTAAAAAGATTAGTGTTTTATTGTTGCATTTATTGGTGAGAAGGGCAGCTGAAAAGTGCAAATTGTGTGTGTAAAGCAGCAACAATGCGCTAGATTGGCTGTCACTCTGGGGGGGGTAGGCGACCGGAAATAGGCCAATATAACAGCATAAAACCGCCCCAAAAAACAGCAAAAATGTTGCACGCGGGTGAAGGGGGGGACCTTCACCCGCGTGTGGTGTTAATCCAGCCCTGGGTGGAGGTGGGAGCAAACAGAACTAAGAGCAGAGTCCACCGGTGGTGGAGGTGGGAGCAAACAAATTATATGTACCCTAATTGTGCTGAATATAAGACTAGGTTTGTTGAGCATATATTGATTAGATACAAGTGAAGATTGACAGGAAAGAGGGAGAGAGAGACAGGAGAGACGCGCAGCAAAGGTCGTCATGAACGGGGCTCGGACCATGGGACACGCCGTCAGGCCACAGCCTATATGTGGCATGCGCCCGGACCGCTAGGCCAGCGGGCGCCCCTATACCGTGTCTGAAAACTGTGTCTGAAAATAGCACGTCGACAAGCTCACCATTTTCCCCCACAATGCACGGACGCTGGGTTTTTTAAGTGGTTAAATGACCAATTAGCGATGCCAATTAAAATGCACCGCTGCGTTGGCCTTTCTCACGCATAATAAAGAAACATTAAGACATATTGAGAAAACTTTAACACAAGACCTGCCTTTGCGCTCTAGCATTTACACGCACGCACGCACGCACATTGCGCGCACATGCATACACTCTCCCTCTTCCTCACATCCTCTTCCCCTTTTTTCTTTTAAATCACTACAATGTGAGTCTTAAATCACTACAATGTGAGTCTTAAATTTCCACATAAGCGATGACGCAGTAAATCACCACCACAGCGCCGTTCCGCAGATAGACACAATATAAAGCAATGAAATAGGATTCATTGCAAATGGTATAAGTTAACAAGCATTGCCATGGATGGCGTGCTATATGGCGTCAGGAGTCCCAGTGAGTATAGATGTGTCATAATACAGTATAGTGTTGGGACGATGGGTCTGTTATAAATACATAAACAACATCATAAACAATATGTCACACAGGTGTATCTGAGGCAAAGGTGCTCCAACCTTAATAAGGGGTAAGACCACTTTGGTAGAGGTTGGGGTTGTGCCTTGCCATGGTGTGACTCCAAATATGGACGAGAAATCTAAAATAATTGCTCAAGTGATTAGAAATTGAAATGGCTCTTATTTGCGCCGCCCTCGTTGAAAACAATGTATTTCCAACTGCTCGGTTTCCGCCCCCTCAATTTCGTAACTAACGATTTTGGTTTCCCAGCCTACTCTGTTTGACCAGAATGGAACAGAGCCTTCATTAGTATCATCGGTAACACCTGTGAAGGAAGTAGGGAAGGGCCCCCAAATTCTTTAAATTTCGTAACTCTATTAGATGGCTCTGATCATAACGTGTCCGCCTCGTCACCAGGTGCGCGACAAATCCGCTATTTATTTTAAATCATTACAAAACGGCGAATCAAACACATACAACAAATAGCGGGTTTAGCTAACCCCCCGCACTTTCTGATATGAACAATAAAGCCATCACACGTTTAGCACTCACAGTATCAAATGACACTGATCATCCGTACATAGTCATTTAGACAAAACTTTTAAATGGGGAAAAATACGTTTGTTTTAGTAGGAGTTGTATCCCTTGAACTCCCTTCAGCCACTGCAGCATTCACTAAATTGCCTCGCTGATATGGTGGTTCTGTGAATACTGGGGAGTGGGGACTTCACATGTATTGTCTTGGTGTTATGTTGTTGTGTGATGCCATGTTGTTTTGCCCTATGCGTGTCTTTCTGTTGGAACAGACTGTGAAGATGAATAACTTCACAATAAAAAAACAAATATTCTTATTATAACCCTTTGCTTACATACCAGCTAGGTTGTGTTTTGGGTAGGATCTATCCAACTACGGCTCAATTTGTACACGCAACACTTTTGCAGTAGAGAGCTGCATGGCTGATATTGACACATTCGTATTTCACAATTATTTTTGACCAAATACCTCAATATCACTATTGTGACAACGATGCATTTTATTTATTAGTATTATTATAGAGCGCCGAAGTCCTGACGTCACTCGCTCATCCCCTGGTTCATGGAAGTAATTTCTCTATGGAGGATGACCCCAGGTTATTCTCCATAGAGAAATTAAAATCGTCTCATATAAGCATTGTGGTCCAAAAATAAACAAACCGTCTTGGTGAAATTGTCGGGGAGGCGCCTCTGTATCGTTTACGACAGTCAGTCAATCATATTTTGATAGTCTGTTCCTAGCTAAATGTAACTAATTCAGCAGCAGTAACATTAGCGTTTTCGTTGATTCTTCATATCCATATGAGTGAAACAGCATGGATGATTTTCATGTAAAATCTTATACCTCTACCGATATTGGCGTCAGACTTTGGCGCTCTATTATGTGCTAAAAAACCAAGGTGATATTAAATAGTCTCATATACAATATTGAATATTGTTGCAGTCATAAACGTATCTCAACAAAAACAATTGTCATTTAATACCCTACTGCAAAAGTATAGTGAAAATATCTACATAGCTCCCAATATTCATCTATTTCCGCTAGTTCTGAAAATAACCCTAACCCCCTAACCCTAACGATTTTGGAAATACAAGTTTTCCAGCCGACTCTGTTTGACCAGAATGGAACAGAGCCTTCATTAGTATCATCGGTAACACCTGTGAAGGAAGTAGGGAATGTATGCATATAGCCCATTGCATTTAGCCCCGATGAAGACCTTTGTAGGTGGAAAACATGTTGGTGATTGCCTTTGTATCATAACAAAGTCTGTTTCCTCCTTTCTATACCGAGTGCCCGGATGGATCTTGTGATGTTCATCACACGCCCCGAGAATCATTCAAACACACACGCCACGTTCACACGCAGCGTTTTCCTACTACCCCACCAACCAGATGTTTGTCATGAGTCACGGCGTGCGATTCTGTGCCCTCGCCGAACTTCACGGAGATGTTGCACAAGCAGCTGATAAACACAGCCACTTATTGCATCATCAGGAGGAGCCGATTCTATACGAAATACATTATTGATATAAAGCCCTACTTTCAGTGTGCTAGGCTCCTGCAGGGCGTTGGAAAAGCCATGGCAGGAACAAGACGATGGCACTGGCACAGAGCGTGGGAAGGCAGGGCGTGTCAACATAGTAAGAGGCGACCAGCAGCAACATCAGGGTCCCTCGCAGCAAGCAACGTAGATAACACATCTGGTACCTGCAGCACGCCATGCACCATCATAATGATGGCTGTGATATCCCATTAACGACGGGAACTTGTAGATCTGCTATTTTTGAAAAGGCGTGAAAATGTGTTTGAATATATATTCTTTCACAGCAAACGTTTTTAACTCATATCTTCTGGGGGGGGGGGTCCCTGGAACAATATATTTTCTGATGGGGGGGTCGGCGTCCAAAGACGTGAAAATTGTTTGGGAACCACTGACATAGAAGCAGAGGTTTTTCAGAAAACTGTCAGGATTTAGAAGGCATTTTGTAGAATCTGTCCTAAATGGGATATATGTTCAAAGCCTAACTGCAACAATCAACCTGCCCGCGGTCTTCCATGAGCTCTCAAAACACTCCCCAAAACTTCTTAGATGAGGATGGTGGTCACATGTGTATCTATACAATATAGATGCAAGAACCTGTGGGAAGGGGTCAAGTATAGCAGCCAGGCTCCCAAAAACAGATGTGAGCCAAACAAAAGCTTGCATCATGGCAACCACGTAAACCCCAAGAGTGTCCCTACTCTGAGCAAAGATAGGCTAAAATTCAGTGAAAATAGCAGATCTACAAGCTCACATGCGACGCACTGTGAGCTTGCACAGTAGATCATGTGCTATTTTTAAGCTAAAATATACAGTAATACATTTTTATTTGAGTGCTGATTAACTCTCGGGGAGTTCAAATGACCAATTTTCCAAAATTGATACTGTATCAGTGTAAACACATGTTGGTTGCTGAAAGAAATAGATAGTGTATGTTAACACTGTGTTTCTCATCTCGCCAGAGTTTACATCCGGTTTTCAGCCTTCTCTCTCTCCCTTCCTCTGACATTGGTCTCGTAAATAAATAAGCACTGCTTCCCTTATTCGCAGCAAGTGATTAAAAAAACCGACATATTTGTCTTAACTGCTGTAGTAGCTAGGTTGAGTAATACTTTCACAGCGGATAGTGTTCAGTGTAGACGGTCAGTGATTCATGGTCAGTGGTGTTTTTTTTGTTTTTCGATCAATACTGCAACTGTGTTACATAACAGTTTTCAAATTGCATAAAAATAAAACCTTTGGAAAGTAACAGATCCACAGCTTGTAGATCGGCTATATCAAATGGCCGAAATGTATATACTTAGGGTTGAAGTGGTTACTGTATGATATACCTCAAGAAGTACAGTACTTGAGTAAATGTACTTACTTTACACCAGTGCTTCATGGCAGGCCTGGACTGGCCACTAAACGTACCAGACATGTGTCTGGTGGGCCGTCCCATAGTGGGACAGTGGCTTGTGGTGGACCGGTCTGGGCCAAATGTTAAATTAGTTGTCTGTTGGTTGTGTATCATTTATTTATTTTCTCCGTGTTTATCATTTATGTTGTTGTGTGGTGTGTGGTTAGGGTTAGACACATTGAGACGATGTGGAAACGTCGATCGTAATCATCGTAAGCAAGCAACATTATGCCTCCCGGGTTTTTGTACGGAACGGAAGCCCCCGGCTTTCAGAGTAAAAGCTGCCATATCTGCCCGGCACCCCGAGCTTCTATTTTGAAAGAAATCCCGGCGCTGATTGTGTTAAGGGGCTTATGTATTTAAAGTATTTGTATAAGCCTCAACCCGAAAGTATCTGCGTGCCGGTTGCGGTGGGCCTGTCTGGGCCAAATTACGCGAAAACATCAAGGCCATTTTTTTTTGTCTCAGTCAGTCCTGCTTCATGGTGTGTGTGACTATGGATCAAGTGTTGTGGCTTGGCACAAGTTGGCAGCCCTGCTGCTTCCCCTCCCCTAGTACACACTGCCAGGCCGGCACTGGCCTGCCGGGCGAGGCTGGCACGCACCGAAAGGCTGGGGGCAGAAGTACCAAAGAATCTGATCTATTATAGGGAAGTAAGGATCCTTGCTATTTGCAGTCACTTTCCGACTTCCTGGGCCAAGCACTGTTTTCTTTTTCCTCTATTTCAGTCTCTCTTGAGGCCGCACGCACTGTCGCATGTATGCGCACACAGACAGATACACACACACACACACACACACACACACACACACACACACACACAGGGTTTATCGCGATGTCGGCGTCTCTCGAACTTTGCCTCTCATTGCACATGCCCGCAAATATGGAGTCTCTCTCTCTCTCTCGGCAGACATCCTGTGCCATTCTTGCTGAGGCAGTGGTGTTTGACGTCACAAAGGAATGCAGCAACAAGAGCTTGTGTTGTCTGTGTGTGTGTGTGTGTGTGTGTGTGTGTGTGTGTGTGTGTGTGTGAGTGAGAGACAGAGAGAGAGAGAGAGAGAGAGAGAGACAGAGACAGAGAGAGATACTGAGACAGAGATGGAACAGCCCCCTCCCATAATGCACCTGTCCTGCTTCACTCTAACATCAGGTACATGGCCAGAATGTAATTTAGCCCCAATGATGAAGACCTCTGTTAGGTGGAACCATGTTGGTGATTGCATTGTAATAACACAGTCTGTTTCCTCCTTTTCTATCCTGGATGGATATTGTGATTTTCGTCACACGCCCCGAGAGAACTATTCAAACACACACGCCACGTTCACACGCAGCGTTTCCTACGACTTTGCCGAAGTTCATGGAGACATTGCGCAAGCAGCAGATGAACACAGCTCCGCTTGCATCATCCATTTAACCCATTTAGCCTAAAATGTATTTTTTTTGTTTTTTTAGAATGACAGTTTTCTGAAAATGTTGTGCTACTATATCAGTGGTGCTCAAACTTCAAGGACCCCCAAAATTATTTGGATTTGGCCGCAAGTCTACGACACCCCCACCCCCCCCTCCCCCATCTCAACACATTTTGTTCCAGGGACCAAATTTGAGGAAGAATAATACATATATTCAAATATTTGCAGATCTACAAGCATGTATCTGCTTACTTTTTGAGTAACCAAAGTATAAAACATGGCTAAATCCTAAAAGGTGACAATGATGCTTTCCTGGGGTTTTAAGTCCATTCTGAACGGTAACCCATTTTGGTGTTAGCATCATGTTATTCTTTAAGCTATTGAAAAATATTTTTGAAAAATCGAAGAACGACTGACATTTTTTTAGAATCTGATCTCAGGTCAGAATGGGTTAATCAGACCAGTATGTGTCCAGTGGAAACCTCGTATGAATCTGATCTCAGGTCAGAATGGGTTTTAAGTCCGCCATGCAGAATTACATTTGGCCCTCAGGGATCCGCAGCCAGGCAGCAGCAACGCCAGGAAAGCAAACCAGCCCCCCCCCCCACAAAAAAAACAGTCCAAACACAACCAGCACAATGTGGCGAAACCATTTGCACTCATATAAGCAGACTACAAAAGGACTGAATGGGGTCAGGGCCCCGTTGCGGTAAATACTGAGCTCGGCGGCCCGCCATCATCCTTCCCGGCCGGCCGGCCGGCTGGCGGATAACAGACACAAACAATGACTCAGGCGCCGAGCCTAGGAAGAAGAAGAAGAAGCAGCAGCGATTCACATCGCTGCAGGAAAGAAGGTTAAAAAAACAACAAGCATGGGTCAGGAACCCCCGACCCCCCCCCTTTCTACGACCAGGAAGTGATGTGTGCCCGTGTGTGTGTGTGTGTGTGTGTGTGTGTGTGTGTGTGTGTGTGCACGCCTTCCTCAGAACCAGACAACCACTTCTTTTCAACCAGTGGTCCCTTGAGGAGGTTCCAGGTGGTCCCCACGCAGCTAAATGATGGAGAGTTGTTGGTAACCAAATTAACCCTTATTAGATCTTTAACTCTTGATAGTGTAAAATGAAACCAAAATGGACCAATTTTACACTTTCCCGGAGGGTAACATCATGATTGCGTCCTCTCTCAATTTAGTGAGTCAAAGTCAAAGACGTTATACCGCAGTGAAATTTGTTCTCCGCATTTGACCCATCTCTTGGAGCCGTGCCGCGCTCGGGAATCATTTGATTAGTTGATTTGACCACCCAATCCAACCCATTGATGCAGAGTGCCAAGCAGGGAGGCATTGGGTCCCATTTTTACAGTCTTTGGTATGACCCGGCCGGGGATCGAACCCCCGACCTCCCAGTTTCAGGTCGGAAACTCTAACTACAAGGACACTGTCTAAGGATGCAGGCTATTTGCATCACTGTATGCGTGTCTGAAATAACATTAAGAATAACGTTTTTTGATTGATTGATTGATTGATTGATTGATTGATTGATTGAATAGTCTATTAGGCAGAAATGTAAAAACAGCAACCAGTCCAAGAGACAGGACCAGTGTTGATTTCATCGACTAAAACTAAGACGAAAAATGTTCGTCGACTACCTTTTTTCACTGACAAAAACTAAATGAAAACTAAGCTATGATGAGTAAAACTAAGACTAAATATATTGACAATTTCGTCAACAAATAAAAACTAGACTAAAATGTTAGGAAGGGACTAGTGGACAAGAGATCCAGTCAAAGTAAAAGACATGTCATTTTAAACTTGGTTGCATGCTGAAAATAGCCAATCTACAAGCTCACAACATGTTGTGCTGCAACGTGTTGTGAGCTTGTAGATCGGCTATTTTCAGCAAGTGTAAAATCAGTCATTACGACGGCATCATGGCCCGCCAAAATACATTTTAGTCGACTAAATCAACTGTAGATTTAGTTAAAATCTCATGATATTTAGTCGACTAAAACTAGACTAACACTAAAATGTGACTAAAACAAAATGCAGACTATTCAAAAGACTATGACTAAAACTAAAATAAAAATTTGCTGCCAAAAACAATACTGGACACTACAGCACCAAAGAAAATGCCTTGCAGTCTTGTTTCCATTTAGGCCCTATATGTCTGAATATCTGCTATTTTCTGGAGAGAGGGTGAGAGAGGCAGAGAGGGTGAGACAGGCAGAGAGAGGGAGAGACAGGCAGATAGAGAGAGAGACAGAGAGAGAGAGAGACAGGCAGATAGAGAGAGAGAGAGAGAGAGAGAGAGAGAGAGACACAGACAGACAGACAGACAGACAGACAGAGACAGAGAGAGACAGAGAGGGAGAGAGAGAGAGAGAGAGACACTGATTGTTATCATCTGATTGACCAATAAGAGACCAGAGCCAGAAGTGTCTGCCTGGGCCAGGCTAGCAGAATGATGGGTACTTATGTGTGTGTGTGTGCGTGCGTGCGTGCGTGCGTGCGTGCGTGCGTGCGTCAAACATGCCATCAAGCTATATAAACACAAAGACACGTTTTTAGCAACACACCGCAAGTTACGAGCATTATGGCAGTTTTATCGCGCACGTACGCACGCACGCACGCACTTCTTCCTCTTCCTATACTGGAAGGGCTGTGGGTGCATCCACAGTTCAGCCTCTCCGTCTCCCCTCATCACTAAGTAATAACGCTGACTACTCTCCGCCATATCGGTCAGCCAGTTATTGGACAACATGTGATTGCAGGCCCAGGCCGTAGCGTAACGGTCTGGGCACCGGACTGGTGATCCAGTCGCGGTGCGCCGCGGGTTCGACTCCCGAACCCGACACGGCCTTTACCGCATGTCATCCCCCCATCTCTCTCCCGTTTCCTGTCAGCCTACTATCTGTCCCTTAAAAAAAAATCTATAAAAGGCGTAAGCCGCAAAAAAATATCTTTAACATGTGATTGCAGACTGAATCTAGTTCAGACACTAGGCCGGATTCATTCATTCAGTCACTGCAAAGAGAAACATTTATAACAAGTTGCCCCTCGACTTTGTGCACATTGATCATGCAGACCTTGTGTCCTTGTGGTTAGAGTGTCCACCCTGAAACCAGGAGGTCGGGGTTCCATCCCTGACCGGGTCATATGCCTCCCTGCTTGGCACTCAGCATCAAAGGGTTGGATTGGGGGGACTACAAACTACAAATGATTCCCGAACGCGGCACGTTTGGGTCATGACCGAAAGAATAAGGTTGTGGATACAAGTGGCCGAAATGAGTTTTCTCATACGGGTGGCTGGCATCTCCCTCAGAGATAGGGTGAGAAGTTCAGTCACGCCAGAGAGACTCGGAGTAGTAGACCCCGGGGCAGACCAAGGATGAGTTGGAGGGTTTATATCTCCGACATCTGTCGCGAACGCCTCAGGGTCTCCCAGGATGAAGTTACTAGCGTTGCTCTGGAGGGGGAAGTCTGGAGCTCTCTGGTGGAGCTGTTGCCCCCGCAGCCCAGATAAGCGGTTGAAGATGGACGGATGGAAATCAAAGAAAAGTGCAGATCGACAAGTCGTTGAGCTTGTACATCTGTCATCTGCTATTCGTTTTGGGTTCCCACCCAGGAGACAGTCTCTTTTGAGTCTTGAGCTAGAAAGCATAATCCCCTCAAAGAGTCAAGGACCACCGGGACACCACTGTCACACATCATCACACATCACCTTCCGTGTTCAGCCAATCAAATCATCACTAGAATGTGGTACACACAAACACACAAAGCTGGGCATAGGAGCGGCTTATGCCTTACCTATGTTTCTATGTCAGTGGCGCTCAATATTTCATTTCAAGGACCCCAAAGATTATTTGGCAGCCGACCCCCATATCAAAATATGTTGTTTCAGGGACCCCCCCGGAAGCAAAGATTTGAGTTAAAAACGTTTGCTGTGAAAGAATATATATTAATCCTCCCAACACTAAAACATATCGTCATTACGTCACCATCGAAAACCAATTACACTCTGGCATTGGGTCCTTTAATCCACATATTTCTTACGTCATCATTGAGAGCTAGTTATACATATACTATATATATATGTATATGTAATTTGTAAATTGATTAGCGGTATACTGTGGTTACATTGCGCCAAAAACCGTCCCAGCCAACACGCCACTTTTGATGCGTATGCACCGTCCCAGCAAATTGTGCCTGATACGGCAGTGGTGCCAGATTACATACATGTATACACAGGAGCATTACCTTTAATCCTCCCAACATTAAAACATATCGTCATTACGTCACCATCGAAAACCAATTACACTCTGGCATTGGGTCCTTTAATCCACATATTTCTCACGTCATCATTGAGAGCTAGTTATACATATACACACCATGTACTCGGGTCCCAGCAAATCAGGCACAATTTGCTGGGACGGTGCATACGCATCAAAAGTGGCGGGTTGGCTGGGACGGTGCATACGAGTCCCGGGCGAAACTATTACTTGCGCACTCTGCTTGCGCAAGTAACAATGGGCCTCGATATGGAAAGGGTTGAAAACAACCACAGAGCTAAAAACAAGTATCCATTCCAAAGTCAGACTGTCTTACTGATATCATGGAGGACACACAAACCAAACCAAACCACCAACAATGGCTGGGCTACACGGCAGCAAAACACCGTGACACGTCTCCACGGCAACCGGCCTCTGTTTGGCATTGTTTGTTGTTCAGAAAACAAGAGTGTGTCAGTCTGCAGAAAATGACTCGCTGCAGATTATGAATTTGGAGCGAGCTGCCTGGGACTGTGTCTGACTCAAGGCCTCTCACACAGCCCTGAACGGAGGGAGGGAGCAGCAGGCGAGGCGAGGCGTTTCGCTCGCCGTGTGTTACGGCGTCATGTGGTGTCCCCCCCCCCCCCCGAAGAAAGTAGAACAGCGGTTCTCAACCAGTGATCCGGGGACCACCAGTGGTCCTTGAGCCAGGTAAATAAATGATGGAAGAGTTGGTAACCAAATGGACCCTTATTATTAGATATTTTACCCTTATATATGTCTTCAACTCATTTAACGCTCTCAAGAGTTTAATTGTTGTTAAACATCTGCATTACTTAATTTAGTCTAGACAATTAGAGAATGTAGAATAATTGTTATTTTGATCAATGTTTGCCTGGTACCAACATCAACACAGCATTGAATTGTGGACAAAATCTTATCCAACGACAAAAAAAACATTCTAAGTTTTGGGTCTGAGAGGCTACAAATGCTGAATAAATAATGAACCTTGTTATGAAAAGGGTTGAAAACCGCTGATGTAGAAGATCGATAAAGCGTGTCCTTGTATACGTCCTAGGTAAACACTGGGCTTACAGTATATTTACATGTCCGTCAACACTTCCTCAAACAAGGCCTGCCAGCCCTCAGCCACCACATCAACAATTGAAATTTCTGCGATACTAAAGATTGAGAAATTGCAAAATAAGCAACTAATACGTGTTCGTGCGTCAACGCTATCAGTGTAATGGCCGTGTCGTGTCACTTCAGGGGAAGTCGAGCTGCCGAGTAAACACATGTTCGTGTGAACTGCCGTGCATGCACAATTCACTGCATATTATTAGACTTCAACCACAGTTGGGCTCGCATAGTTCTGCAGCCCCAATACTATGAGAACGGTTCACCTGTAATGGATGAAGAGGAGCTTCTCAATTGATCCCAACTCTCTGCCTCTTCACTCCACACCTGGCTTAATTTATGTTTTCTCTTTGCCCTTAATTTGTGCCGGTATACCTGCATCTCTCTCTCGCTCCAACCTTCGCTGCATATTTTACCCATCACTCTTCACCTGCCCCTCCTCTTTCTCCCTCTCTCTCTTTTAACTTCTGTATCTACCTTCGTCCCTCCCTCCTCCCCTCCCCTCCCCTCCTCTCCCCTCCCCTCCCCTCCCCTCCCCTCCCCTATGTGGCTGGGCCGACAGGCACTCTGCTCACTCTGCGCCCGTAGGCGAAGGGAGAATTCCGACGGGGTGGGGGCTTTCCCCAGGAAGAAGGGGAGCTTTGTCCCCCGAGGGACTAGGCCATAGGCTGACAGACAGTCTGGCAGCCTCTGGCCAGGGTAGGGAGAGAGAGAGACCTGTGTGTGTGAGACAGAGAGAGAGAGAGAGAGAGAGAGAGAGAGGCGGAGAAAGGGAGGTATAATCTTACAGTGTGAAGACGCCAACTCCAAATTACAATGAGTTTTGACTTTGTTCGTTCGTGTGTAGTCTCCTCAAGAAGCGAACGGGTGCGATGTCACCGAGTTCACACACAACCGAGTCTCTCTCTACGACCGCAAACATTCCCCTGTCACAAAACAGTTCCATTGACCACCCATGGTAAAAAGCAAAGCAACGGCAACAGGCAGCAGGAGTCATGAGAAAGGTTATAGGTGGGGCTTGGCTTCCTTCCAGTGACTTCCACCCTAAAAAAGCTATAGAGAGCACACATGCCTCCGCTCCAGGCAGCAACAAGTCCCCGAAGCTAATCGCCGTGAGAGAAATGCTTCCCTAACACACCCTGTATGTATGGATCACGCACAGGCAGGCTAATAAATGGGCATCAACATCAAAGTTTGTGGAGTGGGGGGTGGGGTTGGGTGGGGTTGGGCGTTATAAATTATTCTCTGTGTAAAGTAGCCAACGTCAGCTAAAAAAACGCAGAAGGGGTCTTTCTTGACTTTGTTCACTGATTAACCCAAGCTAGCCATCCCTAACGCCAACATGTTGAAGTTTAACCTCCATTAGTGCCGTGTCCATGAAAACACTAACCAGGGGGGGGGGGGGGGGGGGGTCGCAGCCAAACAAGGTGGGACAGGGTATAGGTACCCTCACAAAAAACATGCAGTAATCCTGGTCTCTAAACTGCCTCCCCCTGGCCAGCCGGGACGCCTGATGGAGGGGAAAAGGAACTGGTCGGAATAACGTGTTCCTTCCACACGCTATACATCCAACCGGGGAAACTCTTCCCTGTCAGGTGAAAAGAAGCAGCTTGCATAGAAGGAAGCATGAGGTCTCCCCAGGTTGGCAGAGATAGTCTAGCGCCCAAGGATTACATTAGATAATTGACACTGGGTGAAAAGAAATAGTGGCAAAATCGTATTCCTATAGTAGGAAAAAGAAAAGAAGGGACAAGGTCAGCTGAACATTCACAGTAAAAACAAAATCTATGAGGTTTTAGCCTAAAAGTTATTAACACTAAGGATTTTACGGTTATTTATTTTAAATTAAGGTGGAGATCCAGCTCTATAGCTGGAGCCAGAAATGTCTATAATTTGCATTGGATCTTGGCAGTGTGGTCGTCAGACTGAAAGCCCTTATCGATTTACCTCGGAGGGGAAAGGCCTGACAGAAAGTGTTTGTTGGAGCCTGTTGACAAGAACAGTGGAGCAGCACCAGTGAATCTCTCTCCTGCCTGCCAAATCCAATTAACTAAATGCTGGATTTGCAAAAGGACTCTATAAACTTCAATGAAGACCAAACTTTATTTTCTGAACACTGTCCAGTGCACCGATTGCTTAATAAATGACCCTAACCATTAAGGCCTCTGCTCATTTTACTTATACGTCCCGTGTCTCAACCAAACTGTACTGGCAACGCTGCTGCTCTTCACACTGCGGGAGGGATAATCCAACCGGAAATCAAGGTTTTTTATTTATTTATAGTTTATTGGTGCCTTGGCAAATGCCAGGATGAAACTCATGGTCTCCTCTATACATACATAGTAATACAAGCATTCCTCAAGCAGCCAGGGACCCCTGGAGTCTCCTCTACACATACATAGTAATACAATCATTCCCTATAGCAGCCACGGACCCCTGGAGCCTCCTCTATACTGTACATACATAGTAATAAAATAATTCCTCAAGCAGCCAGGGAACCCCCGAAGTCTACATTTATGGAAGGATGATTGGTATTCCTCCTTAAATATGTAACATTATACATTTTGTGGGACATAATAATGTCTATATATAGTTGTTAAAAAGTTACATAATGATGCCTTAAATTGTACTCTGTGCAAAATGGTCAATAGTGGATCTGGAATCATTGAATGCACTGTGTACAGTGCATTCAAACCACATTTGATCCCCAGCATCAACGATTCTATTCTGGGTATGTCGTAATCGGCAAACATTCGTAGGTATTTGCCGACTAGGGATGGAGCTGCTTGGAGCTATCCCCTCCTATATACAGCTTTTGTCCCCACACGTCTCATATTTGCCATTGACACGTGAAAGAAGAAATTAGGTCAATTGTCCACTAAATATTGTCCCCACACGTCTCATATTTGCCAGAAATTAGGTCAAATGTCCGCTAAATATTGTCCCCACACGTCTCATATTTGCCATTGACAATGAAAGGAGAAATTAGGTCAAATGTCCGCCAAATATGATGTAAATTTAACCAACCAATCACATAAATTCAGTTGTTCATGAGATGATGTATAATAATAAGAGCGCCCCTCACTTCACACAGGTGTGATCTTTATTGATAACGAGCACCTTATCGATCAGGCTTATCGAGCCGGTTTCTTATCGAGCCCACTATCGAGCATTTTCTATTATTTTGTGGAAAGAGATTTTCAAAATAAATTCTGAACAGAACCAGTATCTTTTACTAGGGCCTTCAAATACAGTACTTTTCTAACAGACGGAAGGCAATTGACCTTTTTAATAATATTTAAATTTTAAAATAATATTAAAGAAACCGTTAACTGGTTAATGTGTACCATCACTTTAAAAGCTCAAATTTTGTTGTTGGGGACGCTTTAGTAAGCTTGTAGATCTTCTCTTTTCAGTGAGGAGATTTGGTGTAGAGGGGAAAATCGTCTCTGTCAGGTTAGAAACCTCATGATGTCCAAAACAGTTACTTCAAAAGTAACAAGAAGCTTGCGATTCAGCATTTTTTTTAAATGCTTTTGTGTGCTTGATCAGCTAGTGGGAATTAGGCCTCTGGGAAACAAGCTACATCTCTCCCTGGACGACTTATGGAAACCTCTCCACTTCCTGCCCGCCCTGCCGTGACCTGCCAGTGCCTCAGTTTTCCTCTTCTCCTCCCCTGGAGTAATGTTCACACGCACGCACACACGCACGCACGCACCAAAGCATTTTCTTTTTTAGGCCTTAAGCCCTAACCACACCAAAGGGTCACCATGCAACTCCTTGGGTCCAAACGGTTGCAAGGAGTTAACGCTAAAATTGTCTAGACCCTTCGGTGTGGTTTGGGGCCATTGAATTCCATGCGTTGAATCACTAGGGTCAACGTGGGTCAACGTGCAACAAGACACATCACGCCGCAGGGACAATGCTAAAACCATCTTGACCCTAATTTGGTGTGGTTAGGGCTTAACGCCATCACGTCACCCTCCGGGGGTCCTGGGATGCAATACTATGCACAGCAAATCTAAAAGACCACCCCTGCAGGGTCCCGGGACCCATTACATTGTAAACCTATTTACATCACTGCACAAGCACACGTTGCTATGCTGAGGCAACAGTTCTCAGCAGGTCCGATGCCATGTGAGGGAGGGAGGGGGGAAGGGATATATCTTTGTTTTAAAATGTGGAACTTTTTCCTTCTTTGATGAGGGGGCAGGGGGGGGGGGGGGGGGGGGCAGGAGGGAGGGCAGCTGAGCAGGTAGACTGCCAGGTGGGGAGCACCCCCAGCAGGCAGGCTGCCTAAACTGTCTGCTCAGCCAAGCTATCTTCTTATCACACAGTGACACACTGCCAACAGCAACGCACGCACGCACGCACAGCCAAACAGCAACACAGCTTAGCATAGCTCTGTTCCATAGCCCTAATGACCTTTGCTGCCATTGCATTTAGGCTATGGGACTGTTCTCTTCCTGCCCTCGCATGAAATGCAGACCAGCCTCAGTGAAAATACTATGAACGTTTTACCTACTCACCAATACAAAAGGCGGCTTGTGTAATTAGAAAGCCTATACTTTCCTTAGTGGACGAACTCTGGACCCCCACATCACACGTATAAAATGCATTTTGAGCCAGAAAGGGAAAAATACTTTTAGTTACTCCACTGTGCCCTCTACCGATATTGCCAAGAGAAAACCTCATAGACAAGATTTTACGGGAACCAATTTTGTTGTTTTAAGCAGTACGTTATACTTTAGCTATTGAAAAATACCAGATCTACAAGCTCATAGATCTCGAGCTTGTAGATCTGCTATTTTTTTTTTTAATTGTGAAAATGTGGCACAACTCTTTGAATATATATTCTTTCAGAGCAAACGTTTTTATCTCAAAGTTTTTCAGAAAACTTTTAAGATTTGGAAGATCTTTTTTTTCTTTTTTTTTGGCCGCAGGTCTAAACGGGTTAATGGCCGTTGGTTATCCTGGTCAGCAGAGCAGAGGGCCACTGGTCATGCTCTCGTGTTTAGGAGATGGGTTCATTCCTGACAACGCAGCTTTTATAATTGCTGCTTTTTTTCTCTTTTCTACAGAGTTCCTCTGAGGCTCAGCCCGTTGCCAAGTGTTTGGCAAGCTTTTTATGTTTGATCTCAGCATTTGAGGTACGTATCAAAAGGATTTAGCTAGTCTTTAAATAGGTGATTTCAATAATTCAGTGAACTATGACAGTGAGTGTCTTCACTCTTCAACAAAAAGAACTATAGTTCAGTTTTGTACCTTCGCAGCAGTACTAGAACTTTATTTGAAAACTGCAAAAAATAAAATGAGAAGCCAGGTTGAATTCATTAACACAATTAGAGCCGGGATTCCTTCAAAATAGAAGCTCAGGGTGCCGGGAAGATACCCTCGCCATACCCTCAGCATGGACAGAAAATAATGTTCAAATTGTCCACATAATTCCTCTCACTGAACTGTCTGGGGAATGTTGATGCATGTGAGAACTAGAGTGTGTGTATGTGTACGTGTGCGTGTGCGTGTGCGTGTGCGTGTGCGTGTGCGTGTGTGTGTCGCAAGCGGGAGCTAACATGCGCACGGACACACACACACACACACAGACACACACACACAGAGGGGATGTTTTGAGTGCACTGCAGTGTGTGCGGGGCGCTGCCGCCCCTGAATCAAAACATGCTGGGTAGACTAGAGGTATGTATCAGATGTTTGCCCACTTGTGGGAAGGAGAGAGAAACATGTTGATCCACGATCTAACTGCGGCTTCTTGTCTGAGTCTATGAGCATGCCAACGCTTAGCATGGCATTTACCCTGGCATTTTCTATCTAAATAAAATATCTGTAAAATAACTTGTACCATTTTCTCCAAAAAAGGAGATTGCCCACTGAGCCGCTTTGTACGCGAGCATGCAATTGTTTACTCAAGTAAAGCCCTAACCACACCAAAAGGGTCAAGACGGTTTTAGCGTTGTCCTGACGTTGACCCGAATGATTCAACGCATGGAATTCAATGGCCCAAACCACACAAGAGTCGATACGGTTTTAGTGTTAACTCCTTGCAACCGTTTGTGTAGTCTGGTAATCAATCAAAAATATACTTAAAAGTAAAGTACCAAATGTAAAACATACAATCAAATGTGAGCTGAGCTTGTTGGAGTTACACCGTGTCACACAGTCATGCATGCACATACATACGTACTGTACAGCAGCACTGGTTGAGAACCACTGACATACAGTACATAAAACCTAGTCAAGAGATTAGGTCGGAGAGATAAGGACGGAGGCTACTCTCTCCTCTTGTGTACTCGGCTGCAGTGTATTTACCTTCAGTGGAATTCCACTGATGGTCCCTGGCTCACGTTCAAGGTCTCCCCCCTCTCTCTCTCCTTTCTTCAATGATCCTGTTTAATCAGCATCTTTCACACAACACTGCCAGCAACCACAGCAGTAACTTTGGCTTTTTGTTTCTAAGTGTATCTGGAGATAATGACTGTTCACCGGCTTAATCAATCAATTATATAACACAGCTTAGCTGACTGGTTCCAAAGTTTTGTGTATTTACTGGTGGCGTGTGTGTGTGTGTGTGTGTGTGTGTGTGTGTGTGTGTGTGTGTGTGTGTGTGTGTGTGTGTGTGTGTGTGTGTGTGTGTGTGTGTGTGTGTGTGTGTGTGTGTGTGTGTATATATGAATAATCACACCTCAGGGATTATTAAAGTGTATCTCATCTCATCTCAAAAGGAAGACTTTTTAATTATTTAACTGAAAGTGGAGATTATTATAACTTCATAATAATTTATCATTCATTACTATAACTTAATAATAGCAAAATACGTTATGCATGAGTGTTAATCGTTCCATTCCTTTAGTTTAAGAGATCCTTCAAAAAATAAGAAAGCTAAATCAATCTCTATAAATTGAAGGCTTATGCAAAAAATATGTGAGAACTCTTTTCAATTTACAATGTAGGCATTTAGCAGACGCTCTTAATGCAGAGTGATTTACAGTAAGCAAGAACAAAAAAAATGGTAATACATTATACATAAAAGTAATCATCATGAATCATACCTAAGCTAAGAACAGTGGAATATCTATATAGAGTGCTATGTCTACATAGAATGCTATCTACGGTAAGTTACATACGTTGAGCCTAAGCATACACCTGTAAGGTCATCGAGGCTAGGGTAAGTGCTACGGGCTAAGATGGAGTCTGAAGAGGTGGGTTTTCAGACTACGGCAGAAGATTGGGAGTGAGTCTGCAGTTCTGATTGTAATGGGAAGTTTTGGAGCCTGAAGGGAGAAGAGTTTGGGACGTGTGGAGCGTTGTCCCAGCGTTTTTAGTGAAGGTTCTTTTCTGTACTTTTCAGCCTTCTTCCCAACCTGCCAGCACCGTAACCAACACACCGTTACTATGATTGATATTGATAGTGTATTTTAACCCCCTTAGGACTGAGACCAGATTCCACAAAATGTCTTCTAAATGCTGACAGTTCTCTGAAAACCCTGTTTCTACGACAGTTTTCTCAAACTATTTCATGTCAAGGAGCCCAACAAATATATGAAATTGTCCGCCGACCCCAATCTCAATACATGTTGTTCTAGGGACCTCCCCCAGAAGCAAAGATATGAGTTAAAAACATTTGCTGGGAAAGAAGAATTCAAAGAGTTCAAGATTTGCGGCACATTTCATGATTTTTTCAAAATACCAGATCTACAAGCTCGTAGCGCAGCACTCGATGCCACGCTATGAGCTTGTAGATTTACTATTTTTCAACAGCTAAAGCGACACCTATGCGGTCCCGTGAAAAATGGCTTAAAACAAAGGCCTCCCCTCTCTCTCTCTCCATATAGCCTCCTCTCTCCACCACAACAGGATACTGCAGCCATACCACACACACAACAGGCCTGTTAGCTGCATGGAGAGACAAGTAGTGGCAGGCCAGTGACAAACAAAACAAGATGCAGGAGGAGGTGGAGGAGAAAGATTATCATCTCCCAGCAGCACAGAGAGCCGGATTGTGTTTGCTTAACCCTACTCTGTGTACAAACGAACGGTGCATTAAAAGAAAAGTATGCTTCTCCTCCTCCAAAAGGTATTTTCCATTTCCCGGGGTGTGTGTGAAGTTGAACCCTGGCCTGCACAGACAAGAGGTGAAGAACGGGTGGGGAAGTGAGGAAGGTTTTGAAGCTAAAGAAAGAAGACGTTTAGAAAGAAAGTCACTGAATTGGAACAGGAAGAATAAGTTAGAAGGGAGGCCATTATGAGTGAGATGGCAGGTCTACGAGAATAACAGGCAGTACCATTCATATTTCATCCTACCACAAACTCAGGAAACCAGAGATAAATGGGGGGGGGGGGGGGGGTTATGCTGACCAAGGGATCATTCACCTTTTTAGCTGTATATATGGAACATAAGCTTTACCTAACTTTGCTACCACAGGGAAAACATGCACATGTACATTATGTTACTTTTTTTCCCCACTCGTTTGCTCTTTCTTGCACTCTTTATTCTATCCCTGTGCTTTATGTTTGATGTGATGTCATCTATGCTGCTGCATCGTCTGAAGGTAGCCAAACTAAAAATAAGTTTTACTCTTATGTATGTGTCCTGACCTCAGTGACCTGTGTACACAAGATGTAACAATAAAGTGTATTAGCTCCTAGCTCTCGCATCAAGGACTTGTTCTCAGAAATAAAGAAACTGTTTGTACTTTATCTTTCGTTGGTTCTCTCTGTGAAACTATAGAGCAACCTTGAACGTTTTATATTTTGCAAAACACACGTATACTGGGGACATACTTGGCGATTATCCAAGGTGGCAGTGTTCTTTAGACCAGTGGTCCAGGGACCACCAGTGGTCCTTGAGGCTTCCAGGTGGTCCCCAGCTAAATGATGGAGAGTTGGTAACCAAATGGACCCTTACTAGATATTTTATTCTTGAGAGTATAACGTCATTTCATTGGTTTCATCTTACGCTCTCGAGTTAAATTATTGTTAAACATCTGCATTACTTAATTTAAAGAAGTCTACACAATTAGAAAATGTAGAAGAATTGTTATTTTGCTCAACGTTTGCCTGTTATCTCTCCTTATGGTACCAACATCAATACAGCATGGAATTGTGGACAAAATCTTATCCAACAACAACAACAAAATATTCTTTAGTTTTGGTCTGAGAGGCTAAATGTCATCAAATGGTGGTCCGTGGCTCAAATGCTAAGTAAATAATGGACCTTGATATGAAAAGGGTTGAAAACCACTGGTTTTGAGTTTAGACGATGAACGTCTGCAGGAGAGAGAGAAACTTATGAACAAGCAGGCCCCATCTCAGTTCTGTGCATAAAGTGTGATGTCTCTTGGAACTATGACTATGTCTTCTGTTGGCATTGTTTCTTTATTTATGTCAATGTGTACTGTGTGATCTGTTTGTTCGTATATGTTTTCTGTATCCTGATGACTGCTTGCCACAAAACAAAATTCCGAAAGGACAAATAAAGTATCTATCTATCCATCTAGAGAGAGAGAGAGAGAGAGAGAGAGAGAGAGAGAGAGAGAGAGAGAGAGAGAGAGGTGTCAAAAAATAACAAACTGTGGACCGTGAGATTCGTCAACTCACAGGCCTTATCTGCTGCGTCACAGGAATGATAATAACAGATAGGAACTCTCCGAATTGAGGTGGCTCAGTGTCTAAGCTAACCAGGAGAGGTGCTGCTAATACAGCAGAGTGTTCAAAAAGGACAGAAGAGCCAATATTGTCAGCCTTGGCAACGCGACAATAATGACAAGGTCCTCCTGTCCACAGAGTACATGTCTACACTAGCTAGCCCATTTAGGACTGAGACCAGATTCTACAAAATGTCTTCTAAATCTTGACAGTTTTCTGAAAAACCCTGTTTCTATATCAGTGGTGCTCACACTTTTTCATGTCAAGGACCCACCCTCGCTGTGAAAGCAGAATATTCAAAGATTTGCGACACATTTTCTCGATTAAAAAAAGAAATAGCAGACCTACAAGCTCGTAGCGCTGCACTCGGTGCCACGCTATGAGCTTGTAGATCTGCCATTTTTCAACATCTAAAGTTTCAAATAATGGTTAAGTTAAGTGGTAAAAACGCTAAAGCGTGACGCGTTCCCTAACCTTCCTAAATGGGCTTAGGGCCCGAAGACTGACGCAAGTCTTCCCACAAACCCCCAGAGCGCATCAAAGTCCAAATGCACCAGTTGTGGAGGGTGTTGGGATAAAACGCTCCCACCAGAATTCCTGACCTTTACCATCAAAGTAACCAACCAACTTTTTTATGAACAAAACTCTTTCACAATCTTCAATTGGTGCAATATAAGCATCCGGTTATACACAGAACCTTGCTTAGATCAGTGGTTCTCAAAGTGGGGTCCGGGGACCCCCAGGGGTCCTTGAGGGAGTTCCCAGCTAGATGATAGTTAGGAAACAAAATGGACTCCAATGGGACTGTAACTTGTGTTGTGAGTGTACAAATGAGACAAATGGTTCCATCTCAGAGTTACATTAATGTCAAACTGGGGTCCTTGAAATTAAAATGGGTGAGAATCACTGCTAGAGCCATGAAGATCTTCTCTTATGGGGGTCCCTGGAAAATATTTTCAAATGGGGGTCCGCAGGCTGATAGGGGGTCACATAGGGGGTCCTTGATATGAAAAACTTTTGAGAACCGAACCACTGGCTTAGATGGGCTCTGAGTCTCAAGCGTAAGAATTATGAGTTACTAATAAATGTAATCCAACCTATACAATACATAAATATCCAACAATCATCCGAACAAACTTGGATCGAGTCAGTTGTACCGACAGTACAACATCTAACTTTTTTTTTTTTTTTTTTTCGCCGACCGTCATTCAAAAAAGAAAAACATGGTAATAGAATGTTCCGACATGTTTGAGTTCATGAAGATAGTGGAGCTACACACGACGAGTGGGGGGATAAAGTTGCCTTTGTTTGGGGATAGCCTTGCCACCACCACAGTATAACTTTCACCACCAGTACACCATGTTCCCTCAATGCCACAGGGCCTTCGCTCCAAAGAAACCCCCAGCAAACATGTCAGCATTTTTCACTCTAATTAGCAGCAGAGAAGCTGGGCTGACTGGGAGCGGGGTCAAACTGATAGATGAATGACTCTCTACTTTGTACCATGTGGAGCCTGGGGAATTCCACTAGTTTATTGCACTGTAATATTGCTCAGTAGTGTTGCTGCTGCTAATGTCTCCGAAGAGTGTTACAAAATACAAATAGCACCAAACGCTGGGGATCTGTAATGGGTCCATTTGGTGCCATTTGTACACGCTATGGTGTGTTAAATGATTTTCTTTCTGCGTAGGAAAAAAAGCTAGGCTGGCTGGCTGTTGACAACCATCTGCAGCTTAATATTATTGGTCCACCATGTACTTTACAGCAGTGATTCTCAAAGTGGGGTCCAGGCAGGGACTTGAGGGGGTTCCAAACCAAATGGAACTTTACAGGGTCTGTAACTCCAACAGTGAGAGTTTTGGGGGTCCTTGAATATTAAAAATAAAAAGGTTTGAGAACACTTTAACACTTTTCACATAAAAGGTAAAAAAGATTATTCAGCATTTGAGCCAAGGTCGGATGACATTGATGACATTTGATGACATTTAGCCTCTCAGACCCAAAACTAAAGAATATTTGGTTGTCATTGAATACAATGATTTTGTCCACAAATCCATGCTGTATTGATGTTGGTGGTACCATTACGAGAGATAACAGGCAAACGTTGATCAAAATAACAATTATTCTACATTCTCTAATTGTATAGACTTCTTGTAAATTAAGTAATGTAGATGTTTAACAATACTTTTACTCTTAAAAGTGTAAAATGAAAACATTCCATTTGGTTTCATGTTACGCTCTCAAGAGTTAAAGATCTAGACTATAAGGGTCCATTTGGTTACCAACTGTCCCTCCATCATTTAGCTGCATGGGGACCACCTGGAACCCCCTCAAGGACCACTGGTTGAGAACTACTGTTTTAGAGGCTGCTGGTGCTATAGTGAAGGTGCATGTCTGCCTTACTGACCGACTGGACTGGACTGACTTACTGTTGTTGGACTTGAGGTCTCGGTGGATGACCGGCACGATGGCCTCGCTGTGCAGGTAGAGCATGCCGCGGGCGATCTGCACGGCCCAGTTGACCAGCACCTGGGGCGCGATGCGCCGGCCCGCCAGCGCCCGGCTCAGGGCGCCGCCCGACGCGTACTCCATGATCAGGCACAGGTTGGGCTCCTGCAGGCACACGCCCATGAGGGCGATGATGTTGGGGTGCGTGAGCATGGCGAAGAGGCGCGCCTCCTGCCGCACGTTCTGCGCCGTCACGGAGATGTCCTCGTCGGGGTCCTGGCGCGCCGCCTTCACCGCCACCAGGCCGCCGCGCCACGTGCCGCGGTACACCTTGCCAAAGCCGCCCACGCCGATCACCTCCTCCAGGCTCAGCTCGCGGAAGTCCACGGCCTCGGGC